>NC_135234.1:30756333-31131333 GCF_051348905.1 Ranitomeya variabilis | reverse complement strand
CATTTTGGAAACTAGACCCCCCAAGGAACTTATCTAGATGCATAGTGAGCACTTTGAACCCCCCGGTGCTTCAGAAATTGATCCGTAATTATGAAAAAGTACTTTTTTTCCACAAAAATTTTATTTTAGCCTCAATTTATTTAATTTTTACAAGGGCAACAGGACAAAATAGATCCTAAAATTTGTTGGGCCATTTCTCCTGAGTACACCGATATCTCATATGTGGGGGTAAACCACTGTTTGGGTGCACGGCAAGGCTCGGAAGGGAAGCAGCGCCATTTGACTTTTTGAGTGAAAAATTAGCTCCAATTGTCAGCGGACACCATGCCACACTTAGAGAGCCCCTGTGGGCCTAAGCATTGGAGCTCCCCCACAAGTGACCCCATTTTGGAAACTAGACCCCCCCAAGGAACTTATCTAGATGCATAGTGAGCACTTTGAACCCCCTGGTGCTTCACAAATTGATCCGTAATTATGAAAAAGTACTTTTTTTCCACAAAAATTTTATTTTAGCCTCAATTTTTTTAATTTTTACAAGGGCAACAGGATAAAATAGATCCTAAAATTTGTTGGGCAATTTCTCCTGAGTGCACCGATACCTCATATGTGGGGTTAAACCACTGTTTGGGCGCACGGCAAGGCTCGGAAGGGAAGCAGCGCCATTTGACTTTTTGAATGGAAAATTTGCTCCAATCATTAGAGGACACGTTGCATATTGAAAATATGTAGTATATGTCAGGTTGGTATTTGGTTTAGTGTACGTCAGGATGGTGTGTTGTGTAGTATACACCACACACACACCAACCTGACATACACTATACCACACTCCAACCTGACGTACACAACGCCACACACACCAACCTGACACGCTATGTCAGTCTGGTATGTGTGGTGTAGTGTACGTCAGGTTGGTGTGTGGTGTAGTGTACGTCATGTGTGGTGTAGTATACACCCCACACACCAACCTGACACGCTACGTCAGGCTGGTGTGTGTGTGGTGTAGTGTACGTCATGTGTGGTGTAGTATACACCCCACACACCAACCTGACGTACACAACGCCACACACACCAACCTGACACGCTACGTCAGGCTGGTGTGTGTGGTGTAGTGTACGTCAGGTTGTTGTGTGGTGTAATGTACGTCAGGTTGGTGTCATATAGTGTACGTCAGGTTGGTGTGTGTGTGGTGTATACTACACCACACACACCAACCTGACGTAGTGTGTCAGGTTGGTGTGTGTGGCGTAGTGTACGTCACGTTGGTGTGTGGTGTGGTATAGTGTACGTCAGGTTGGTGTGTGGTGTAGTGTACGTCATGTGTGGTGTAGTATACACCCCACACACCAACCTGACGTACACGCCACACACACCAACTTGACACGCTACGTCAGGCTGGTGTGTGTGGTGTAGTGTACGTCAGGTTGTTGTGTGGTGTAGTGTACGTCATGTGTGGAGTAGTATACACCCCACACACCAACCTGACGTACACGCCACACACACCAACCTGACATGCTACGTCAGGCTGGTGTGTGTGGTGTAGTGTACGTCAGGTTGTTGTGTGGTGTAGTGTACGTCAGGTTGGTGTCGTATAGTTTACATCAGGTTGGTGTGTGTGGTGTATACTACACCACACACACCAACCTGACGTACACTACACCAAACATCAACCTGACATACACTACACCACACATACCAACCTGACGTAGTGTCAGGCTGGTGTGTGTGGCGTAGTGTACGTCACATTGGTGTGTGGTGTGGTATAGTGTACGTCAGGTTGGTGTGTGTGGTGTTGTGTATGTCAGCCTGCTGTGGGTGAGTCCATGTCAGGATGTGTTTAGTCAATGGACGTGTGATGAATTCTGAAGCATTCATTCAAACACAGTCCAGGTTTGTCAGGACACGTTTCACATTGGAAACGAGTTGTTTTTCTTGTCCCCTTTTATAGCACACTCGGCACCTTTTTCTTTATCCCCTCTCTGGGAAAATGTTGCCCTGGTACAATACGGGAAGCTTGAGTTCCAGAGGTGCTGGGGCCCGCTCCTTCCTCGCCTCCAAACATCAGGGCCTTTATCACCGCCTCCTGGAACTGAAGGAAGGTGTTGTTGGTCTGGCCTGCACATCGTGATAGCACGTATGCGTTATACAGTGGCATTTGTACGATGTGCACAGCCAGTTTTTTATACCACACCTTCGTCTTCCTCATGGCACTATAGGGCTGGAGGACTTGATCAGAAAGATCAACTCCCCCATGTGTTTGTTGTACCCCAGGGCACAGTCCGGTTTTTGGACCTGTACTGGGTACCTCGAACGGTGGTGGCTGTGGTGCCGGGACCATGGATTGTTGTCAAGAAAAAGACGTCCCTTTTGTCTTTGAACTTGACCACAAGCATGTTGCCGCTACATTGGGCCCGGCTCTGACCCTTTGGGAGAGCCTGCTCAATTAGTGACAAAGGGAGACCCCTCTGGTTTCTGCGCACTGTACCGCAAGCGACGGTAGCTCTGGCAGAGAGGGATTGAAAGAGTGGGATGCTTGTATAAAAGTTATCAACGTACAGATGGTAACCTTTATCAAGCAGTGGGTGGACCAAATCCCACACTATTTTCCCACTCACCCCCAGAGCAGGTGGACATTCTGGGGGCTGGATCCTGCTGTCCTTTCCTTGATAAACTCTAAAGCTGAGAGTGTACACTGAGGTACACTCACAGATCTTGTAGAGCTTTATCCCGTACCTCGCCCTTTTGCTGGGCAGGTACTGACAGAACTGAAGCCTCCCTTTGAAGTGGATGAGGGATTCATCCACACAAATTTCCCTTTGGGGAATGTGAACAGTCTATCAAAATTTGGGTCATCGAGGGGAAGGATGTCGGTGTTGTCCCTAAAATGTAGAAATTTATGAATCGCTTCAAAACGTTTGCGAATCATAACCATGCCATATATTGGAGTTTGATATAAAATATCAGTACTCCAGTATTGGCGAATTTCTGGTTTCTTCACAATCCCCATGTGAAGGACCAGTCCCCAATATTTCAACATTTCTACAGAGTCAACGGGACTCCAAGCAGAAAATGATGAAACTGGGTTTTGGGAAAAAAATTGCAGGGCGTACAAATTTGTTTGCTCCACCATGAGACTGACGATTGACTCCGAGAAAAAGACTTTGAAAAAGTCTATTTCCCTGAGGTTGGCAGTCTCAAATTGGATTCCTGATTGGGGAATGAAATCAGGAATCCGTGGAGCAAAATTTTCAGGGACAGGGGTCCAGGTGGGGGCACTAGTGCTAGGTTGGGCGTGACTAGCACTAGGTTGGGGGTTACTTACCCTTGGTTGTGTGTCTCCTCCCCTGGGCTCCGGCTCTCCTCCGCTGGGCTCCGGCTCTCCTCCGCTGGGCTCCGGCTCTCCTCCGCTGGGCTCCGGACGATTTCTCGTTCTGCGACTTCTTGGTGGTGGCGAGTCCGTGTCACTGGAGGAGGAAGAGTGAGAGGAATACAAAAAAGTGGGGTCCTCTCCCTCACTATCAGCTTCGGAGGCTATAAAAGAATATGCCTCCTCTGCCGAGTACAGCCTTTGTGACTCTGATGACTGGGATGAGCGGGACATTGTGTGTGTGGTGTGTGTAAAAAAAACCTAAGCTTTATTACAGTGTGCGTGTGTGTATGTGCGAGTGTTTAGTGAAACTTTTTTACTGCAGGAGGGGACTTTCAGGCGTGGGGGGCTGAGGAGATGCAGGATCCGGCAGCAGCAGCAAGGGGAGCGATCAGCGGGGCGCGGGAGCGATCAGCGAGGCGCGGGAGCGATCACACGGGAGCGATCAGCGGGGCGCAGGAGCGATCACACGGGAGCGATCAGCGGGGCGCAGGAGCGATCGCGCGGGAGCGATCACGCGGGAGCGATCAGTGGGGCGCGGGAGCGATCACACGGGAGCGATCACGCGGGAGCGATCAGTGGGGCGCGGGAGCGATCACACGGGAGCGATCACACGGGAGCGATCAGCGGGGTGCAGGAGCGATCACGCGGGAGCGATCAGTGGGACGCAGGAGCGATCAGCGGGGCGCAGGAGCGATCACGCGGGAGCGATCAGTGGAGCGCGGGAGCTATCAGTGGGGCGCGGGAGCTATCAGCGGGGCGCAGGAGCGATCACGCGGGAGCGATCAGTGGGGCGCGGGAGCGATCACACGGGAGCGATCAGCGGGGCGCAGGAGCGATCACGCGGGAGCGATCAGCGGGGCGCAGGAGCGATCACGCGGGAGTGATCAGCGGGGCGCAGGAGCGATCACGCGGGAGCGATCACGCGGGAGCGATCAGCGGGGCGCAGGAGCGATCACGCGGGAGCGATCAGTGGGGCGCGGGAGCGATCACACGGGAGCGATCAGCGGGGCACGGGGGAGAGCTGTCAGGCGAAGGGGCCTGAGGAAATGCAGGAGCCAGCGGGGGGGGGGGGGGGGTGGTGGATGGGGGGGTGATCAGAGTGATCACTGGGGTGGGTGATCTCCAGGGGGGGGGGGGCAGAAGGTGGCTGTCAGGAGCGGAGGGAAGGAGGGGGCAGGGGAGATGTAGGAGCCTGCAGCAGGGAAGGGTGATCACTGGGCAGGGGGGTGATTTCTGGGGCGTGGGAGGGGGTGGAGGTCAGGGGGGGGGGAAATCGGACGGGGGGGGAGTACCGGAAGGCGGCGATCAGCGGACCGGAAGGCGGACAGGTGGCGATCAGCGGGGCACGGAGGAGCTGTCAGGCAAAGGGGCCTGAGGAAATGCAGGAGCCGGGGGGGGGGGGTGATCAGGGGGGCGATAAGAGTGATCACTGGGGTGGGTGATCACCGGGGGGGGGGAGGCGTTAGAGGGTGGCTGTAGGAGCAGCAGGGAAAGTTGATCCCTGGGCAGGGGGGTGATTTCTGGAGCGTGGGAGGGAGTGCAGGGGGGATCGGATGGCGGGGGGGGGATCGGATGGCGAGGGGGGGGGATCGGACGGTGGGGGGAGAGGGAGGCAGAAGGGGGGGAGTACCGGAAGGCGGCGGTCAGGAGTCAGCAGGGGCGGCGATCAATAGGCGGCAGCGTCGGTAAGGTGGCAGCGGCGGCGGCGATCAGGCAGCGGCGGGTGCAGCACGCAGGAACCTCACTCTCCAGCTTCCACGGAAGGGATGAAGCTGGAGAGTGATGTCAGACATGTTTCACTCCGCCCCTCCACATCTGATTGGAGGGAAAGCGTCACATGGACGCTTTCTCCAATCAGAGCTGGAGGGGGGTGAAACAGAGGGCACAGGAGCGATCGTGGCCACGGGGGGGCAAAGCCACCCCCCCTGGGGTCAACTAGAGGTCCTCACGTACCTGCGGGTCCGGTGACATTTCATTGACCCCGGTCACCGGACCTGCAGGAACGCGATCAAACCATGACGCATACGCTGCGTCATAGGTCGGATTGGCACCGACTTTCATGACGCAGCGTATGCGTCAAAGGTCGGGAAGGGGTTAAAACATCAAATATAGAATTCTATTTTATTTACTTTCCAACAACAAAAAAATATAACAGCATTTTTGTACAAAAGGATCTTTAACACTTTAAACCCCACATAACTACTTACATTGTAACCTATATTTTGGCTATTTACAAGATGAGGCTTCAAATTTGGGAAACACCTGGTTTCCGCTCTTTGCACATGGAATTAGAAGTGTTCTGCACTCCAATTGTAAATGTTTCTCAATGAGAACGTTGAGAGAAGTGGTGTCGGTCACCAGACGCTGCCTTTTCATCAAAAGGTATGAGCCCTAATGCAGTGTTCCCCAACTCCGGTCCTCAAGAGCCACCAACAGGTCATGTTTTCAGGATTTCCTTAGTATTGTCCAGGTGATGCAATTATTACCTCTTCAATACTAATGAAATCCTGAAAACATGACCTGTTGGCGGCTCTTGAGGACTGGAGTTGGGGAACACTGCTCTAATGAGTGGTATCCAATAATTCATCAGATAGCACTCGGATCAATGTTATTCTGTGGGGCAGTGCTGATTATCATTTTTATTTCATGCCGATTTCACATGAGAAAAACTCAAATTATTCTGCGAGTAGATCCACAAATCAGATCATGTGCACCCACTCAATTCTCCCACGCTGCACCAATTCCCCAAAGAGCCCACTGAATGAGGGACCTCCCCCACCACTGTCAGTCTCGAGGTAGATAGTGGAGTTTTGGACTATCTAGCTCAAACTGTCAATGATGATGAGGAAAAGCCTTTTTTCAGTAGCCCGGGACACTACTTTCCGGACATACCCCGGGCCATAAGGCTGTACAGCAGTGACGCAGCCACACTACACAAAAATGCAATGGTGGTTTTTGAGCTTATAGAGAGTTTGCAGCTTTCTTCTGAGACCAGAAACTGCCCCATGGTGATGGAAGACCAGACAACAGCACCACCATCTCAGCTGGTACCACCACCCTCACAATATAAGCACCACACATGGCTATGGGCGTCTAACACGCAGCTCAAGCCATGATTACGGTGTAGTTCACATGCAAAGTCGCACAACATGAGGGTGCTTTTTTTCACAAGTCCACATTTACCATGGGTTTTCAACCCACTTCCCTCAACCTCCTATGTTTCTCCACCACTGCCAGCTCCTTGACCTCCTGGCTCACCCAGTCCAGCCCCTCAGGCAATAACCCATACCACCTTTTAAAATTTATGTTTGATTTATTATGTCAACCCCTTTTTGTTTTTATGGCAAGAGTCGCCAATGTTTTTTTTCCTAATGCCAACAATCTGGCTGAGCTTTCCATCTAGGCTTAGGTTTTGTGTTAAACAATTTAACTCGATTTTAGAAGATTATTTGTCTGTTATAATTTTCACAATTCTGAGTTTACTGTAAAGTACCTTCATCTATGACACTGCACACATTTGATGTGTTAACTCACGTTTATAGGGGAAGCATACATAACTATAGTAAACCAACATAAGAGTATTGCCAAGGAGTAGATCCTTTTGGCGTAACAAAATAGCTGGCTGAAATTTCACATTTTGATGGCCGAAGGATCATGGCGTCTAGTGGCAACACGTGGGACTGACCCGGGATTGGGGCTGTGGTCATCATCATCACCCACATACTCTTGGCAATCATGGATCTGGATGTAGTTGTGTAGGATAACATACCTTAATGACAGCATACATGGAAGGCATGCATCAGTACACTCCATTTTGCACACAAAATGCCAAAGGCACATTCCACCAATCGATGTGCGTGTGTGTGTGCTAGCCAGACCTCTTCATGGATAGGGCCTCAAAACTTGTCAGTTAAAAAGCCTCATCCCCAACCACAACAAAATTAGCTGGATCGTCACTGGAATTGGGTAGGAGTCGTGAGGGTGGAACACCCAAACCCATTATGGAAGATTTGAAGATTCTAGAATTCCCAATATCTACAATTACAAATTTGTATGTGCTGTCAACCAAGGCCAATAGTACTACTGAAAAACATTGCTTGTAATTATAGTATTGGGACCCTGAGTTTGGTGGCTTCCCATCCAGTGCACTAAGACAGTTTGGGAATTGGCATCTTGGCAAGTATTCGCAATACGTGTTCCCAGTCTTGTGTTCCATGGCTCCAACATAACAGATTGGTGGGGTCTGTTCCAGATTTCATGACAGGTGGCTCATACAATTTTAGAGATGGTTCACTTTCCCAGTAGAAACTTTAAATGCAAGGCTGCATATGAAAGAAATAATAATAATAATAATAATCTACCTAATCTACCTAATAATAAACCTATAAGGGACCAAGGAGAGAAACAAACATGAATACAGATATTATATAAGTGGGTAAAGCTAAACATTTGGCATTCTGAGACTTTTTTTTTTTTTTCAAGTAATTTTTATCAACATTTTGAAACTTTTATGATGCAATTTTAGTAGATTGCTATATGCTTCACAATTAAGGAAAGTAGGGGAAGGAAGAGGAAGAGAGGGAGGAAAGAAGGTACGGGGGTAGGAAAGTATATATATAGCCATTATAGCAAATTTATACAGTTGTCATTTGCTTAATATCCATAATAGTCCATGAGCCAAGAACCAAATTTGACGATATCGGTACCAAGCGGAGTGACTAATTCTCTTTGGTATTTTTAGGTAGATGCATGTCTGTAGTTTATTTTTTGATATGATAGCCCTTACATATACGTAGCTTATTAACCCCTTCAGCCCTAGGCCTATTTGTACCCAAGTGCCTAAGCCAATCTGACCTGTGCCACTTCATGGGCTAATAACTTTGGAACGCTTTCACCTATCCAAGCCATTCTGAGACTGTTTTCTCGTGACATATTGTACTTCACGTCAGTGCTAAATGGGAGTCAATATATTTTACCTTTCTATATAAAAAAATGCTAAATATTCGGAAATTTTGGAAAAATCGGCAATTTTTTAACTTTGAAATTCTCTGCTTTTTACAAAAATACTGATACCCCCCATAATAGTTATTAATTTACACTCCCCACATGTTTACTTCATATTGGCATCATTTTGAAAATGAAACCTTATTGTTTTACGACGTAATAGGGCTTATAGTTTTATGCGCAATTTTTCACATTTACAGCAAAACCCACTTTTCAAAGGACCAAGTCACTTCTGAAGTCACTTTAAGGGGCTTACATAACAGAAACCACCCATAAATTACCCCATTTTGCAAACTACACCCCTCAAGCTGTTCAAAACTCATTTTTAAAAACTGTTAACCCTTTAGGTGTTCCACAGGAATTTTAGCATGAGCCAAGAACCAAATATGACGATATCGGTACCACCCGGAGTGACTAGATGTAGTATTTGTAACAAAATTTAATCCAAGTTATGTAAATACACACTGAACATGTCATGTGCATATATATATATATATATATATATATATATATATATATATATGTTACTCCATAATATCTTCAACATCGGACTCTGAATCTGACTGTTGTTCTACTGGCTCGTCTTCAGTACCCTTGTTCTGGCATGTCTGTAATCTGCACATGTCTGTGCACTTCAGGCCATTGCTGAGGCAAGTACACTGAGGAAGTTCACATGACCGCACACACTTGCAGGACAGTAGCTGTATAATAGCTTCTGGTGCTGGTGCCCCTTGCATCCACTTGACAACAAGCTTTCCGTCGTTATCTATCATCCAACCGCAGTCTGTTGGGTTTGCAACCCATGGCTGGCTCTGCAGACTTCTCCTCCAGATCGCAGCCTGGTAGTTTGCACGCAGTGCATGCATGAAAAGGCAGTCCTGGCAAGGAGGGAGTTGACTTGACTCTACCACTCCACGTCTGGCACAGAACAGCTGATAACGGAGCCTGTTTACCTCAGTTGTTTGGGTAGTTGGCAGGTACATGTGGCAGGTGATTTCCTGTAACTTCTCAAAAAGTTCGGTAGACACTTCCCATGAACGACCAACTTCCTGAAAGGCATCCTGGTATGTCTTGTTCATCTTCAACTGCTTGAGTGTCGTCATCTTCCCACGGCCAGCGAATGCACTGACGGTGTCACAGCCTGTAAATGCATGCATACCAATCAATGAATCACATACGCTGCCTCCCAATGTTCGGCTCAGAGTGGTGATATCCAGGAATCTTGTCCGGTTCTGTGTACCGCATTTCTGGAACAGGTGGGATGGGATTTTGTGGCACATGCCCAGACACAGGACCATGACATCAGTATCCTCCGAAGTGATGATGACCGACTTGTAACCAGATTCTGCTGCATGAAGAGCATGGAGAAGGAGGCGTGTGTCTGCTTCTTCTTGATTTGACTTAAGGTCAGCAGCCTCTTCCCACTGTTCTTTGGTGATCTTAAAGCAGAGCTGCTCACATGTGACATACAGCTCCTTCTCCTCAAGCTTCTCCCTGTGGTGTTTCGCCTTCCATTCTTCTACCAGAAACTTTATGAGACTTGCCTTGTTGGAGGAACTACTTAGAAGCTTTTTCCACTGCTGGATGTTGTGCCCATGTTGAATGTTCTTGAAATGGATCCCTGTGCCTTCATATCTGTTGACTCTTTCTGTATCTTTGATGGATGTCTCCTTGTAGACGTCAAAGACAATATCAATGCGCTTGCTCTTAGCACCCTCATGGATAGCGCGACTCATTGCTGTGCCTGCTAGCTGGCCAAATGTTGCATTGTTTCCCTTCAGTTTCTGAACCAGGCTCATCCCATCAATGATGGTTGCAGAGGGCTCGGGGATCACTTCTGCAGGACGAGCATTCCTCTCCAACTCCCTTGCGAGGGCAGCCTTGTTGGTCTTGCGGATAGACCCATCACCATTGGCAAGTGCCCATGGCAATGGACCCAGGGGATGAGTCAAGACATCACTCATTTGTAGCTTTCTGTTCTCAGCTACAAGTATCATCTGGCCAAATAGGTTTCTGTCAGCCTTCAAAATTACCTCCTTGCCAAGACCTTGTCTGCGTGTCTTCATTTGGATGTTAGAGAACGTTTTAAGTTTGTTCTTCGTCATCTTGTCATGAAACAATGTAGTTGGCTTATCGGTACCCAAACGCTCATCCTTGAATGTTTGATATGCATCCTCTCCTATACTGTATGCCCCTTGAAGGTCTTTGGCTACATCTGGTGGTGCTACAGTCGCTGTTGACAAACTGATAAGTTCACCATTATGCTCTTTGTTGAAGGGGTTCACCCAACCTGTCTCCAGCAGTTGAACGAAAGATTGGACATCGGCTTCATCTCTTCTAATCCTAGACACCTGTAGGTCTGAATGGCTGAAGTCAGTATATTGTTGGCCTACCAGGGCCCTCAGCTGCCTCAAGTACATACTGCGGTACTCTGATGTCAGGTAGAACCTGGAAACAGCTCCAACTTTGAGGCTGAAGCCTTTTGTGCCCCCTGGTGTCTGGGTGTCTTTGTTGATTGTCTCTTCAATGGTCTGGTCCACAGGAATTCGTCCAAAAGGATTCTTGCTACCGATCTGGACCGAAAAGCCACCTTGCATGAAGTATTCATGGACCTCTGGGTGTTCTATGGGCAGCCGAGACATTGTGGCATAGTAATAGGTTAGGTATCGGGCATAGTTGACCTTGTCATAGGCAAAACACCATGGTATCATCTGTCGGATTGCTCCTAGGTGAAGCATCCAGTTGCCTTCTCTTGAAGCTCGAACCAGGGCCAGCATGGTCTCGACCATGTCCAAGTATGACATCCAGAATGCTGAGAGTTGTTCATTTCTGAGGGTCTCAAGATAAACTTGAAAGAGCTTCAGGGTAAGTGTGCAAGATTCATTATCCAAGAGCTTTTCGAAGGATCCCTGCGACACACTGATGCGAAAGTTTGTGATGTTCTTCAGTGTTTCATCCAGATGGTGAAGGTCCCTTGCATGGTTTTCTTCTAGCCATGGAAGGAAGTTTTTCCATGCAAGCCTCATAAGTGCTTCATAGACCAGCTTGTGTAGTCTCACTGCTCTGTTGTACCTCCGGCCGTCCATCACTCCAGACACTGATCCTTCAGCGATTACACCGGATTCAACACACAGATCTCTAAGGCCTGCATCCTGAAATCTGTTCCCTATGATAGAGAGGAGATTACAGATTGTGTGGAAGACACCCATTCTAATTATAATGTTCTTGAACTTCTCCTGTTTCCAGATAACCTCGGCAGCTTTGGCATAGAGTGCTTGATCAAACACACACACAATTCTGTTAAGCTTCAGGGTCTGCATGATGGCATGTGTTTGCTCCAAGACTTCATTCACAGTGGACATGGCTGTTGCAGGAGCATTGATAGTGGGCAGGTAGCTTACAGTGTCCTGGGCCACTACAATGTCGCTGCGGATTTTTATGTTGAACCCAGTCCAACTGCTGGTGGTCTGATCCTCATGGTCTGACATTCTAGCCAGAAGCCAGATATGGTTTTTGGTTTTTGAATCCTGGACCTCCTTGGTAGTGTTAACATTCGAAGTCTCAATCCTGGGTGGCTCTCCCCGCTGCCCAACATTGTATATCGGTAGCATTAATTCTGTCAGAGTTATGCTTCTTTTCTTCGACTTGGTTACATCTGGCAGGACTTTCTTTGTCACAGAGCATGCAACATTGGACTGAACAGCAATGCCATTGACTCTATGAGATGTACCTGCTCCACTTAGTGTCTCCTCAAGTCTGTCAATGTTATCCCAGGCCAGGGTTGTGAACACACCTGGGTAGATACTTGCTGGCATTGGGATGTCATCCTTTGAACATTCCAACTTCTGGATACAAAGGGCTGTATCGATCTCCTCAGCCATTGAATATGACACACAGTGGCCAAGACGATTCAGAGTTCGAATCAGTTCTGTATTGCCGGTCAAAGACTTAACTGCAAAGGATAGCAGTACGTGCTTTGGTGGCTTTGTCTTTCCATTGGTAACAGCAAAAACCAAGTCACTGCCGAAGGATGTGGCAAGACGTTGAGCTCTTTCACAGGTAGTTTGGCACTCACAATCTCCTGTAAGCAGGGTTTGCAGGAATTGAGTGACTAATGCAGGAACGACATTCTGATCTGTATTGGGAGGCCATGGCTGACTCACATCTTGCTTCTTGATCTCATTCCTTAGCTGCATTGCTGCTTTGGTTACGATATCTCCAGAGTTAGCAGCTCTTGCTTCTTGCAGATCTTTTGTCATGCTGTGTACTTGCCGGACAAGGTCGTCCATTGATAGGCTACATGGATAGACTAGAAGCTTACCTTTCTCATCTGAGAGAAAGCGGAGTGATTCCCCAATCTCTGTTTCAAGTTTTCGTCGAACATGTTTCTTTGTCGATGGTTTCAGTTGGATGATACCACGGGATATCATTAATCTCTCAAGCCTAGATGTGAGGTTTATCATAGGCAGTACTTCTGGGTTTGGGAACAATTTAGTCCTTATATACAAGAAGAGTTCTTCAAGGGCCTCTTTCTCTGCCTCTTCGTAGCGTACTTCCTCACTTTCGACCTGATTTTCAGCTGCACTAGACCTACAGGCCACTTGGGAATCATCTTTTGTGAATAGTTTGTAGCACGACTTGTGGTAGTGCCCCTCTGCAGCAACAAGGTCTCTGCTAAGTAAACCAAGTATTCTCTGTGTGCCTTTCCTTATCGCTGCTCTGCGGATCGTCTCATCTGCTCGTAGCTCAACACACTGGACAATTGGCTCCCTTGTTTGTTTTCCTTTTAGGTACTTGCTTGACTTCTCACAGAAGATACATACTTTGGCATACACCCTGCTATCACTGGGGGCACCCCTCGGTAGCTTCCTCATGGAGATTTTGCTTGCTGTTTCGACATTGACACCCTTGCCAAGGATAGAATCCAGTGACTTCTTCATTGTAAAGATACTACGACATTTACGGTGATATTGTATGTGTGGTATTTCTCCTTCTTCAAGGCCCTTAGCTGCTACCAGGACTGATTCATGCTGCCTGATCTCTGCAGCCCTAAGCAATGTTTTCCAGGAGTCCAAATCCTTAAGGGACGCCAGATCATCGCTGTCATCATTAGAACAGTGTATGATACAGTCGATCCGTGATTTCTTCCTTGCTGGTACTTCCATCATGCCGTTAGATAGTCAGTAAACACCTGCAAACACAAAGAAAAACATTAAAATTTTATTTACCGTATTTCCTGGCGTATAAGACGACTTTTTAGCCATGAAAAACATGGCTCCAAGAGGGCGGTTGTCTTATACGCCGAATACAGCCGCCGGGGGGAAAGGCCGCCGCGCAGGGAAGGAGGAGGCAGGGGCCCACCTTCATGAGGCGCTCGTTCTTAGAGCTGGGAGCGCTGGTGCTAGGTGACTGTTCCCCCTCTCTCCACAAGTTCCTTACCAGCAGCAGCACACAGTACAGGACTACAGGACCTGTGGTGATGTCACGGCCATGTGATCAGTCACAAGCCTGGGAGGTGTCAGCCTCTACAGAGGGAGATAGGAGCTCTGCAGAGAAGACCGGAGAGTCCTGTTCAGCACAGAACGTGTATGTGTCAGTGTGTGTGCGTGTGTTGGGGCACCTCAGGGTGTCTTCAAATGTGACATAGCCCCCTAGATTTCTTCCAGTAAAATTTGCACTCCAAAAGTCATTTGGCGCTCCTTCCCTTCCGAGGCCTGCCGTTCCCCAATACTGCAGTGTACGACAACATATCGGGTGTTGTTGTGTTCGGGAGAGATTGGTGAACAAATAGTGGGGTGCATTTTTTGCTGGTACACCTCTTAAAAATAAAAAAATGAGCCTAAAATGACACCTTCATGTAAAAAATGCACTTTTTCCATTTTCTCAACCAAGTGTTTCCAACTACTGTGAAACACTGGTTGGGTCAAAGTGGTCACTATACCCCCTAAAAGATTCCTTGGGGGTGTAGTTTCCAAAATAGGGTCACTTTTTGGGGTTTCCACTGTGGGGGTACCTCAGGCAGCCTTCAAATGTGCCACCCAAAAACCACATAGCGCTCCTTCCGTGTTGAGCTGTGCTGTGTGCCCATACTTTAGTTTACGAGTACATGTGGGGTGTTTCTATAAACTGCAGAATTAGGGTAACCAAGTTTGGGTTTGCCGTTAACCCTTGCTAGGTTGCAGGTAAAATTGGATTACAATGTAATATCTGGAAAAAAAATGAAATTTTGAAATTTCGCCTTCATTCTGCTAAAATTCCTGTGGAACACCTAAAGGGTTAACAGTTTTTAAAAATGAGTTTTGAACAGCTTGAGGGGTGTAGTTTGCAAAATGGGGTAATTTATGGGTGGTTTCTGTTATGTAAGCCCCTTAAAGTGACTTCAGAAGTGACTTGGTCCTTTGAAAAGTGGGTTTTGCTGTAAATGTGAAAAATTGCGCATAAAACTATAAGCCCTATTACGTCGTAAAACAATAAGGTTTCATTTTCAAAATGATGCCAATATGAAGTAAACATGTGGGGAGTGTAAATTAATAACTATTATGGGGGGTATCAGTATTTTTGTAAAAAGCAGAGAATTTCAAAGTTAAAAAACTGCCGATTTTTCCAAAATTTCCGAATATTTAGCATTTTTTTATATAGAAAGGTAAAATATATTGACTCCCATTTAGCACTGACGTGAAGTACAATATGTCACGAGAAAACAATCTCAGAATGGCTTGGATAGGTGAAAGCGTTCCAAAGTTATTAGCCCATGAAGTGGCACAGGTCAGATTGGCTTAGGCACTTGGGTACAAATAGGCCTAGGGCTGAAGGGGTTAATAAGCTACGTATATGTAAGGGCTATCATATCAAAAAATAAACTACAGACATGCATCTACCTAAAAATACCAAAGAAAATTAGTCACTCCGGGTGGTACCGATATCTGGCCCGGCTCATGGACTATAAACAATAAACAAAAACACAAAATTTTGGGCCGCCGACCTAAATAGGTCGAAAAACAATTAAACAACTGAATGCCCAAGGAGAAAGAAAAAAAATCCTTTAACTGTATTTATAATCTATTACTTATTGATTAATTTAAGTCGTCAACAGCTCCTGCAGTCTATTGATTATTCTGTTGTTTTTAAAACTTAATGTTCCATTTATTCCATTTTTTATCGTATTTATATAAACAGCCATTCGCTATTGAGAATTTAAGATCCAGTGAATTGTGTAAATTTAGATTATCCACAATGCCAGGGAGACTCGGAATTTCTGAGCTCTTCCACAGAGCTGCTATTTTATTCTTTACTATCAACAATAGGTGGGTTATAACAGATCTTGTTGAATAGTGTAATTTTTCGATGTCTATGGAGAGAAGTGCTGTTTGGGGAGTGAGGACATAATCCTCGTCAAGAAGTGTGCCTATATATCTGGATATTTGATTCCACAGATTTGTAATTTTTGGACAGGACCAAAAGATATGAAACAAGTCTCCCCCTTCCAACACAGGGGTGAGGAGTCTCCTCCAAAATGAGAAATTCTGTCCGGTGTGAGATATCACCCTGTTAGTAGTTTATAATATGTTTCATGTAGTTGTAGTGAAATGTTAGAGGAGTAGGTGTTTTTGATTGCATCTTTCCATTGGTCCTTGTTTATGTTTAGGCTTAATATTTTCCCCCATTTTATCATATACTTGTTTTTTTGAACTTTATAGTCATTATTAAAGATGTTGTATATATACTTTGTACTCCAAAATATCTTGTGATTAGGATTTTTAAGTAGTAAATAAGTTGATTCAGTTTTGAGGGGAGCTTTAGAGATGAAGGCTTGAAGGGATTCTTTAATAATATAGTAATGAATGAATTCTGACGAGGGGATGTTAAATTTTTGTTTGATTTCCGAATAGTTTAAAAATGTGTTATTTGCAAGCAGATCTAACTTTTTAATTCCTTTTTGTACCCATAAATCTGGAATTTGATGTCCGAAGATTGAGGTTATCTGTGAAATTGGGAAATTTTCCCTAAGTGCACATTTATTTTCTTTTCCAGAGGGACTGGCCAATTTGTCCCATGCTTGAATAATAGCCAAAATAATTGGATGATTAGATTTACATTTGTTTAGTTTGAAGATATGTTTGAGAAGAAGGTTTTCCAAAGAATTAGAATTATAGAGAGATGCTTCCATCTCAAGCCATACTGGGTTCTCTCTTTTATTTAACCAAACCTGACTTTGCTTAATTAGATTTGCATTATGATATGCCAATAGATCTGGAAGACTCAACCCCCATTACTTTTACTTGTATAAAGAATGTCCCTGGATATCCTAGCTTTTTTTCCATTCCAGATGAAAAAAAGTATTTTTTTTTGACAATTTTTAAAGAAATCAGGAGGTAATCTCAGTGGCAAAGCTCTAAAAATATAGAATATTTGTGGGAGGATAATTGATTTGATTGCTAAAACTCTGCCCATCCATGAGAGGCCAATTTTGCCCCATGATTGGAGGTTTTTTGTTATTGTAGATAGGATATATTCCCCGTTAATATTGGCTATAGTGTGTATTTTTTTTGTAAATAAGATACCCAGATACGAGATCTGGGCCTCTTCCCAAACAAAATCCACCATCTCTTTTAGTAAAGCAACATTTTCCTCTGGTAGATTAAATTGGAGAATCTTTGATTTAGAGTTGTTTACTTTAAATAGAGAAATCAGAGAAAATTCGTCCAATATTTCAAGGAGATTTTTAATAGATTTGAGGGGATCTGTGAGAGTTAATATCATATCGTCTGCAAATAGACTTACTTTATATTGTTTATGTCCTATGTCAATTCCTAAAATATTCTTGTTTATACGGATCATTTCCGCTAGTGGCTCGATTGCCAGGGCGAAAAGAAGGGGAGAGAGTGGGCAGCCCTGTCTTGTCCTGTTGCTTATTGGAAATGCCTTTGACAAATTGTTATTAACATATATTTTTGCGCTTGGGGTCGAGTAAAGGGCAAACACCGATGCCAGCCACTTCTCATTGAAGCCAAAACTTTCCATAACCATTCTCAGGTACTGCCAGTTGATCCGGTCAAATGCCTTTTCTGCGTCAAGCTCCAGAAAGACAGAAGGAGTGTTATTAGAATTAATTTTGCTCAAAATGTTTGAGTCTTCTGGTGGCATCAGAGGTTTGTCTCCCCTCGATGAATCCCGTCAGATCCGTGTTTATTATTTTCAGTAGAATTTTTTTTAATCTGGTGGCCAAAATTTTTGAATATACCTTAAGATCTGTATTTATAAGCGATATTGGTCTGTAATTTTTTATTTCGTCCAGATCACTTTGGGGTTTTGGGATCATG
The DNA here is from genome assembly GCF_051348905.1 of Ranitomeya variabilis. NCBI lineage: Eukaryota > Metazoa > Chordata > Amphibia > Anura > Dendrobatidae > Ranitomeya > Ranitomeya variabilis. Next base: position 31,113,642 of record NC_135234.1, on the reverse strand, counting down.
ACTAAAATAGCCTTGAGCATTTCTTTAGGAAAAAATCTGGAGTCTGAAGCCAGATTAAAATTTTTTGTCATATTGGGAGCAAGAGTCTCCAAGAAGACTTTGTAGTATTCATTTACTAGCCCATCGGGCCCTGGTGATTTTTGTGATTTAAGGGTTTTTATTTCTACAACGTCGGATATTGTAATGGTAGTTGTAAGGTTGGTTAGTTCGGAGGGTTCTACTTTGGGAAGCTGCAATTTGTTGAGAAAGGTCGTTATTTTTTGGGGATCTGGTTTAGGTATTAAGGGATCATCTTTTAAGTTATATAGTTTATAGTAGAATTTGGCAAATTCCTTCGCTATGTCTGATGGATGTTATTTTGTTTCTCCCAAATTATTTTTTATTTTATTTATTCTATTACGGATCCTATCTTTTTTGAGTTTGGCTAACATGAATTTTGTGGGTTTATTAGTTTCAGAGTAATTTTTAAATTTGGATGCTTTGATGATTTTTTCGAAATCTTCCGTAATGGCTTTGTTTAGTATCTGTCTTAGGCTTAAAATTTCTAGATACATTTTTTGAGATTCGGTGTTTGAATTGTTAATGCTATTTTCTTTTGCGCAAATTTGTTCTTGGATATTTTTTATTTTTTCCCTTTTATTTGTATTGTGCCTGGCTGAAATTTGGATTAATTTCCCTCTTATGACTGCTTTATGGGCGTTCCACACCACAAACGGATCGGTTTCCCTATTGTCATTCTCTTTAAAATAATGTTGCAGTGAGGTACCGATTTCCTCTTTGTTGTCCGGAATGTTCAACAAATAGCTGTTACATTTCCACAATGCCAAATTTTTAAAGGAGGGTCCAATCACCACTTCAGTAACAACGGGGGAATGGTCAGAAATTGATTTGTCCAGAATGGTAGATTTTTTTATTTTTGTTATGGTAAATATGTCTGTAAGGAACAGGTCAATCCTAAATGAAGATTTGTCCACCAAGGAAAAATATGTGAACTCTCTAGAGGAGGAGTTCAGACATTTGAAGATGTCGTATAACTCGTTACTAGTGATCCAGGTGTCAAGGCCATTTGAAGAGAGATGTGTAACGGACGTAGAGTCCAGTTTCGCGTTTCGGACCATGTTAAAGTCCCCTAGAATATATAGATCTCCTTTTTTGTATTCTTGGATCTCCCTAATAGCCCTATTAAGAAAATTTAGTTGTTTTGTGTTTGGGGCGTATATGTTTGCAATTGTGCATACTGTTGTATTAATTTGGCAGAATAAGATGTGATATCTACCGTTTGGGTCCTTAATTTCTTCTATGAGTTGAAAAGGAACTGTATTTTTGACAAGTGTAATCACGCCTGCTTTCCTCCTCTTTGTCAGAGACGAGAAGCAGTGTGGGAAATTTTTGTTTGAGAATGTGGGATGATTACCTTCGCAAAATTTTGTCTCCTGCAGGCATACGACATCTGCTTGTAACTGTTTGATCTCCTTCCATAAAGTATACCTTTTCCATGGACTATTGAGTCCCCTAACATTGTAGGACAGGAACTTCAACTGCATGTTTTGAGCTGTTGACGACACTGTAAAGACACTATAAACAAATTCAAAAGATTAAATACAGCAAAATTGAACAAGAATAACAGAATGTGTTGTTTAATTACACGTAAAAAAAGTTCAATCTTCAGGTCTTCTTCCCAGATGGGACTGTTGACCTAGTGGGGGAAAAGTTCGTGTATAATATACTCCGTATTAACCCCATTGTTTTTGAGACCAATTGTTGACTGAAATCTTCTTTAACCCCTTAACGACCGCCGATACGCCTTTTAACGGCGGCCGCTAAGGGTACTTAAACCACAGCGCCGTTAATTAACGGCGCTGTGGAAAAAGTGAATAGCGCCCCCCAGAGTCGGATTTTCTCTGGGGTCTCGGTTGCCGAGGGTAGCCGAGACCCCAGAGAACATGATTCGGGGGTTTTTTACCGACCCCCGAGTTGCGATCGCCGGTAATTAACCGTTTACCGGCGGTCGCAACAAAAAAAAAAAAAACGCGATGTGCCGTTTAATTTCTCTGTCCTCCGATGTGATCGCACATCGGAGGACAGAGAAATAGGGTCCCCGATGGCCCCCAATAGCACCCCGATACTTACCTACCTCCCCCGGTGCTCCTCGTGGGTCCCCATGGGCGCCGCCATCTTTTTTCCGGGAAAAAATGGCGGGCGCACGCGCAGTACGCCCGCCGCCCGGCACCCGGAAGATCTTTGGGGTCTCGGCTGCCGGGGGTAGCCGAGACCCCAAAGAACATGATCGGGGTCGGTTTGCACCGACCCCTGTTTTGCGATCGCCGGTAATTAACAGTTTACCGGCGACCGCAAAAAAAAAAAAGCGATCTGTATTTCTCTGTCCTCTGATGTGATCACACATCAGAGGACAGAGAAATAGGGGGATTCGGGGACCCTAACATACTCACCCGGTGTCCCTGGGTCCTCTTCTGTCTTCTCCTGCCAGCCGGCTTTTTCCTTATGGCGGGCGCATGCGCAGTGCGCCCGCCATCTGCTGCCATCTGCCGGCCGGCAGGAGAAAACGAGTTGGGGCTAAAATTAGGGTTAGGGTTAGAGTTAGGGTTAGGGTTAAAGTTAGGGTTAGGGCTAGAGTTAGGGCTAGGGTTGGGGCTAAATTTAGGGTTAGGGTTAGGCTACTTTCACACTAGCGTTTTTTGGCTTCCGTCGCAATGCGTCGGAGAAAAAACGCATCCTGCAAAAGTGCTTGCAGGATGCGTTTTTTCTCCATTGGCTTGCATTAGCGACGCATTGCGACGGATTGCCACATGTCGCATCCGTCGTGCGACGGATGCGTCGTGCTTTGGCGGACCGTCGGCACAAAAAAAGCTACATGTAACTTTTTTTGTGCGAAGTGTCCGCCATTTCCGACCGCGCATGCGCGGCCGGAACTCCGCCCCCGCCTCCCCTCACAATGGGGCAGCGGATGCGTTGAAAAAACAGCATCCGCTGCACCCGTTGTGTGGCGCTTACAACGCTAGCGTCGGTACGTCGGCCCGGCACACTGCATTGGGCCGAGTACGACGCTAGTGTGAAAGTAGCCTTAGGCTTCTATCACACTTGCGTCGGTATGGGGCGGTCGCAATGCGTCGGCCCGACGTACCGACGCACGTTGTGAAAATTGTGCACAACGTGGGCAGCGGATGCAGTTTTTCAACGCATCCGCTGCCCAGTCTATGTCCTGGGGAGGAGGGGGCAGAGTTACGGCCACACATGCGCGGAAATGGCGGACGCGACGTACAAAAAAAAGGTTACATTGAACTTTTTTTGTGACGACGGGGCTAAAGTTATGGTTAGGGTTGGGGCTAAAGTTAGGGTTAGGGTTGGGGCTAAAGTTAGGGTTAGAGTTGGGATTTATTGTTGGGATTAGGGTTACGTTTGGGATTAGGGTTAGGGTTTGCGCTAAAAAAGTTAAATGGTGCTCCCTCCCTTCTGAGCTCTGCTGTGCGCCCAAACAGTGGTTTACCCCCACATATGGGGCATCAGCGTACTCGGGATAAATTGGACAACAACTTTTGGGGTCCAATTTCTCCTGTTACCCTTGTGAAAATAAAAACTTGGGGGCTAAAAATCTTTTTTGTGGGAAAAAAAAAATTTTTTTTATTTTCACTACTCTGCATTATAAACTTCTGTGAAGCACTTGAGCATTCAAAGTTCTCACCACGTATCTAGATAAGTTCCTTAGGGGGTCTAGTTTCCAAAATGTGGTCACTTGTGGGGGGTTTCTACTGTTTAGGTACATCAGGGGCTCTGCAAACGCAACATAACACCCACAGACAATTCTATCAAAGTCTGAATTCCAAAATGGCGCTCCTTCTCTTCCGAGCTCTGCCGTGCGCACAAACAGTGGTTTACCCCCACATATTGGGTACCAGCATACTCAGGACAAATTGGACAACAACTTTTGGGGTCCAATTTCTCTTGTTACCCTTGTGAAAATAAAAATTTGGGGGCTAAAAAAATCTTTTGTGGGAAAAAAAAATATTTTTTATTTTCACTACTATGTATTATAAACTTCTGTGAAGCACTTGGGCATTCAAAGTTCTCACCACATATCTAGATAAGTTCCTTGGGGGGTCTATTTTCCAAAATGGGGTCACTTGTTGGGAGTTTCTACTGTTTAGGTACATTAGGGGTCTGCAAACGCAACATAACGCCCTCAGACAATTCTATCAAAGTCTGCATTCCAAAATGGCGCTCCTTCCCTTCCGAGCTCTGCCGTGCGCCCAAGCAGTGGTTTAACCCCACATATGGGGTACCAGCATACTCAGGACAAATTGGACAACAACTTTTGGGGTCCAATTTCTCTTGTTACCCTTGTGAAAATAAAAACTTGGGGGCTAAAAAATCTTTATTGTTAAAAAAAAAAATATTTTTTATTTTCACGACTCTGCATTATAAACTTCTGTAATGCACTTGGGCATTCAAAGTTCTCACTACACATCTAGATAAGTTCCATGGGGGGTCTAGTTTCCAAAATGGGGTCACTTTTGGGGGGTTTCTACTGTTTAGGCACATCAGGGGCTCTCCAAACGCGACATGGCGTCCGATCTCAATTCCAGTCAATTTTGCATTGAAAAGTCAAATGGCGCTCCTTTGCTTCCGAGCTCAGCCATGCACCCAAACAGTGGTTTACCCCCACATACGGGGTGTCGGCGTACTCAAGACAAATTGTACAACAACTTCTGGTGTCCATTTTCTCCTGTTACCCTTGGTAAAATAAAAATTTGGAGGCAAAAAGATCATTTTTGTAGAAAAAATGCGATTTTTTTATTTTCACGGCTCTACGTTATAAACTTCTGTGAAGCACCTGGGGGTTTAAAGTGCTCACCACACATCTAGATAAGTTCCTTAAGGGGTCTAGTTTCCAAAATGGTGTCATTTGTGGGGGGTCTCCACTGTTTAGGCACATCAGCGGCTCTCCAAACGTGACATGGCGTCCGATCTCAATTCCAGCCAATTCTACATTGAAAAAGTAAAACGACACTCCTTTTTTCCAAGCTCTGCGGTGCGCTCAAACAGTAGTTTACCCCCACATATGGGGTATTGACGTACTCAGGAGAAATTGCACAACAACTTTTGTGGTCTAATTTCTCCTGTTACCCTTGTGAAAATAAAAATTTTGGGGCAAAAAGATCATTTTTGTAGAAAAAATGCGATTTTTTATTTTCACGGCTTTACGTTATAAACTTCTGTGAAGCACTTGGGGGTTCAAAGTGCTCACCGAATATCTAGATAAGTTCCTTAAGGGGTCAAGTTTCCAAAATGGTATCACTTGTGGGGGGTTTCCACTGTTTAGGCACATCAGGGGCTCTCCAAACGCGACATGGCATCCGATCTCAATTCCAGCCAATTCTGCATTGAAAAAGTCAAACGGTGCTCCTTCACTTCCAAGCTCTGCGGTGCGCCCAAACAGTGGTTTACCCCCACATATGGGGTATTGACGTACTCAGGAGAAATTGCACAACAACTTTTGTGGTCTAATTTCTCCTGTTACCCTTGTGAAAATAAGAATTTGTGGGCGAAAAAATCATTTTTGTGAAAACAAATGCGATTTTTTATTTTCACGGCTCTACGTTATAAACTTCTGTGAAGCACTTCGGGGTTCAAAGTGCTCACCACACATCTAGATAAGTTCCTTAAGGGGTCTAGTTTCCAAAATGGTATCACTTGTGGGTGGTTTCCACTGTTTAGGCACATTAGGGGCTCCCGAAACGCGACATGGCGTCTGATCTCAATTCCAGCCAATTCTGCATTGAAACAGTCAAACGGTGCTCCTTCACTTCCAAGCTCTGCGGTGCGCCCAAACAGTGGTTTACCTCCACATATGGGGTATCGGCGTACTCAGGAAAAATTGCACAACAAAATTTGTGGTTTTAATTTCTGTTTTTACACTTGTGAAAATTAAAAAAAATGGTTCTGAAGTAAAATGTTTGCAAAAAAAAGTTAAATGTTCATTTTTTTCTTCCACATTGTTTCAGTTCCTGTGAAGTACGTAAAGGGTTAATAAACTTCTTGAATGTGGTTTTGAGCAGCTTGAGGGGTGCAGTTTTTAGAATGGTGTCACACTTGGTTATTTTCTATCATATAGACCCCTCAAAATGACTTCAAATGAGATGTGGTCCCTAAAAAAAAATGGTGTTGTAAAAATGAGAAATTGCTGGTCAACTTTTAACCCTTATAACTCCCTAACAAAAAAAAAAATTGTTTCCAAAATTGTGCTAATGTAAAGTAGACATGTGGGAAATGTTATTTATTAACTATTTTTTGTGACATATCTCTCTGATTTAAGGGCATAAAAATACAAAGTTTGAAAATTGCAAAATTTTTAAAATTTTCGCCATATTTCCATTTTTTTCATAAATAATCGCAAGTAATATCGAAGAAATGTTACCACTAACTTGAAGTACAATATGTCACGAAAAAACAGTCTCAGAATCAGTGGGATCCGATAAAGCGTTCCAGAGTTATAACCTCTTAAAGTGACACTGGTCAGAATTGTAAAAATTGGCTCGGTCATTAAGTACCAAATTGGCTCTGTCACTAAGGGGTTAAAGAGAAAAAAAGAGTGATTAGACAACCTTATATAATCACGCGCAAAACCAATGTATAAATCAGGTATGGGATCTGAAAAGATTCAATCCTTCTTCCACAGAGTCGATGATCATAAATTTGTCTTTATAGTGAAACATTAGCTTTGTGGGGAAACCCCAACTCTATTGAATATTATTTTCCCTAAGAATGTCTGTCAAAGGCCTGAATGACCTGCGCGTGTCTAAAGTGTGCTTAGATAGATCAGTGAACACCTTCAGACTACTGTAGGGTTCTGGCAGAGATCCCTTATCTTTAATGTAGTTTTGTATTTTCTCCTTAGTACCTTAAAAATGTAAACGGAGGATAGTATTTAGTTTTTCTGCTGGAATGCTTTTTGGTTTCGGCAGTCTGTGAATTCTATCAATACAGAGTTCGAGCCTGGTGAGATTTGGTAGAGTTTTTTTGAAGACCGTTTTAACGAAGTCAGGTAAATCAGACTGTTTCACCTCCTCAGGGATTCCTCTTATTTTTAAGTTATTTCTTCGGTTTCTGTCCTCGATATCTGCCATTTTGAATCTTAGATCATTTATTTCATTTTTTAGTATATTATTTTGGTTAGTGTGGGCCTCTTTTTTGTTCTAGCTCAGTAACTTTTTTGTCGTATAGCTCCAACTCTTGGGTAAAATTATGGCAAATCTCTTCAAAGGAGGCTTGATGCCTTTTAAAGCTTGAGTTTAGTTTTTCATCAATTAGTGTAGAAATTTTGTGGAAGAAATCCTCTGGCGCATTTCTTTTACCGGAAAGCGTAGTATTCGTCAATTCTGTAGTATTTTGTTTTACATCACATGAGTAGGAATTGTTTTTATTTTTTGCTTCTGGGCAAAGATTGTTTGTTTTATTATTGGTTGATTGTTGAGCCGGAGCTGTTTTTTTTAGTGATTAATTTATTACTACTGGAATACATGGTTGTTGTTTTGTTTACTTTAAAGTCGTCCCCTTTTTGAGGAGATCTGGATTTATTTGGGCTAATTAGGTTTGAGATATCGGTATATGATTTAGATTTTGTTGCATATGGATTGTTTTGGGTTTTTGTGACTTTTTTTATCTCAGCCATCTATATTTGCTACTGTTCGCTTAACTAGATTACGGCTGGGTTAATATCACCAATATAAATATAATGATATTTATAACAAAAGTATTAATCTTGCGTATTCATATACTGTCTCTTTATATGTGATCAAACTAATTGATGCAGTATTTACTACAGATAATGTATGAGGTATTATACGTAATATACTCCTTGTAAAAAGATTTTACAACTCGTTTCCAGGAGATTCTGTTATCAGCCTGTTCTGTCAAGGGAATAGATCACTATATACCAGATTTTGTACCACTATGCTGTTTTTCCACTCAATAGTTCAGGGATATGATTCCCAAGCTCTTATCTAGTGGGGGTCCCTACCAGTATGTGATAAACAGTTGATCCACAGCTTTGGCCCCACTCTAAAGGTACCTTCACACTAACCGACTTTGCAACGATAACGATAGCGATCCGTGACGTTGCAGCATCCTGGATAGCGATATTGTTGTGTTTGACACGCAGCAGCGATCTGGATCCTGCTGTGATATCGTTAGTCGTTGCTGAAAGTCCAGAACTTTATTTGGTCGTCAGATCGGCGTCTATCGTCGTGTTTGACAGCAAAAGCAATGATGCCTGCAATGTTTTACAATGGTAACCAGGGTAAATATCGGGTTACTAAGCGCAGGGCCGCGCTTAGTAACCCGATGTTTACCCTGGTTACCATTGTAAATGTAAAAAAACAAACAGTACATACTCACCCTCTGATGTCTGTCACACGTCCCTCGCCGTCTGCTTCCTGCACTGACTGTCAGTGCCGGCCGTAAAGTAAAAGCAGAGCACAGCGGTGACGTCACCGCTGTGCTGTACTTTACGGCCGGCAATCACAGTCAGTGCGGGAAGCAGACGGCGAGGGACGTGTGACAGACATCAGAGGGTGAGTATGTACTGTTTTTTTTTTTTTTACATTTACACTGGTAACCAGGGTAAACATCGGGTTACTTAGCACGGCCCTGCGCTTAGTAACCCGATGTTTACCCTGGTTACCCGGGGACTTTGGCATCGTTGGTCGCTGGAGAGCTGTCTGTGTGACAGCTCTCCAGCGACCACACAGCGACGCAGCGATCGGCATCATTGTCGATATCGCTGCAGCGTCGCTTAGTGTGAAGGTACCTTTAGCCCAAGTAGATTTTATTAAGGTAGACAATCTGTTACAGCGCCTTGGTATCACTCTGATTGGTGGCACAGAAGTATGATTATAGATATATAATTTCTGTTCCACAGCTTTCACTTCCCGCCTGGTGCTCAGGAGCTTCTCCTCTGATTTGTTCCACAGCGCTAGCCCCAGTTCCTTAATAAGGGAGAGCTCTCCCGGTATATTGTTCCACAGTGCCCAGGTATATTGCCACTAGCTTATACAGTTTGTTCCACAGTGTTGGCTGCCCTCCTAATATATCAAATCCGTAGCTCAGATTCCCCACTACTTATTATATTAAAGTCTGTTCCACAGCGTTGCTTCCCGCTTTACTGTGGGGGTGAGTTATTATGTGAGAATTGTTCCACAGCTTTTGCCCCCACTGCCTTTGTGATGTTATCAAAATGATATTCCACAGCGTTAGCTCCCACTCATTTATGTAGCAATCTGTTCCACAGTGTCAGCTCCGCTCCTTATGTGCTGCACTCTATATGTGGGCTTTGTATGGTAAGAAAGTTCCACAGTGTTGCTTCCCGCTTTATGTAGCTGCATACCCACCCTGGCGTCCGTCTCAGTCACCAGTTCCACAGCTTCGGCCCCCGCTCCTCTAATTATCCACCACGCTCGTTAGTGCTAGGGGGAGTCCCGGTAACGGACTTACCTCCAGCACTTACCTCCAGCGCCGATTCAGGGAGACGGGAACGCTGCGGTGGTCCGGGTTGCTGGATCTCTTCAGCGGTTGCTCTTTAGTATGGCGGTGGCGTGCAGGAGGGCAGGAGCAATGTCTTCACCCAGGCGGCTGCAGATCCGGCGGGTAGGCGGCTCTCCCGATGGCGGCGGTGGCAACCTCTCCGGCAGGAACTCACGCTGCGTCGCTCCGAGAGGAGAGGAGGAGGAAGCCTTCTGGTCCGGAATCCCTGCAGCGGTTGGCGGCAAAGCTGTTCACCTGTGTCCCAGCGCCTGCTAGTAGTTTTGTGGCTCCTTTCCGGCGTCTGCTGCTGTGTCACTTGTTTGCTGGGGGGAGGGGAATTCTCTCCACTGCTCAGATCCTGCTGTCAGAAGCACATTTGTTGTAATAAGTTAATAAAGAGCAAATCCTCAACTCTGCAGTAGTTTTTACAGAGTCCGATGAGGCTCAACTCCGGCAGCAGTATCTCCTTTTATATGTATTTAGGCGCCAAAGCAGGAGCTTTATCTTATTATAAGTCTCCACAAAATGGCGGCTCCGTCTTGCTGAAGGGAGAACTGTTGTGAATTCTGTTCTCGGGCTCCCTCCTGTGGTCATGAGTGGTACTGTGAGTTTGTTCTTGGGCTCCCTCTGGTGGCCTTTAACGATATGGCTGGTCTGTGGCTGGGCTCAGCTGCTTCATTTCCTGCTATGCTGTTCCTATTTAACTCACCTGGATCTTCACTTGTTGCCTGCTGTCGGTGTATTCAGTCCTGATTCTGAGCTCTCCTGGATATCCCTTGTGACCTGTCTCCTGCTGGAGAAGCTAAGTTTGCTTGTTCATTTTGCTCATTATTTCCTTGAAAACGTTTCTCAGTATATGATGAGTTCAGTCCAGCTTGCTTTTATGTGATTTTTCGCTTGCTGGTTAGTTCTGGGGTGCAGAGTGCGCCCCTCACATCGTGAGTCGGTGTGGGGGTTCTTGTATTCTCTGCGTGGTTAATTTTTGATAGTTTTTGTACTGACCGCACAGATTCCTATCTATTTTCTGTGTATCTAGTGTTAGCGGGCCTCATTTGCTTAACCTGTTTCATTTCTACGTTTGTATTTTCCCCTTAACTCACCGTTATTATTTGTGGGGGGCTGTCTAAAACTTTGGGGTTGTTTCTCTGAGGCAAGTGAGGTCTTTGCTTTCTCTCTAGGGGTAGTTAGTTTCTCAGGCTGTGAAGAGGCGTCTAGGTTTTTAGGTAACGCTCCACGGCTGCCTTTAGTGTGTGTGGATAGGATCAGGATTGCGGTCAGTATAGTTTCCACATCCCCAGAACTTGTCCTAATATTCTGGTTATATGTGTCAGGTCAGTTTTGAGATCCTACCATCGGATCACAACAGAGAACAATGTGATAGTGCTTCAGATTTCAATGTCCCATATCTCGAGTTTCCTTTGTCCTAGAGACCTAAATTTCTTAATCTAAAATCTTGGGAGAGATGATTTGGGGTCTCAAAAGTCGCTTTTAGTAGCTGTATAAAGGGGTGTATGCGGGATCTTCAAGCTCCTGTGTGCTCACATCTCAAGAGCCATGCCATGCCCCGGCATTCTGAGACTTGAACAGTTCGGTTCTTCATACCATAGTGACATCATCACTACTGGTCCAATTGGATTAACATACGATTATTTGGGGGGAACAGTGTAGCATTTGGTATGCCCTTAGCACAGGTGTATCTGGAAGCTTCTGGGTTCCAATGCACAATCACCACTAGAAATGAGTGCATCTGACAAAATTTGAATTTGCCAAATCGAGAAGATTTTATTGTGAAATTTGTTTTGCAAAGTTATTTCTTTGTAAATTTGTTCCTTATTATGCTTTGGGGGTCTCCAAATCCTTGGTAATAAAAGTAAGATGTAAAAAGAAAAAAATGGAGAACTGACAGGCATGGAGAACCAATAGGTATGAAGTACCGACAAACATGGAGAACCGTCAAAGGCATGAAGAACTGACAGAGGCATGTAAAATCAAACAGGGAGCAGCGAGGGTTGGCCAAAAGGGTAAGCGATGAGAAGTGTATGTGTTTTCGCTTTCTTCTTAACCTTTTGCCAGCCCTCTACTGTTCTGCAAGATGGCAGACCAGGATTCTATTGAAGCAGATTACAGAAATCCATACTCTCCATATTCTTCTGTTTGTAAGATTCGAGTACAATTCAATTCCACTCAAATAAATTCAGCCAAGTCTACCCCCACGTATCATGCTCCATTTACATTAGTGAAATATTTATATATGGCAGATGGACCCCCTTAGACCCCCAGTATCCATTTGTCACTCGTAATTCTCTTTATTTGCCTGGATTTCTATACTTCTGTTCATGTTTCCGACTATAAAATAAAGCAAAAAAAAAAGTAAACTGTTCCAATTACTAATAATATGTAGAAACAATCATGAGTGTTTTTCCTAGCCACTGTTAGCAGGAGACCTAAGTGCTATCAGGTGTCTTAAGTCAGGGAATACTTGCTGTGCTGTAATTAGGACCACCCGGCACACGTCAACCTGTAATCGTGCCATTATGGCAAGTAGTCAAGACATCACTCTAGTATATGATTAATGGCCCCCGTCCCAGTAAGTAGGTTATTTGTACAGGTAGATGGAGCATAGCTTGATCACTTTGTTGAGCAGGAGATGAGTCAAGTTTTTCTGCATCTCCACAAAGTTTCATTTCCCAACTTATTAATCTGTGCAAGTTAAAATGTTGTCCTGTTATTAATAATTATGAACAATTTATCAATCCAAATCATTGACTCCTCCAATGAAGTATAAAGGGCAGGACCATCTTATGCAACCTATTTTTTTTCTCTCCAATGGATGTAAATTTAAAGCAAAAGCAACTTTGCACATAGTCTTCATTAAAAGCTTCCTAGCATTCTGTGTTGACAGTGTATCATGCAGAACAGTGTGTCTCCACGGTTACAGACTACAAACCTTCTGTAGTCTGATCTAGCTTTGCAACTTTTTATATGTCCCCAACTACTTGCTGCGCAGCCATGTTAACGGTGCAGACATATACGACCCAATTCATAAAAAATAGTGTTTTGTACCCAAGTCTTCATGAACAGTGCACTAGAGTTAGATGCACAATTCAATTAATTTTATGTATTTCTCAGCTGGTGTGCCTGAGTTAAAGAAATGCACTTCTCTTTTGTGAGTAATCTGATGGGGTGCAGGACCAAGTTCCCATTTGACTAAGATCCACCTTGTTTTCAAAAGTTGATGTAAAACCCCAAATTTTTCAAAAATGTTTATGCAGCTAACAAAAAAAATTTGCATTTAAAGCAGTTTTACATCAGAAAACTGTCTTAATCTGAATGTTAAATTGAGCCCAAAGATTAGTATGGGAGTTGTGTACAGGAAACGGTAGAAGATTTTTAATTAACCCCTTCAAGACGCAGCCCTTTTTAGTTTTTGCGTTTTAATTTTTCGCTCTCCTCCTTCCCAGAGCTATAACTTTTTTATTTTTCCGTCAATATGGCCATTTGAGGGCTTAATTTTTGCGGGACGAGTTGTACTTTTGAACTACACCATTGGTTTTACCATGTCTTGTACTAGAAAATGGGAAAAAAAATTCCAAGTGTGGTAAAATTGCAAAAAAAGTGCAATCCCACACCGTTTTTTTGTTTGGCTTTTTTGCTAGGTTCACTAAATGCTAAAACTGACCTGCCATTATGATTCTCCAGGTCATTATGAGTTCATAGACACCAAACACGTCTAGGTTATTTTTTAATCTAAGTGGTGAAAAAAAATTCCAAACTTTGCTAAATAAAATTAATTGCGCAATTTTCTGATACCCGTAGCGTCTCCATTTTTTGGATCTCAGGTCGGGTGAGGGCTTGTTTTTTGCGTGCCGAGCTGACGTTTTTAATGATACCACTTTTGTGCAGATACATTCTTTTGTTCGATCGTTATTGCATTTTAATGCAATGTCGCGGTGACAAAAAAAAGTAATTCTGGCGTTTTGAAATTTTTTCTCGCTACGCCGTTTAGTGATCAGGTTAATCCTTTTTTTATTGATAGATCGGGCGATTCTGAACGTGGCGATACCAAATATGTGTAGGTTTTTTTTGTTTTTTTATTGTTTTATTTTGAATGGGCCGAAAGGGTGGTGATTTAAATGTTTATATTTTTTTCATATTTTCTAAAACTTTTTTTTTAACTTTTGCCATGCTTCAATAGCTTCCATGGGATACTAGAAGCTGGCACAACTCGATCGCCTCTGCTACATAGAAGCGATGCTCAGATCGCTCCTATGTAGCTGAATCCCTGCCTTGCTATGAGCGCCGACCACAGGGTGGCACTCACAGCAATCCGGCATCAGCAACCATAGAGGTCTCAAGGAGACCTCTGGTAGTTATGCCGACGCATGGCCGGAAGCGGTAATTAAATGCCGCTGTCAGCGTTTGACAGCGGCATTTAACTAGTTAATAGCGGCGGGTGGAGCGCGATTCCACCTGCCATTATTGCGCGCACATGTCAGCTGTACAAAACAGCTGACATATCGCGACTTTGATGTGGGCTCACCGCCGGAGCCCACATCAAAGGGGGAGACACGACATGCGCCGTACTAGTATGGCGCATGTCGTAAAGGGATTAAGACCGTTCAGGACTTGCAACATAAAATTTCTGCTGCAAATCTTGACGTATTGACCGGAAAAATGCTGCGTAAAATACATGCTTTTCCCCACTTATTAGTATGGGTAAAATATGATTCAAAAACGCTGCAAGGAAGACATGCTGTAGATATGAATCTGCAAGGACAAAATAAGCAGCGTATACATAAGATTAGAGAAATCTCGTTTATTTTACTGGTACTGAAAATTTTGCAAAAAATGTGTGCGGAAAAAAATGAAACGTGCTGAGGGTTTGCTACAACGTATCCAACCTCTGTAATGATGCTCTGTTTTTTTGCAGCTCAGCTTCATTTTTGTGAATGGGAATCATCTGCATTTTCCCATATAGCCCATAACACAAAAGTGTCGCTGTTTTGGCACCCGGCTACATAGACGTTAACTGTGAATGCCCTCGATTATGGGAAGATGTTCCCGTGGAAAGTCTTCCTTTACTTGGGATGTCTCACCAACGTCTTATGTCTACATCCAGCTGCCAGGCAAGAAACATATTTATTTCATTTTCAGATACTCTTAGTGTGTGGCTTTTCTTGATCGAAGTGATAAAACGTTATGGACTGTATAGAGTTAAAGGCCGTTCATTGTTTATCTGACGGGACGGAATCCATATTAAGACCAATGGATGACATGTGAAAATATTGTGCTGAAAACCGTCTGCCGCCTAATAGAAGGTGGAAATTCAAGAATTCCATAGAGGGAAAGTTACAAGACAGAGGACGGGTATGAGGCCAGCCATCTTTCCATACCAGTTTTGCAGAGTAATAATCTATCATGACAACTTGGCACCGGAATTGGCACCTTTTTCTCTATAACAGGAGAAGTACATCTTTCCTTTATGCTTATGAATATTCATTTTTTACTGGAAGAAAAATAGATTAAATACTTCTATTCAATGTCAGATCCTCATGTTTGTAGATTAAAATATCTGTACGGTCTGTCCCCAGTCCTTAAAGGGAACCTGTCACCATTTTTTTTCCCAAGCAACCTACGGCCACCACCTTTCAGCCCCATGTGACAGAATTCTATAATGCTGCACGTATGACTCCAATTTGCCCAGCAAGGCAAAAAAATAACTTTATTATACTCACCTACGGGGCAACCAGAATGACCCGACCTATAAAACTGTTCCACTAGTTAACCCCTTTAGTGAATACTGTGAAAAAATGAAATATAAAACGAGGCAAAAAAGATGCTTTATCATCTACTGTTGAACAAAAAGTGGAATACACACGCGGAACAACATAAAAAATCCTGAATTGATGGTTTTTGTTTATTCTGCCTCCTAAAAATTGGAATAGAAAGCGATCATAAAATGTCGTGAGACCGAAAATGGAACCAATAAAAACATCAACTTGTCTTGCAAATAACAAGCCCTCACTTGACTCTGTCAGTAGAAATAGGGAAAAATTATAGCTCTCAAAATATGGTGATGCAAAAACTAGTTTTTAAAAACAAAAAAAGTGTCTTTTAGTGTGTGATAGCAGCCAAACATAAAAACCCATTATAAATCTGGTATCGCTGTAATCGCACCGACCCAAAGAATAAAGTCATCTAATCACTTATACCACATGAGGAACGGTGTAAAAAACAAATAAAACCAATTCTTCACCTGTTGATTTGTTCATTCTGCCACCCAAAGATCGCAGTAAGGCTATGTGCACACGATGCAGATTTCGTGCAGTTCTGCAGCGTTTTTTTCTGCTGCAGAAACGCAGAACTGCACTGTGATTTACAGTACAATGTAATTCAATGTGAAAAAAAAAAAGCTGTGCACATGGTGCAGAAAAATCCATGCAGAAATGCTGCAGATTTCAAAGAAGTGCATGTCACTTTTGTGCAGAACTGCAGCGTTTCTGCACCTATTGACTCCCATTTTGTGGGTCAAATCCGCATAAAAACTGCAGATATAAAAACCATCTGCAGATTTTATGCGGATTTGGGTGTCAAACCCGCAGCAGAAGGAAATAACGTCAGTGATGTGGAGGAAGTGTGTGGGCGGAGTGTAGCGAAAATGGAGTCGTACCGTCGGATGGGGATCGATGTGAGGCGTATGGTAGAAATGGTATGTAGTGTCTGTGTGTGTGTCTGTCTGTCAGTAGTGACTCATTGTAGTCATTCGTCAGGTGGGACTACTCCCATCGAAATGTGATGATGGGAGAGTTGTCCCATCGTCAGGCGACTGGCTACAATGGGTTAAAAACACAAACACACAATGTAGTACATACTCACCACATACGTCCCCGAAGGCCACCATCCACGATCATCCTTGTCCCAAAATAAAAAAAAAATAAAAAATCTTTTCCGTCGTAATCCATAATATAGGTTGTCCCACGACGTCCTCCGGTGATACACTGCAGGAGTTAATCGCTCCTGCAGTGTATCGGAGCTGCCCGTTCGTTTCCTGGAGTTAAATGAACTCCCGGAGCTCACTTTACGGCAATTGAACTGCCGTGAAATTTCTCACGCAGCAGTGTCGTAAAGCGAGAGTCCCGGAGTTCATTGAACTCCGGTAAACTCGCGCGCATGCGCAGGCACCTTCCGCTGTTGAACAGCACTTTTCTTTCATGGTGGCCAGCCATGTGTGTATGTGTTTGTGTACCATGCGCCCGGAAAGTGTAAAAAAAAAAAAAATAATTTACACAACACCTAGCTGACCTGTGCGTACACCCAAACATTGGACTGTGATCAAACATACGCGAGATACGGCCGAGTCTCGCCGGTGAAATGACTCCTCTTGCGTCTGAATTCCGGAGCAGAGCATGCACCCGCATAGCAACACATGAAACTGCACTCTCCGCTCATGAGTGCCGGCGCCAGAGGTGGGATTTCACCGGCGAGACTCGGATGTATATCGTGTATGTGTGATCCCAGCCTTCAAAGGGAAATTGTCCCCACCAAAATCGAGGGTGAGGTAAGCCCACCAGCATCAGGGGCTTACCTACAGCATTACAGAATGATGTAGATAAGCCCCTGATGCCGGTGACCTTAGCTCAGCATCGATTTTGGGGGACAGGTTTTCTTTAAATGGTCATCTGTCAGTGTCTCCAGGACATGGGAAAACTTTCACCACATGTACCGGAGACATTGACGTGTCAAAGAGGACTTATGACAGACAAAACAAAATATTCAAAAATACTTACCACAAGGTGATGAGCAGCCTTTCCTCAGCAGAGATGGACTTCCGCATCACAGTGTCCACGTATGTCAGCTCAGCATGGACGACAGAAAGAAGTTGATCAAAAGCTGGTATGCTCAGCCGACAAAACGCTATGAATTTCTCTGGGTATCTGGGAAAAAAGGAGTAAAAAGGTCCGGTCAGACATGGATAAGTTTTCAGGAAGTCATTTCACATAAGAAAAACTTACCTCCTCAAATCTTGATATAGCACATTAAAATGTCCCTTCATAGTTCTTTGTTCCACTATTGGGTGTACCCACATTTTTCGTCTTCTGGTCTGCGACTGTAGTAAAAATATGCGTTACTGCACAACGCTTACAAAAAGAGACATTTAATATCATTGTACACATGGTGTAGCTTAGGCTTCTTTCACACTTCCATCGGTAGTCGCCTGTCACGAATCATCGGCGCAATGTACAGACGGAAGTGTGTGCTTTCACATTTCCACCAGACTGCTGCGTGAGGAAATAGCATGAGAGCGATAATTCCTGCTGAGCATGCGCAGTCTGAAACAGTGGATGCAACCGACAGAAAATAGTTCCTTTGAACGTTTTTCAAAGATGACGGTTTGCCAAAACCCGACGCATCCAGTGCACGACGGACGCAACGTGTGGCCATACGTCACGATCTGTTGGCAATACAAGTCTATGGTAAAGAAACAAATCCTGCGGGCACATTTGCAGGATGCATTTTATTCCCAAAAGGAGGCATTGTGAGGGGAACAAAAAAAGGAAATGTGCAAGTAACCAAGGCTTATTTCACGCATCCGTCAGTATGCGGCTGTCGTCAGCGCAACATACCGACGCATGTTGTGCAAAATCTGCGCAACGTGGGCAGCAGACGCAGTGTTTCAACGCGTCCGCAGCCGATAGTTAAGTCCGGGGGAGGAGGGGGCTGTAGTTCCGGTAGCGCCTGCGCACTTTAAAATTGCAGGACCTGACGTACGAAAAAGTGTTCCCTTGAAAATTTTTTCGCTACGACGGTCCAACAAATACCAACGCATCCAGTGCACGACGTATGGAACGTGTGTCCATACGTCACGATGCGTCGGTAATACAAGTCTGGTGAAAAAACGCATCCTGCGTGCAACTTTTCAGGATGCATTTTTTCAACAGAACGAGGCATTGCAACGCTTGACAAAAGCCGGAAATGTGAAAGTAGTCTTACCTGCAATCTTTGCTGGTTCAGATACTCCTGTAAAACCCCAATCATCTGGAGGCGTTGTGGCCTGCGTATCCAGACAGAAGTTTCAACATGCTGTTCGGTATGCGGTTCGCTATTTTCTTCCCTGTGTTCTTTATTACCAGCACTCATGGTGAGGCCTGTCAGAAAGTGGTTATGGCTTTCCAAAATGGAGAGAGGTTGGACTAGGAAATGACATCACGTAAATATATATATATATTTTTTTAAAACTTTATCTCTTTCTTTAGCCTTAAAAAAAGCTGACAAATCAGCATAAAAAAACATAAAAACTGCACCAAAACTGCACTGCAAAAAACGCACTAAAAACGCATGAAAAACGCACAAAAAAAGCATAAAAAACACAGGAATTGTGAGCTGCGTTTTCTGCCAGAAGATGCAGATTTTGTGCAGAAAATTCTGCACCAAATCTGCATTGTGTGCACATAGCCTTAGGCTGGGCACACATTTATTCTGTGCTGAGAGCTTACATTGCGGTTTCCATGTAAATCTCTGAAATAGGTGATTCAGACGGAACCCCTCGTAGAAGATCCCCTATAATGAGATACATGGAGGCACTGTGGATGCCATCTGACTTGTGATCCGGCCGTGTCCGTCTTTTTATTAGGAGTGCATAAGTGTCGTCGGCCACAGTTTTCTGCACCTTTTAAAAAAAAAGGACCCCACTAAACAGGCGTGACGAAATCCAGAGTAATTCTGCCGCCACACTATAGTGAATGGATCCCTCGGGGGTTTCATCTTAATTACATCACTCAAAGATTTAAAGGGAAACCCCGATGCAAGTGATCAACGTAGATTGCCGTATATATGTGTTCCAAATTGTTATGTAAAATGTTCCCAATAAAAGCTTCAATTAAGTCCACACAAAAAAGTCCCCACTCACTTTCGTCATCTATTAACAGAAATATAGGGTGCTTCCACGTTACTGGTAGCACACAGACTCTGGAAAAGCAAAATGGCCCTCTCTCCCCCCCAAAAAAAAAATTCTGCAAATTCTGTGCTTCCAAATACCCTCTCCCTTCTGAGCCCCACATTGTGTCTGATACATATTTAGTGTCCACATGTTTGGCATTTCTGTAGTGATGAGAGCCCGCCTAATTTATGGGTGCTTTAGCTGAGCACAACGTACTGGTCACTCCAACGTACAAATAGCGCTCCGTCCCTCCTGAGTCTCGCCATATGGCTTAGCAGTACTGCACAGCCACATATGGAGTACTAGATGGTGGCCCGATTCTAACGCATCGGGTATTCTAGAATATGTATGTATGTATATAGCAGCCACATAGTATATAGCACAGGCCAAGTGGTATATAGGAGCCATGTAGTATATAGCAGACAAATACTACGTGGCCTGTGCTATATAATATGTGGCTGCTGTATACATACATACATATTGTAGAATACCCGATGCGTTAATACAGGCCACGCAGTATATAACAGTTGCCACGCAGTATATAACACAGCCCAGGTACTATATAACAACCCACGCAGTATATAGCAGCCACGCAGTATATAACACAGGCGACGAAGTATATAACACTGGCCACATAATATATAGCACAGCCCACGCAGTATATAGCAGCCATGCAGTATATAACAGACGACGAAGTATATAACACTGGCCATGTAATATATAGCACAGCCCACGCAGTATATAACACTGGCCACGTAATATATAGCACAGCCCATGCAGTACATAGCAGCCACGCTGTATATAGCACAGCCCCCGCAGTATATAACACTGGCCACGTAATATATAGCACAGCCCACACAGTATATAGCAGCCACGCAGTATATAACATAGCCACATTAGTATATAGCACAGAGATGTAGTATATAACAGAGCCCACGCAATATGTAACACAGACACGTAGTATATAGCAATGCGGGCACTATATGGGTGGCTAAAAAAGGGTTAAAATAAAAAATAAACATATACTCACCTTCCTAAGGCCCCTTGAAGTCCTGGCACCTGTGTGCGGTGCACGCAGCAGCTTCCGGTTCCAGGGTTGGTATGAGCGCAGGACCTGTGATGACGTAGCGGTCACATGACCATGACGTCATGGCAGGTCCTTCTCGCATAGCATCCTTGGCACCGGAACCTGCCGCTTGCACTGCCGAAGACAGCGGGCGATGTCGGAGGGTGAGAATAACCTTTTTTTATTATACTTATTTGTAACATTAGATCTTTTTACTATTGATGCTGCATACGCAGCATCAATAGTAAAAAGTTGGTCACACAGGGTTAATAGCTGCGTAACTGGAGTGCGTTACACCGCGCTTCGGTACTGCTGGCATTAACCCTGTGTGAGGGCTGACTGGAGGGGAGTATGGGGCGGGCACTGACTGCGGGGAGGAAAGAGCGGCCATTTTGCCGCCGGACTGTGTCCGTCGCTGATTGGTCGTGGCAATGGTCGTGAGCGTTTTGCCACGACCAATTAGCGACTTGGATTTCCATGACAGACAGAGGCCGCGACCAATGAATATCCGCGGCAGACGGAAGTGACCCTTAGACAATTATATAGTAGATTTCTACATTCAACAAAAATTGTGGGACACATTTTGGTGCAATTTTTACCTATTTCCCCTTGTGAAAATGTAAAATCTGGGGCTAAAATTTTTGGGAGTAAAAATATAATTATTTTTTTCTTCATTGCCTAATGGTATAAAATTCTGTGACCCACCTGTAATGTCAATATGATCACTGCACCCCTAGATGAATTCATTGAGAGGTGTTTGAAAAATTAGGTCACTTATAGATCCTTAAACAGTCCAGCAAAATCAGAGCTCCAACATGGCGCTTCTTCCCTTCTGAGCTTTGCATTGTACCTCAAAAGTAGTTTTCAACCACATATGAGGTATCGGCGTATTCAAGAGAAATTGCACAACAAATTTTGGGGGCCATTTTCTCCTGCTATTCTTGTGAAAATAAAAATATTGGGGGGAAAATGTGATTTTTGTTTAATTTTTACGACTCATGCACATGACAGCGTGACAAACACCCGGTGTTTGGGCAGCCGAACCTGAACAGTAACATGGACTTCCTGGTGAAGTCCGTGTTCTGTGTCTGTGCCGAACAGTAGGTGTTCGGTAAGGACGCCGAATTTTAGTGTTCGAGTTCGCCCATCTCTTTCCACAGGTTAAAGAAAAAAATAGTAAAAAATGCACTGTATGGATGAAATTCTAAAAATCTCATTAATTTTGCTCTTACTATTAAGCGTTGTGCTTGATCAGCATGAAAAAAATGGACGGAGAAAAAAAATCAAAAGCGCTCCATGTAAGAAACCCTTTTAAGTTCATATTTCTACATAGTGCAAACATTCCAAAGTTGGTAAAGTTGATAAAAAATATCTTGAAAATGAAACTGAAAAAATTTGATACACCTGCCAAAAACACCCGATGCTTGTTTCACAAGAGCTTCGTCCGGTGTGATTTCTTGGAGTAAAAGAATGTTATTTAGGACTCAACAAACCAATCATATCACACAAAAAAGTTATGGCCGAAAGTGTTGGCACCCCTGAAATGATTTCAGAAACTGAAGTATTTCTCCAAGAATAATATCGCAGTTATATGTTTTGTTATACACATGTTTGTTTCCTTTGTGTGTATTTGAACAACACAACAAAAAACAGGAAAAAAAGGTAAATTGGACAAAATTTCACATAAAACGCCAAAAATGGGTCTGACAAAATTATTGTCAATTATTGCATACTTGGTTGCACGGTCTTTGGAATAGATCACTGCAATCATTCACGTCCTGTAACCATCAACAAGCTTCTTACACCTCTCAACTGGAATTTTGGCCCACTCTTCTTTTACAAACTGCTCCAGGTCTCTAATATTTGAAGGCGCCTTCTCCCAACGGCAATTTTAGGATCTCTCCACAAACCTTTAATCAATTTTTCAATGCCGTCCAGGGACATTAGGTACAGTGCCATGTGTGGTAAACTTCATGATTATGCTCTTTACTGTGGACAGTGGAAGATCAAGATCTCTGTAGATGGACTTATAACTTTGAGATTGTTGATATTGTGCACCAATTTTGATTCTCAAGTTCTCAGACAGTTCTCGTCTCCACTTTCTGTTCTCCGTGCTTAGTGTGGTACACAGTTATACACAGTGCAAAGGTTGAGTCAACTTCTTCCCTTTTTATCTGGTCATATTACTAACACTTGTTACTTGCCACAGGTGAATTTGAACGAGCATCACATGCTTGAAACAAAGTTGTTTACCCACAGTTTTGGAAATGTGCCAACAATTGTCTTGCCCATTTTTGTGATTTTGTATGTCCAATTTGCCTTTCTTTCTCTGCTTTTTTTGTTTTGTTCCAATACACACAAAGGAAATAAACGTGTATAACAAAACGTGTAATGGCAATAATGTCCTGGTAGAAATACTTCATTTTGAGGAACAATTTCAAGGTTGCCAACACTATCAGCCATGATGGTATCTGATTGGTTAATTTTTTTTTTAACTATCATGCTTTTACACCCACCAATTACCGCAGTGTTATGACCCCAATGGCGAGGGTCTCAGAGGAACGTGGAAGTCTGCAGAATACAAAAATCCAGCTCATAGGGCAGTGGTAACTGGGTTGACCATATATCTACTCCTAACGCCAACACTAGAAGTAGCCGGGGATCATTCCTACGTTGATTCTAGATGACACGCGCCAGCCGGAGAATCTAGCTACCCCTAGTAGAGGAAAACAAAGACCTTTCTTGCCTCCAGAGAAGGGGACCCCAAAGCTGGATAGAAGCCCCCCACAAATAATGACGGTGAGGTAAGAGGAAATGACAAACACAGAAATGAACCAGGTTTAGCACAGAGAGGCCCGCTTACTAATAGCAGAATAAAGAAAGGTAACTTATATGGTCAACAAAAACCCTATCAAAATCCACACTGGAAATTCAAGAACCCCCGAACCGTCTAACGGTCCGGGGGGAGAACACCAGCCCCCTAGAGCTTCCAGCAAAGGTCAGGATATAGATTTGGAACAAGCTGGACAAAAATACAAAACCAAAACAAATAGCAAAAAGCAAAAGGCAGACTTAGCTGATAAACTGGAACCAGGATCAGTAGACAAGAGCACAGCAGACTAGCTCTGATAACTACGTTGCCAGGCATTGAACTGAAGGTCCAGGGAGCTTATATAGCAACACCCCTAACTAACGACCCAGGTGCGGATAAAAGGAATGACAGAAAAACCAGAGTCAAAAAACTAGTAACCACTAGAGGGAGCAAAAAGCAAATTCACAACAGTACCCCCCCCTTAGTGAGGGGTCACCGAACCCTCACCACGACCACCAGGGCGATCAGGATGAGCGGCATGAAAGGCACGAACTAAATCGGCCGCATGAACATCAGAGGCGACCACCCAGGAATTATCCTCCTGACCATAGCCCTTCCACTTGACCAGGTACTGAAGCCTCCGCCTGGAGAGGCGAGAATCCAAGATCTTCTCCACCACGTACTCCAACTCGCCCTCAACCAACACCGGAGCAGGAGGCTCAGCAGAAGGAACTACAGGCACAATGTACCGCCGCAACAAGGACCTATGAAATACATTGTGAATAGCAAACGACACAGGAAGATCCAGACGAAAAGATACAGGATTAAGGATTTCCAATATCTTGTAAGGCCCAATAAAACGAGGTTTAAATTTGGGAGAGGAGACCTTCATAGGAACAAAGCGGGAAGAAAGCCATACCAAATCCCCAACGCGTAGTCGGGGACCCACACCGCGGCGGCGGTTGGCAAAGCGCTGAGCCTTCTCCTGTGACAACTTCAAGTTGTCCACCACATGATTCCAGATCTGCTGCAACCTATCCACCACAGAATCCACCCCAGGACAGTCAGAAGGCTCCACATGACCCGAAGAAAAGCGAGGATGGAAACCAGAGTTGCAGAAAAAAGGCGAAACCAAGGTGGCGGAACTAGCCCGATTATTAAGGGCAACTTCAGCCAACGGCAAGAATGTCACCCAATCGTCCTGATCAGCAGAGACAAAACACCTCAAATAAGCCTCCAAAGTCTGATTGGTTCGCTCCGTCTGTCCATTAGTCTGAGGATGGAAAGCAGACGAAAACGACAAATCAATGCCCATCCTACTACAAAAGGATCGCCAGAACCTGGAAACGAACTGGGATCCTCTGTCTGACACAATATTCTCAGGGATGCCGTGCAAACGAACCACGTTCTGGAAAAACACAGGAACCAGATCGGAAGAGGAAGGCAGCTTAGGCAAAGGAACCAAATGGACCATCTTGGAGAAGCGATCACATATCACCCAGATAACGGACATGCCCTGAGATAGCGGAAGATCAGAAATGAAATCCATGGAGATATGTGTCCAAGGTCTCTTCGGGACAGGCAAGGGCAAGAGCAAACCGCTGGCACGAGAACAGCAAGGCTTAGCTCGAGCACAAGTCCCACAGGACTGCACAAATGACCGCACATCCCTTGACAAGGAAGGCCACCAAAAGGACCTGGCCACCAGATCTCTGGTGCCAAAGATTCCCGGGTGACCTGCCAACACCGAGGAATGAACCTCGGAAATGACTCTGCTGGTCCACTTATCCGGGACAAACAGTCTGTCAGGAGGACAAGACTCAGGCCTATCAGCCTGAAATCTCTGCAACACACGTCGCAGATCCGGAGAAATAGCTGACAAGATAACTCCATCTTTAAGAATACCAACAGGATCCGCGACTCCAGGAGCATCAGGCACAAAGCTCCTAGAAAGAGCATCGGCCTTCACATTCTTTGAACCCGGTAAATACGAGACAACAAAATCAAAGCGGGAGAAAAACAATGACCAGCGGGCCTGTCTCGGATTAAGGCGTTTAGCAGACTCGAGATACATCAGATTTGTGTGATCAGTCAAGACCACCACACGATGCTTAGCACCCTCGAGCCAATGACGCCACTCCTCAAATGCCCATTTCATGGCCAACAACTCCCGATTGCCCACATCATAATTTCGCTCGGCAGGCGAAAACTTCCTAGAGAAAAAAGGCACAAGGTTTCATAACAGAGCAACCAGGGCCTCTCTGCGACAAAACGGCCCCTGCCCCAATCTCCGAAGCATCCACCTCAACCTGAAAGGGAAGTGAGACGTCAGGCTGGCACAAAACAGGCGCCGAAGTAAACCGGCGTTTCAACTCCTGGAAAGCCTCCACGGCAGCAGGAGCCCAGTTAGCTACATCGGAGCCCTTCTTGGTCATATCCGTCAAAGGTTTCACAATGCTAGAAAAATTAGCGATAAAACGACGGTAGAAGTTAGCGAAGCCCAAGAACTTCTGAAGACTCTTAACTGACGAGGGCTGAGTCCAATCAAGAATAGCTCGGACCTTGACTGGGTCCATCTCCACAGCAGAAGGGGAAAAAATGAACCCCAAAAAGGGAACCTTCTGTACACCAAAGAGACACTTTGAGCCCTTGACAAACAAAGAATTTTCACGCAAAATTTTAAAGACCAACCTGACCTGCTCCACATGCGAATCCCAATTATCAGAAAAAACCAAAATATCATCCAGATAAACAATCAAAAATTTATCCAGATACTTCCGGAAAATGTCATGCATAAAGGACTGAAAAACTGAAGGCGCATTGGAGAGCCCAAAAGGCATCACCAAGTACTCAAAATGACCTTCGGGCGTATTGAATGCGGTTTTCCATTCATCACCTTGCTTAATGCGCACAAGGTTGTACGCACCACGAAGGTCTATCTTGGTGAACCACTTGGCACCCTTAATCCGGGCAAACAAGTCAGACAACAGCGGTAAGGGATACTGAAATTTGACAGTGATCTTATTTAAAAGCCGATAATCAATACAAGGTCTCAAAGATCCGTCCTTTTTTGCCACAAAAAAGAATCCCGCACCAAGAGGGGAAGAAGACGGCCGAATATGTCCTTTCTCCAGAGACTCCTTGATATATGAACGCATAGCGGTATGTTCAGGCACCGACAGATTAAACAGTCTTCCCTTAGGAAATTTACTGCCTGGGATCAAATCTATAGCACAGTCACAGTCCCTATGAGGAGGCAGTGCACTGGACTCAGACTCACTGAAGACATCCTGATAATCAGACAAATACTCCGGAACTTCCGAAGGCGTAGAAGAAGCAATAGACACAGGCAAGGAATCCCCATGAATACCACGACAGCCCCAACTTGAGACTGACATAGCCTTCCAGTCCAGGACTGGATTATGGGTCTGTAACCATGGCAGCCCTAAAACAACCAAATCATGCATTTTATGTAAAACCAGGAAACGTATCACCTCGCGGTGTTCAGGAGTCATGTACATGGTAACCTGTGTCCAATACTGCGGTTTATTTGCTGCCAATGGTGTAGCATCAATACCCCTAAGAGGAATAGGATTTTCTAATGGTTCAAGAGTAAAACCACAGCGCTTAGCAAATGAGAGATCCATGAGACTCAGGGCAGCACCTGAATCCACAAACGCCATGACAGGATAAGATGACAGTGAGCAAATCAAAGTTACAGACAGAATAAATTTAGGTTGCAAATTACCAACGGTGACAGGACTAACAACCTTAGCTATACGTTTAGAGCATGCTGAGATAACATGTGTAGAATCACCACAGTAGTAGCACAAGCCATTCCGGCGTCTATGAATTTTCCGCTCATTTCTAGTCAGGATTCTATCACATTGCATTAAATCAGGTGTCTGTTCAGACAACACCATGAGGGAATTTGCGGTTTTTCTATCACATTGCACCGAATTAGGTGTCTGTTCAGACAACACCATGAGGGAATTTGCGGTTTTGCGCTCCCGCAACCGCCGGTCAATTTGAATAGCCAGTGCCATAGTATCATTCAGACCTGTGGGAATGGGAAAACCCACCATAACATTCTTAATGGCTTCAGAAAGGCCATTTCTAAAATTAGCGGCCAGTGCACACTCGTTCCAATGTGTCAGCACGGACCATTTCCGAAATTTTTGGCAATACACTTCAGCCTCGTCCTGCCCCTGAGACATAGCCAGCAAGGCTTTTTCTGCCTGAATCTCAAGATTGGGTTCCTCATAAAGTAAACCGAGCGCCAGAAAAAACGCATCAAGATCAGCCAATGCCGGATCTCCTGGCGCCAGCGAAAAAGCCCAATCCTGAGGGTCGCCCCGTAAGAACGAAATAACAATTTTTACTTGCTGAGCAGAATCTCCAGATGAACAGGGTCTCAGGGACAAAAACAATTTACAATTATTCACGAAATTCCTAAACTTAAACCTGTCTCCGGAAAACAGTTCAGGAATCGGTATTTTAGGTTCTGACCTAGGATTTCTGATAACATAGTCTTGTATGCCCTGCACACGAGTAGCCAGCTGGTCCACACTTGTAATCAAGGTCTGGACATTCATGTCTGCAGCAAGCATAGCCACTCTGAGGTAAAGGGGAAAAAGAAAAAAAAAAAAAAACTCAGAATCTTCTTTCTTATAATCCCTCTTCTGCAATGCATTAAACATTTAATACAGGCCTGGCAAACTGTTATGACCCCAATGGCGAGGGTCTCAGAGGAACGTGGAAGTCTGCAGAATACAAAAATCCAGCTCATAGGGCAGTGGTAACTGGGTTGACCATATATCTACTCCTAACGCCAACACTAGAAGTAGCCGGGGATCATTCCTACGTTGATTCTAGATGACACGCTCCAGCCGGAGAATCTAGCTACCCCTAGTAGAGGAAAACAAAGACCTTTCTTGCCTCCAGAGAAGGGGACCCCAAAGCTGGATAGAAGCCCCCCACAAATAATGACGGTGAGGTAAGAGGAAATGACAAACACAGAAATGAACCAGGTTTAGCACAGAGAGGCCCGCTTACTAATAGCAGAATAAAGAAAGGTAACTTATATGGTCAACAAAAACCCTATCAAAATCCACACTGGAAATTCAAGAACCCCCGAACCGTCTAACGGTCCGGGGGGAGAACACCAGCCCCCTAGAGCTTCCAGCAAAGGTCAGGATATAGATTTGGAACAAGCTGGACAAAAATACAAAACCAAAACAAATAGCAAAAAGCAAAAGGCAGACTTAGCTGATAAACTGGAACCAGGATCAGTAGACAAGAGCACAGCAGACTAGCTCTGATAACTACGTTGCCAGGCATTGAACTGAAGGTCCAGGGAGCTTATATAGCAACACCCCTAACTAACGACCCAGGTGCGGATAAAAGGAATGACAGAAAAACCAGAGTCAAAAAACTAGTAACCACTAGAGGGAGCAAAAAGCAAATTCACAACACCCAGACAAAGTAAAGTGAAACAAGCGTCGGGAGTGTTTGAGCAGTGAGTCAGTTTATCATACTACTTTAGCACATTTTTTTATTCTCCAATTGCAGGGAATTAAATTTGACACTTTCGCAACACCATTTTGACATTCAACCTGCGAATATTTTTCTACTTTTTTTTTTACTTTGACATTTATTTTGTAATTATTGTTTTTTTCTCGTCATTTTATGGTGTTCTGCGATGTACTACCATAGTGTGGGATTTCTTGTTGGATCGCCTGTTCGCGTATCTATGCTGTGTCATAATCGTATGCTTTTAAATTCATTTTCAAATAAAGGTGATATATTATTTTTGCAGTTGCTTTGATCATGCACATTTTCTTATGTTGGTTGTTGAAAAAAAACATGTAAAATAGAAATTGTATTTTTAAGTGCCAAATAACATCATTTCTGCTAAAAAAAACAAACACTGAGTAAAATTCACTTTAAAATTAAAAAAGAAAAAGCAACAAAAACAAACTAAGCAGATTGCTATTGCATATTTTGGTGTGGAGAAAAATATTGGGTTTTTGAATTTGGGAACAATGACATATTCTATGCGGGGATTTTGTTATTGCTGATTATGTGTTTTCTATTGATTTGCAGCTGATTAATGCTGACTGCAACATTTATCATTCATGATGTGATTTGTAGGGTTGAGCGAAACGGGTCGATCATTTTCAAAAGTCGCCGACTTTTGGCTAAGTCGGCGTCTCATGAAACCCGATCCGACCCCTGTGCTTGTCGGCCATGCGGTACGCGACTTTCGCGCCAAAGTCGCGTTTCAATGACGCGAAAAGCGCCATTTCTCAGCCAATGAAGGTGAACGCAGAGTGTGGGCAGCGTGATGACATAGATCCTGGTCCCCACCATCTTAGAGAAGGGCATTGCAGTGATTGGCTTGCTGTCTGCGGCGTCACAGGGGCTATAAAGGGGCGTTCCCGCCGACCGCCATCTTACTGCTGCTGATCTGAGCTTAGGGACAGGTTGCTGCCGCTTCGTCAGAAGCAGGGAGAGCGTTAGGCAGGGTCCACTAACCACCAAACCGCTTGTGCTGCAGCGATTTCCACTGTCCAACACCACCTTCGGTGTGCAGGGACTGTGGAAGCTATTTTTTTTTTTTTTTCCCCTCAGCGCTGTAGCTCATTGGGCTGCCCTAGAAGGCTCCGTGATAGCTGTATTGCTGTGTGTACGCCACTGTGGAAACCAACTGCTTTTTTCAAAGCACATATCCTCTTGTTCCTTCCTTTCTGCACAGCTATCTTTTTTGTTTGTCCACACTTTTTATTTAATTTGTGCATCAGTCCACTCCTATTGCTGCCTGCCATACCTGGCTTACATTACTGCAGGGAGATAGTAATTGTAGGACAGTTTTTTTTTTTTTTTTGTTTTTTTTTTGTGGGAGATTAAGATTGGCATTTCTGCTACAGTGCCATCCCTGTGTGTGCCATCTCTCACTGAGTGGGCCATAGAAAGCCTATTTATTTTTTCCGTGATTTGTGTTCTAAAATCTACCTCAACACAAAAACACTACATCAATCAGTGGGAGAAAAATATTGGCCTCAGTCAGGGCTTGTGTGCCACTGCTGTGTGTGCTATCTCTCATTCAGTGGGCTATAGCAAGCCTATTTTTTTTTTTTTTTTAAATATTATTTGGTTTCTAAAGTCTCCCTGAAAAAACAAAAAATACATAAAAAAACAGTGGGAGAGTAATATTGCCCTTTCAGCTTGTGTGCCAGTCTTGACTCCTGGGTGTGCCACCTCTCTCCCTTTCATTCAGTGGGCCATAGAAAGCCTATTTATTTTTTCCGTGATTTGTGTTCTAAATTCTACCTCAACACAAAAACACTACATCAATCAGTGGGAGAAAAATATTGGCCTCAGTCAGGGCTTGTGTGCCACTGCTGTGTGTGCTATCTCTCATTCAGTGGGCTATAGCAAGCCTATTTTTTTTTTTTTTTTTTTTTTTTTAATATTATTTGGTTTCTAAAGTCTCC
The DNA here is from genome assembly GCF_051348905.1 of Ranitomeya variabilis. Classification (NCBI taxonomy): domain Eukaryota; kingdom Metazoa; phylum Chordata; class Amphibia; order Anura; family Dendrobatidae; genus Ranitomeya; species Ranitomeya variabilis. Next base: position 31,082,794 of record NC_135234.1, on the reverse strand, counting down.
CTGAAAAAAAAAAAAAAACCTAAAAAAACAGTGGGAGAGTAATATTGCCCTTTCAGCTTGTGTGCCAGTCTTGACTCCTGGGTGTGCCACCTCTCTCCCTCTCATTCAGTGGGCCATAGAAAGCCTATTTATTTTTTTTTTTAAATATTATTGGGTTTCTAAAGTCTCCCTGAAAAAACAAAAAATACATAAAAAAACAGTGGGAGAGTAATATTGCCCTTTCAGCTTGTGTGCCAGTCTTGACTCCTGGGTGTGCCACCTCTCTCCCTTTCATTCAGTGGGCCATAGAAAGCCTATTTATTTTTTCCGTGATTTGTGTTCTAAATTCTACCTCAACACAAAAACACTACATCAATCAGTGGGAGAAAAATATTGGCCTCAGTCAGGGCTTGTGTGCCACTGCTGTGTGTGCTATCTCTCATTCAGTGGGCTATAGCAAGCCTATTTTTTTTTTTTTTTTTTTTTTTTAATATTATTTGGTTTCTAAAGTCTCCCTGAAAAAAAAAACAAAAACCTAAAAAAACAGTGGGAGAGTAATATTGCCCTTTCAGCTTGTGTGCCAGTCTTGACTCCTGGGTGTGCCACCTCTCTCTCATTCAGTGGGCCATAGAAAGCATTTTTTATTTTTTTTCCTTGATTTGTGTTCTAAAATCTACCTCAACACAAAAACACTACATCAATCAGTGGGAGAAAAATATTGGCCTCAGTCAGGGCTTGTGTGCCACTGCTGTGTGTGCTATCTCTCATTCAGTGGGCTATAGAAAGCCTATTTATTTATTTATTTTTTTTCTTATTATTTGGTTTCTAAAGTCTCCCTGAAAAAAAAAAAAAACCTAAAAAAACAGTGGGAGAGTAATATTGCCCTTTCAGCTTGTGTGCCAGTCTTGACTCCTGGGTGTGCCACCTCTCTCCCTCTCATTCAGTGGGCCATAGAAAGCCTATTTATTTTTTTTTTTTAAATATTATTGGGTTTCTAAAGTCTCCCTGAAAAAACAAAAAATACATAAAAAAACAGTGGGAGAGTAATATTGCCCTTTCAGCTTGTGTGCCAGTCTTGACTCCTGGGTGTGCCACCTCTCTCCCTTTCATTCAGTGGGCCATAGAAAGCCTATTTATTTTTTCCGTGATTTGTGTTCTAAATTCTACCTCAACACAAAAACACTACATCAATCAGTGGGAGAAAAATATTGGCCTCAGTCAGGGCTTGTGTGCCACTGCTGTGTGTGCTATCTCTCATTCAGTGGGCTATAGCAAGCCTATTTTTTTTTTTTTTTTTTTTTTTTATATTATTTGGTTTCTAAAGTCTCCCTGAAAAAAAAAAAAAAACCTAAAAAAACAGTGGGAGAGTAATATTGCCCTTTCAGCTTGTGTGCCAGTCTTGACTCCTGGGTGTGCCACCTCTCTCTCATTCAGTGGGCCATAGAAAGCATTTTTTATTTTTTTTCCTTGATTTGTGTTCTAAAATCTACCTCAACACAAAAACACTACATCAATCAGTGGGAGAAAAATATTGGCCTCAGTCAGGGCTTGTGTGCCACTGCTGTGTGTGCTATCTCTCATTCAGTGGGCTATAGAAAGCCTATTTATTTATTTATTTTTTTTCTTATTATTTGGTTTCTAAAGTCTCCCTGAAAAAAAAAAAAAACCTAAAAAAACAGTGGGAGAGTAATATTGCCTTTTCAGCTTGTGTGCCAGTCTTGACTCCTGGGTGTGCCACCTCTCTCCCTCTCATTCAGTGGGCCATAGAAAGCCTATTTATTTTTTTTTTTAAATATTATTGGGTTTCTAAAGTCTCCCTGAAAAAACAAAAAATACATAAAAAAACAGTGGGAGAGTAATATTGCCCTTTCAGCTTGTGTGCCAGTCTTGACTCCTGGGTGTGCCACCTCTCTCCCTTTCATTCAGTGGGCCATAGAAAGCCTATTTATTTTTTCCGTGATTTGTGTTCTAAATTCTACCTCAACACAAAAACACTACATCAATCAGTGGGAGAAAAATATTGGCCTCAGTCAGGGCTTGTGTGCCACTGCTGTGTGTGCTATCTCTCATTCAGTGGGCTATAGCAAGCCTATTTTTTTTTTTTTTTTTTTTTTAATATTATTTGGTTTCTAAAGTCTCCCTGAAAAAAAAAAAAAAACCTAAAAAAACAGTGGGAGAGTAATATTGCCCTTTCAGCTTGTGTGCCAGTCTTGACTCCTGGGTGTGCCACCTCTCTCCCTCTCATTCAGTGGGCCATAGAAAGCCTATTTATTTTTTTTTTTTTAATATTATTTGGTTTCTAATTCTCCCTGAAAAAAAAAAAAAAAAACTAAAAAAACAGTGGGAGAATAATATTGCCCTTTCAGCTTGTGTGCCAGTCTTGACTCCTGGGTGTGCCACCTCTCTCCCTCTCATTCAGTGGGCCATAGAAAGCCTATTTATTTTTTTTTTTAAATATTATTGGGTTTCTAAAGTCTCCCTGAAAAAACAAAAAATACATAAAAAAACAGTGGGAGAGTAATATTGCCCTTTCAGCTTGTGTGCCAGTCTTGACTCCTGGGTGTGCCACCTCTCTCCCTTTCATTCAGTGGGCCATAGAAAGCCTATTTATTTTTTCCGTGATTTGTGTTCTAAATTCTACCTCAACACAAAAACACTACATCAATCAGTGGGAGAAAAATATTGGCCTCAGTCAGGGCTTGTGTGCCACTGCTGTGTGTGCTATCTCTCATTCAGTGGGCTATAGCAAGCCTATTTTTTTTTTTTTTTTTTTTAATATTATTTGGTTTCTAAAGTCTCCCTGAAAAAAAAAAAAAAACCTAAAAAAACAGTGGGAGAGTAATATTGCCCTTTCAGCTTGTGTGCCAGTCTTGACTCCTGGGTGTGCCACCTCTCTCCCTCTCATTCAGTGGGCCATAGAAAGCCTATTTATTTATTTTTTTTTAATATTATTTGGTTTCTAATTCTCCCTGAAAAAAAAAAAAAAAACCTAAAAAAACAGTGGGAGAATAATATTGCCCTTTCAGCTTGTGTGCCAGTCTTGACTCCTGGGTGTGCCACCTCTCTCCCTCTCATTCAGTGGGCCATAGAAAGCCTATTTATTTTTTTTTTAAAATATTATTGGGTTTCTAAAGTCTCCCTGAAAAAACAAAAAATACATAAAAAAACAGTGGGAGAGTAATATTGCCCTTTCAGCTTGTGTGCCAGTCTTGACTCCTGGGTGTGCCACCTCTCTCCCTTTCATTCAGTGGGCCATAGAAAGCCTATTTATTTTTTCCGTGATTTGTGTTCTTAATTCTACCTCAACACAAAAACACTACATCAATCAGTGGGAGAAAAATATTGGCCTCAGTCAGGGCTTGTGTGCCACTGCTGTGTGTGCTATCTCTCATTCAGTGGGCTATAGCAAGCCTATTTTTTTTTTTTTTTTTTTTTTTTTTATATTATTTGGTTTCTAAAGTCTCCCTGAAAAAAAAAAAAAAACCTAAAAAAACAGTGGGAGAGTAATATTGCCCTTTCAGCTTGTGTGCCAGTCTTGACTCCTGGGTGTGCCACCTCTCTCCCTCTCATTCAGTGGGCCATAGAAAGCCTATTTATTTATTTTTTTTTAATATTATTTGGTTTCTAATTCTCCCTGAAAAAAAAAAAAAAAACCTAAAAAAACAGTGGGAGAATAATATTGCCCTTTCAGCTTGTGTGCCAGTCTTGACTCCTGGGTGTGCCACCTCTCTCCCTCTCATTCAGTGGGCCATAGAAAGCCTATTTATTTTTTTTTTTTTAATATTATTTGGTTTCTAATTCTCCCTGAAAAAAAAAAAAAAAACCTAAAAAAACAGTGGGAGAATAATATTGCCCTTTCAGCTTGTGTGCCAGTCTTGACTCCTGGGTGTGCCACCTCTCTCCCTCTCATTCAGTGGGCCATAGAAAGCCTATTTATTTTTTTTTTAAAATATTATTGGGTTTCTAAAGTCTCCCTGAAAAAACAAAAAATACATAAAAAAACAGTGGGAGAGTAATATTGCCCTTTCAGCTTGTGTGCCAGTCTTGACTCCTGGGTGTGCCACCTCTCTCTCATTCAGTGGGCCATAGAAAGCATTTTTTATTTTTTTTCCTTGATTTGTGTTCTAAAATCTACCTCAACACAAAAACACTACATCAATCAGTGGGAGAAAAATATTGGCCTCAGTCAGGGCTTGTGTGCCACTGCTGTGTGTGCTATCTCTCATTCAGTGGGCTATAGAAAGCCTATTTATTTATTTATTTTTTTTCTTATTATTTGGTTTCTAAAGTCTCCCTGAAAAAAAAAAAAAAACTAAAAAAACAGTGGGAGAGTAATATTGCCCTTTCAGCTTGTGTGCCAGTCTTGACTCCTGGGTGTGCCACCTCTCTCCCTCTCATTCAGTGGGCCATAGAAAGCCTATTTATTTTTTTTTTTTTAATATTATTTGGTTTCTAAAGTCTCCCTGAGAAAAAAAAATAAATAAATTAGGTGGGAGATTAATATTGACATTAGTGCTTGAGTGACAGTCCTGCGTGTGTGTCATCTCTGTGATTTTGTGCCACAGAAAACAGAGTGTGTAACATTGTGCCTGATTTTCCTTGTGGTCTCACCAACCTGTTAAGGGATATTGAAATCATACTGAAGTTATAGCTCACCGTGTAAGTTGTTTGACAGCAACAAATAAAGTTACTTTGGTTAAGATTTTAAAACAATGAGGAAGTCTGGTGCAAGAGGTCGTCGTGGGCGTTCATTGTCAGCTGGTAATGATGGTAGTGGTAGTGGAGCATCAGGTGGTCGTGGGGATAAAAATATTCCACCTAAGTCTGGAGCTGTGGAGCCAGTTTCGTCGTCAGGCTACACAAGGCCTCGAACGCTCTCTTTTCTGGGAGTAGGAAAACCGCTTTTAAAGGCGGAGCAGCAACAGCAAGTTTTGGCTTACATTGCAGACTCAGCCTCTAGCTCTTTTGCCTCCTCTTCCGAAACTGGTAAATGTAAAAGCAGCGCGTCGCTTGTGGATGTTCACGGTCAGGGACAAGTCGCTTCCTTGTCCTCCTCAGCAAAAACTACAACAAGAGAGAAGGATGCAGCAGGCGACACAACGGGTCACTCCATGGAGCTCTTTACACATACCGTCCCTGGCTTAGAAAGTGAAACATTTAACAGGCCATGCCCATTACAAGTATATTCTGACATGGAGTGCACTGATGCACAGCCACAGCCAGAGTACTATGCTGCTCCTTTGACTCAGACCACCACATTGCCCTCTCAGGGTACAGATCCACAATCAGACCCTGATGAGACTATGTTGCCCCGCCACGAACGCTATACCACCGACCGACACAGTGACACAGACGAAGTTGCACACGAGCTCGAAGAGGAGGTAATAGATGACCCAGTTATTGACCCCGATTGGCAGCCATTGGGGGAACAGGGTGCAGGCGGCAGTAGTTCAGAAGCGGAGGTGGAGGAGGGGCCGCAGCAGGCATCAACATCGCAACAGGTTCCATCTGCCGGGCCCGTATCTGGCCCAAAACGCGTGTCAAAGCCAAAACCTGTTGGAGCACAGCGTTGCCATCCGGTTAAAGCTCAGTCTGCAATCCCTGAAAAGGGATCCGAGTCTAGGAAGAGTGCAGTCTGGCATTTTTTTAAACAACATCCAACTGATCAGCGCAAAGTCATCTGTCAAAAATGTTCAACTAGCTTAAGCAGAGGTCAGAATCTGAAAAGTCTAAATACTAGTTGCATGCATAGACACTTAACCACCATGCATTTTCAAGCCTGGACTAACTACCAAACGTCCCTCAAGGTTGTAGCACCCTCGGCCAATGAAGCTAGTCAGCAACGCAACATCCCTTCCGTCACTGTAAGGCCACCATTTTCCGCACCACCGGCAGTATCTGTGCAGGTTTCTTTGCCAGCCAAAAGCAGTCAGGGTCAGGGAATCACCAGTTTTGTAGGAGGAAATATTGCATCTAGGGCACCGGCGGAAACAATACCGTCTCCAACCGTCTCTCAGTCTGCCATGTACACCGGCACACCCGAAAGTTCCACGATCTCCAGCTCTCCAGTCCAGCTCACCCTACATGAGACTCTGGTTAGAAAAAGGAAGTACTTATCCTCGCATCCGCGTACACAGGGTTTTAACGCCCACATAGCTAGACTAATCTCGTTAGAGATGATGCCCTACCGGTTAGTTGAAAGCGAAGCTTTCAAAGCCCTGATGGAGTACGCTGAACCACGATACGAGCTACCCAGTCGACACTTTTTTTCCAGAAAAGCCATCCCAGCCCTGCACCAGCATGTTAAACAGCGCATCGTCCATGCACTCAGGCAATCTGTGAGTACAAAGGTGCACCTGACTACAGATGCATGGACCAGTAGGCATGGCCAGGGACGTTATGTGTCCATCACGGCACACTGGGTGAATGTGGTGGATGCAGGGTCCACAGGCGACATCAATTTAGGGACAGTTGTGCCTAGCCCACGGTCTAGGAAACAGTTGGCTGTAGGCGTTCGCACCCCCTCCTCCTCCTCCTCCTCGTCCTCCTGCAGAAGCTACAGCTCTTCCACAGAACGCAGTCTGCCAACCACTCCATCGGCAGATGACACTGTTGCACACCAGTTGTCCCATTATGGGCCAGCTACTGCCAAGCGTCAGCAGGCTGTATTGGCTATGAAGTGCTTGGGCGACAATAGACACACCGCGGAAGTTCTGTCCGAGTTCTTGCAACAAGAAACGCAGTCGTGGCTGGGCACAGTAGATCTTGAGGCAGGCAAGGTAGTGAGTGATAACGGAAGGAATTTCATGGCTGCCATCTCCCTTTCCCAACTGAAACACATTCCTTGCCTGGCTCACACCTTAAACCTGGTGGTGCAGTGCTTATTGAAAACTTATCCTGGGTTCTCCGACCTGCTCCTCAAAGTGCGTGCACTTTGCTCACATATCCGACGTTCGCCTGTACACGCCAGCCGTATGCAGACCTATCAGCGGTCTTTGAACCTTCCCCAGCATCGCCTAATCATAGACGTTGCAACAAGGTGGAACTCAACACTGCACATGCTTCAGAGACTGTGCGAACAGAGGCGTGCTGTTATTTATTTGTGGGAGGATACACGGGCAGGCAGTAGGATGGCAGACATGGAGTTGTCAGGTGTGCAGTGGTCTAAGATACAAGACATGTGTCAAGTCCTTCAGTGCTTTGAGGAATGCACACGGCTGGTTAGTGCAGACAACGCCGTAATAAGCATGAGCATCCCCCTAATGCGTCTGCTGATGCAAAGTTTGACGCACATAAAGGAGCAGGCGTCTGCACCAGAGGAAGAGGAAAGCCTTGATGACAGTCAGCCATTGTCTGGTCAGGGCAGTGTACAGGACGAGGTAGCGGGCGAAGAGGAGGAGGAGGATGATGGGGATGAGTATATTTTTAATGCCGAACCTTTCCCGGGGGCACAGGAATTTGGTTGCGTGTCACGGCCGGGTTCTGGTTTTTTGAGGGACACAAGTGACGTAGATTTGCCTGCAACTGCCCCTCAACCAATCACAACCGGAGATTTGACAACTGGAACTTTGGCCCACATGGCGGATTATGCCTTACGTATCCTAAAAAGGGACACACGCATTACGAAAATGATGAACGATGACGATTACTGGTTGGCCTGCCTCCTTGATCCACGCTATAAAGGCAAATTGCAAAATATTATGCCACATGAGAACTTGGAACTAATATTAGCAACCAAACAATCAACTCTTGTTGACCGTTTGCTTCAGGCATTCCCAGCACACAGCGCACGTGATCGTTCTCACACGAGCTCCAGGGGGCAGCAGACTAGGAGTGTTAGGGGTGCACACATCAGAAGTGGCGTTGGACAGAGGGGTTTTCTGACCAGGTTGTGGAGTGATTTTGCTATGACCGCAGACAGGACAGGTACTGCTGCATCAATTGAAAGTGACAGGAGACAACATTTGTCCAGTATGGTTACTAACTATTTTTCATCCCTTATCGATGTTCTCCCTCAACCGTCATTCCCATTTGATTACTGGGCCTCCAAATTAGACACCTGGCCAGAATTGGCAGAATATGCATTGCAGGAGCTTGCTTGCCCGGCAGCAAGTGTCCTATCAGAAAGAGTATTCAGTGCTGCAGGTTCAATATTAACCGAAAAAAGGACTCGTCTGGCTACCCAAAATGTTGACGATCTAACATTCATTAAAATGAACCACAACTGGATTTCAAAATCTTTTGCCCCACCTTGCCCGGCCGACACCTAGCTTTCCTATGAAAAGCTCTTGCCTGTGAATTACTTTTCTAATGTCTAATTTGCTGCAGCTGATTGTACAGCATACGACATGTTTACACCTCCCTAAATGGCAAAACTCCCCACACGGGGCCGTGGTATCGCGACTTGGCGCAAGCACCCGTGAGACTGCTGTTTGTCTGAAGAGGTGGGTGTGCTCGCTTTTGGTTGACGGCATTGCTACTGGGTCCCTCATAGTACAATGTAGTGTCTCTGGCGGTGGTGGTGCGCACCCAACGTCAGACACACCGTTGTAACATGAGGGGCCCTGGGGCGGTCCCGCCGGCCTCAAGAGAGTTCCCCCCTACCCCAGCTCAAAATGTGCTCTACCACGTGCAAAATTATGTCGCACAGCTCCACCAATCTTTAGTCTATTCGCTGACATCATTCAATGTCTGGCACTGACAATACAAATTTGTAGACATCTATGATGCAACTTAAAGTAGTCTGTGTCTGTGTCCTATATTGGCACCATTAAATAGTTACTGCCAAATTACTATGTCAGAAACTCAGTAGATGAGCCCACCCCTGTACCTAAGTATGCCACCTTTTTTTTTTGTTTTGGTTGTTTTGCGAGACATTAACATCTATTTATATTTTGGGAGTACTGGGACAGACACTCCTTGCACTACTCCTCCACTCACCACCAAGCTGCCTGTGTATCCATGTAACCGCTGTAAAACTGCCATGAGCCTATTGTTTGTTATTTTAGGCCTTTGATAGCCTGTCTGCGGCCCCTACTTGCAATACTCCTCCACTGACCACCAAGCTGCCTGCCCGTGTATCCATGTAACCGCTGTAAAACTGCCATGAGCCTATTGTTTGTTATTTTAGGCCTTTGATAGCCTGTCTGCGGTCCCTACTTTAAATACTCCTCCACTGACCACCAAGCTGCCTGCCCGTGTATCCATGTAACCGCTGTGAAACTGCCATGAGCCTATTGTTTGTTATGTTAGGCCTTTGATAGCCTGTCTGCGGTCCCTACTTTAAATACTCCTCCACTGACCAGACCACTGCTGCCCGTGTACCCCTGGAACCAATTATAAAGTGCCTACAGCCAGCCCATTTTCTTATGTTAGGCCTTTGAAGCCTGTCTGCGGTCCCTACTTTAAATACTCCTCCACTGACCAGACCACTGCTGCCCGTGTACCCCTGGAACCAATTATAAAGTGCCTACAGCCAGCCCATTTTCTTATGTTAGGCCTTTGAAGCCTGTCTGCGGTCCCTACTTTAAATACTCCTCCACTCACCACCACCAAGCTGCCTGCCCGTGTATCCATGTAACCGCTGTGAAACTGCCATGAGCCTATTGTTTGTTATGTTAGGCCTTTGATAGCCTGTCTGCGGTCCCTACTTTAAATACTCCTCCACTGACCAGACCACTGCTGCCCGTGTACCCCTGGAACCAATTATAAAGTGCCTACAGCCAGCCCATTTTCTTATGTTAGGCCTTTGAAGCCTGTCTGCGGTCCCTACTTTAAATACTCCTCCACTGACCAGACCACTGCTGCCCGTGTACCCCTGGAACCAATTATAAAGTGCCTACAGCCAGCCCATTTTCTTATGTTAGGCCTTTGAAGCCTGTCTGCGGTCCCTACTTTAAATACTCCTCCACTCACCACCACCAAGCTGCCTGCCCGTGTATCCATGTAACCGCTGTGAAACTGCCATGAGCCTATTGTTTGTTATGTTAGGCCTTTGATAGCCTGTCTGCGGTCCCTACTTTAAATACTCCTCCACTGACCAGACCACTGCTGCCCGTGTACCCCTGGAACCAATTATAAAGTGCCTACAGCCAGCCCATTTTCTTATGTTAGGCCTTTGAAGCCTGTCTGCGGTCCCTACTTTAAATACTCCTCCACTGACCAGACCACTGCTGCCCGTGTACCCCTGGAACCAATTATAAAGTGCCTACAGCCAGCCCATTTTCTTATGTTAGGCCTTTGAAGCCTGTCTGCGGTCCCTACTTTAAATACTCCTCCACTCACCACCACCAAGCTGCCTGCCCGTGTATCCATGTAACCGCTGTGAAACTGCCATGAGCCTATTGTTTGTTATGTTAGGCCTTTGATAGCCTGTCTGCGGTCCCTACTTTAAATACTCCTCCACTGACCAGACCACTGCTGCCCGTGTACCCCTGGAACCAATTATAAAGTGCCTACAGCCAGCCCATTTTCTTATGTTAGGCCTTTGAAGCCTGTCTGCGGTCCCTACTTTAAATACTCCTCCACTCACCACCACCAAGCTGCCTGCCCGTGTATCCATGTAACCGCTGTGAAACTGCCATGAGCCTATTGTTTGTTATGTTAGGCCTTTGATAGCCTGTCTGCGGTCCCTACTTTAAATACTCCTCCACTGACCAGACCACTGCTGCCCGTGTACCCCTGGAACCAATTATAAAGTGCCTACAGCCAGCCCATTTTCTTATGTTAGGCCTTTGAAGCCTGTCTGCGGTCCCTACTTTAAATACTCCTCCACTGACCAGACCACTGCTGCCCGTGTACCCCTGGAACCAATTATAAAGTGCCTACAGCCAGCCCATTTTCTTATGTTAGGCCTTTGAAGCCTGTCTGCGGTCCCTACTTTAAATACTCCTCCACTCACCACCACCAAGCTGCCTGCCCGTGTATCCATGTAACCGCTGTGAAACTGCCATGAGCCTATTGTTTGTTATGTTAGGCCTTTGATAGCCTGTCTGCGGTCCCTACTTTAAATACTCCTCCACTGACCAGACCACTGCTGCCCGTGTACCCCTGGAACCAATTATAAAGTGCCTACAGCCAGCCCATTTTCTTATGTTAGGCCTTTGAAGCCTGTCTGCGGTCCCTACTTTAAATACTCCTCCACTGACCAGACCACTGCTGCCCGTGTACCCCTGGAACCAATTATAAAGTGCCTACAGCCAGCCCATTTTCTTATGTTAGGCCTTTGAAGCCTGTCTGCGGTCCCTACTTTAAATACTCCTCCACTCACCACCACCAAGCTGCCTGCCCGTGTATCCATGTAACCGCTGTGAAACTGCCATGAGCCTATTGTTTGTTATGTTAGGCCTTTGATAGCCTGTCTGCGGTCCCTACTTTAAATACTCCTCCACTGACCAGACCACTGCTGCCCGTGTACCCCTGGAACCAATTATAAAGTGCCTACAGCCAGCCCATTTTCTTATGTTAGGCCTTTGAAGCCTGTCTGCGGTCCCTACTTTAAATACTCCTCCACTGACCAGACCACTGCTGCCCGTGTACCCCTGGAACCAATTATAAAGTGCCTACAGCCAGCCCATTTTCTTATGTTAGGCCTTTGAAGCCTGTCTGCGGTCCCTACTTTAAATACTCCTCCACTCACCACCACCAAGCTGCCTGCCCGTGTATCCATGTAACCGCTGTGAAACTGCCATGAGCCTATTGTTTGTTATGTTAGGCCTTTGATAGCCTGTCTGCGGTCCCTACTTTAAATACTCCTCCACTGACCAGACCACTGCTGCCCGTGTACCCCTGGAACCAATTATAAAGTGCCTACAGCCAGCCCATTTTCTTATGTTAGGCCTTTGAAGCCTGTCTGCGGTCCCTACTTTAAATACTCCTCCACTGACCAGACCACTGCTGCCCGTGTACCCCTGGAACCAATTATAAAGTGCCTACAGCCAGCCCATTTTCTTATGTTAGGCCTTTGAAGCCTGTCTGCGGTCCCTACTTTAAATACTCCTCCACTGACCAGACCGCTGCTGCCCGTGTACCCCTGGAACCAATTATAAAGTGCCTACAGCCAGCCCATTTTCTTATGTTAGGCCTTTGAAGCCTGTCTGCGGTCCCTACTTTAAATACTCCTCCACTGACCACCAAGCTGCCTGCCCGTGTATCCATGTAACCGATGTAAAACTGCCATGACTGCCTACTGTTTGTTATTTTAGGCCTTTGATAGCCTGTCTGCAGCCCCTACTTGCAATACTCCTCCACTGACCACACCAATGCTGCCCGTGTACCCCTGGAACCTATTTAAAAGTTCATAGAGCCTAGTTATATATTTTATTTACTATTAATAAGGCCATGATGGACTACGCTGTACCACGCTACAAGCTAACCAGTCGACACTTCTTTTGCGAGAAAAGCCATCCCAACCCTCCACCAGCATGTAGAAGACCGCATTGTCCATGCACTCTGGCAATCTGTGAGTACAAAGGTGCACCTGACAACAGACGCATGGACCTGTAGGCATGGCCACGGAAGATTACGTGTCCATTACGGCGCAATGGGTTAATGTGGTGGATGCATGGTCCACAGGGGACAGCCTACTAAGTCTGTCTGCAGTCCCTAATTCAAATTGTCCTCCACTGTCTAAATCGGAACTTCCACCTTCTGGCTTTCGGCCTATAGTATCAGAAATTAAACTGCATTTGGCCTTCAACTTTGGTTAGGGCCTACTAACGGCTTCTGCCCCTCCCTGGTGTTGCCCTCAACTAAATAAAGCTGAGCTTCAACCTTCTGCTCCAAATTACCATTTTGAAAAATGCAATAGGCTTTTCAGGCCTACAAAAGGTGTCTGTCTGTGTGCCCCTCCCTGGTGTTGTCCTCAACTAAATAAAGCTGAGCTTCAACCTTCCGGCTCTCATTATGTGGTTTTAAAAAAAAAAAATGGTGGTTAGGGCCTACTAACGGCTTCTGCCCCTCCCTGGTGTTGTCCTCAACTAAATAAAGCTGAGCTTCAACCTTCCGGCTCTCATTATGTGGTTTTAAAAAAAAAAATGGTGGTTAGGGCCTACTAACGGCTTCTGCCCCTCCCTGGTGTTGTCCTCAACTAAATAAAGCTGAGCTTCAACCTTCCGGCTCTCATTATGTGGTTTTAAAAAAAAAAATGGTGGTTAGGGCCTACTAACGGCTTCTGCCCCTCCCTGGTGTTGCCCTCAACTAAATAAAGCTGAGCTTCAACCTTCTGCTCCAAATTACCATTTTGAAAAATGCAATAGGCTTTTCAGGCCTACAAAAGGTGTCTGTCTGTGTGCCCCTCCCTGGTGTTGTCCTCAACTAAATAAAGCTGAGCTTCAACCTTCCGGCTCTCATTATGTGGTTTTAAAAAAAAAAAATGGTGGTTAGGGCCTACTAACGGCTTCTGCCCCTCCCTGGTGTTGTCCTCAACTAAATAAAGCTGAGCTTCAACCTTCCGGCTCTCATTATGTGGTTTTAAAAAAAAAAATGGTGGTTAGGGCCTACTAACGGCTTCTGCCCCTCCCTGGTGTTGTCCTCAACTAAATAAAGCTGAGCTTCAACCTTCCGGCTCTCATTATGTGGTTTTAAAAAAAAAAATGGTGGTTAGGGCCTACTAACGGCTTCTGCCCCTCCCTGGTGTTGTCCTCAACTAAATAAAGCTGAGCTTCAACCTTCCGGCTCTCATTATGTGGTTTTAAAAAAAAAAATGGTGGTTAGGGCCTACTAACGGCTTCTGCCCCTCCCTGGTGTTGTCCTCAACTAAATAAAGCTGAGCTTCAACCTTCCGGCTCTCATTATGTGGTTTTAAAAAAAAAAATGGTGGTTAGGGCCTACTAACGGCTTCTGCCCCTCCCTGGTGTTGTCCTCAACTAAATAAAGCTGAGCTTCAACCTTCCGGCTCTCATTATGTGGTTTTAAAAAAAAAAATGGTGGTTAGGGCCTACTAACGGCTTCTGCCCCTCCCTGGTGTTGTCCTCAACTAAATAAAGCTGAGCTTCAACCTTCCGGCTCTCATTATGTGGTTTTAAAAAAAAAAATGGTGGTTAGGGCCTACTAACGGCTTCTGCCCCTCCCTGGTGTTGTCCTCAACTAAATAAAGCTGAGCTTCAACCTTCCGGCTCTCATTATGTGGTTTTAAAAAAAAAAAATGGTGGTTAGGGCCTACTAACGGCTTCTGCCCCTCCCTGGTGTTGTCCTCAACTAAATAAAGCTGAGCTTCAACCTTCCGGCTCTCATTATGTGGTTTTAAAAAAAAAAATGGTGGTTAGGGCCTACTAACGGCTTCTGCCCCTCCCTGGTGTTGTCCTCAACTAAATAAAGCTGAGCTTCAACCTTCCGGCTCTCATTATGTGGTTTTAAAAAAAAAAATGGTGGTTAGGGCCTACTAACGGCTTCTGCCCCTCCCTGGTGTTGTCCTCAACTAAATAAAGCTGAGCTTCAACCTTCCGGCTCTCATTATGTGGTTTTAAAAAAAAAAATGGTGGTTAGGGCCTACTAACGGCTTCTGCCCCTCCCTGGTGTTGTCCTCAACTAAATAAAGCTGAGCTTCAACCTTCCGGCTCTCATTATGTGGTTTTAAAAAAAAAAATGGTGGTTAGGGCCTACTAACGGCTTCTGCCCCTCCCTGGTGTTGTCCTCAACTAAATAAAGCTGAGCTTCAACCTTCCGGCTCTCATTATGTGGTTTTAAAAAAAAAAATGGTGGTTAGGGCCTACTAACGGCTTCTGCCCCTCCCTGGTGTTGTCCTCAACTAAATAAAGCTGAGCTTCAACCTTCCGGCTCTCATTATGTGGTTTTAAAAAAAAAAATGGTGGTTAGGGCCTACTAACGGCTTCTGCCCCTCCCTGGTGTTGTCCTCAACTAAATAAAGCTGAGCTTCAACCTTCCGGCTCTCATTATGTGGTTTTAAAAAAAAAAATGGTGGTTAGGGCCTACTAACGGCTTCTGCCCCTCCCTGGTGTTGCCCTCAACTAAATAAAGCTGAGCTTCAACCTTCTGCTCCAAATTACCATTTTGAAAAATGCAATAGGCTTTTCAGGCCTACTAAAGGTGTCTGTCTGTGTGCCCCTGCCTGGTGTTGTCCTCAACTAAATAAAGCTGAGCTTCAACCTTCCGGCTCTCATTAAGTGGTTTAAAAAAAAAAAAATGGTGGTTAGGGCCTACTAACGGCTTCTGCCCCTCCCTGGTGTTGCCCTCAACTAAATAAAGCTGAGCTTCAACCTTCTGCTCCAAATTACCATTTTGAAAAATGCAATAGGCTTTTCAGGCCTACAAAAGGTGTCTGTCTGTGTGCCCCTCCCTGGTGTTGTCCTCAACTAAATAAAGCTGAGCTTCAACCTTCCGGCTCTCATTATGTGGTTTTAAAAAAAAAAATGGTGGTTAGGGCCTACTAACGGCTTCTGCCCCTCCCTGGTGTTGTCCTCAACTAAATAAAGCTGAGCTTCAACCTTCCGGCTCTCATTATGTGGTTTTAAAAAAAAAAATGGTGGTTAGGGCCTACTAACGGCTTCTGCCCCTCCCTGGTGTTGTCCTCAACTAAATAAAGCTGAGCTTCAACCTTCCGGCTCTCATTATGTGGTTTTAAAAAAAAAAATGGTGGTTAGGGCCTACTAACGGCTTCTGCCCCTCCCTGGTGTTGCCCTCAACTAAATAAAGCTGAGCTTCAACCTTCTGCTCCAAATTACCATTTTGAAAAATGCAATAGGCTTTTCAGGCCTACTAAAGGTGTCTGTCTGTGTGCCCCTGCCTGGTGTTGTCCTCAACTAAATAAAGCTGAGCTTCAACCTTCCGGCTCTCATTAAGTGGTTTTAAAAAAAAAAAATGGTGGTTAGGGCCTACTAACGGCTTCTGCCCCTCCCTGGTGTTGCCCTCAACTAAATAAAGCTGAGCTTCAACCTTCTGCTCCAAATTACCATTTTAAAAAATGCAATAGGCTTTTCCGGCCTACTAAAGGTGTCTGCCCCTCCCTGGTGTTGTCCTCAACTGAACAAAGCTGAGCTTCCACATTCTGGCTTTCGCCCTATACTATCAGATATTAAACTGCATTTGGCCTACTAGTGTGGTTAGGCCCTTGAAACAGTGTCTGCTGCTCTTGGGTTTGCTACTCCACTGAACAAAGCAATGCCGCCTGTTTAGTCCTGTTACCAATTTTGAACTGCATGTAGCCTACTTTATTCTTTGGCCCTATATCTGTTTCCTCCTCATCCTGCCCATTGCCCAGCCACTGCTAAATGAGTCTGCTGGTACATTGACCTAGACCACTACATTCCCCTTGTACTCTACACAGCCAGAATCTGTCCCTGCTGAAAGTAAGGTTCCCCTTCCCGCATGTTATACCACCTGACACAGGGACAAAGAGGAAGGTGCAGATGAAAGTGCAGGTTCCTTCATCAGGTGGGGGGGCATACTCGTTGGCGACGTCACTGGCACAGGGCCCCTCAGAGTACGCAAAAGTGTCGCTGCTGGTGGGAGGCGCCCCCGCCATGCAAACACACCGCCGTACTTTGAGGGGCCCTGTGCCAGTGGCAATGCGAACGAGTGGGCCCCCCCCCTGCTTGCTCAGGATCACAGCACTTGCAACTTTTAAATACTTACCTTTCCCTGCAACACCGCCGTGACGTAGTCCGCATTTCCTGGGCCCACGAAAAACTTGAGCCAGCCCTACTCCCCCCACAACTTTCCCCCAATTCCCTATGCCCAACTATTATTATACAGTTAATTAAGATTGGCAAGCTTCAGAAACAAGAATGGATGTTTTTGGCATTAAAATGGGCACTGTAGGTGTTTTCCTGGCCTCCACTCACTGCCGACTATGCTTCCCCATTGACTTGCATTGGGTTTCGTGTTTCGGTCGATCCCCGACTTTTAGCGATAATCGGCCGACTGCACTCGACTCGACTCTGGACAAAATCGGGTTTCCCAAAACCCTACTCGATCTTAAAAAAATGAAAGTCGCTCAACCCTAGTGATTTGTAATTCTGAAGTAAATTTAATATCCACATCCTGTAAAGTTTTTTAATCTTATGTTTTTTTTAAAGGAAGTAAATGATGCAAATTTTATATAATCAGTTAAATTCCCTAATTCTGAAAAATTCCTTTTGTCTAAAAAAAAAATCACCATAGAACTACAATAAATTGGGGAGTGTTATGGAATATCTCCTCCTGATAATGAGGTCCCATTAAAACTGTGTACTACTGTGTTAAACTATCGTAAAAGATCTCTACAAATACCGGTGTGCAGGCGAGAGTCATGTGTTTCTGAATGTCTATACCGTATAGTTCTGCCATTTTGTCTGGTGTCAATAGGTGGTGCTGTATGCTTTACTATAAAGTCAGAGAAGCTCGTACCATTATTCTTTACAAGTACTAGATTTATACACGGACCATAAATGCAAAAGAAAAATAAGAGTCATGGGAAATAAAAGTCAAACCCACAATTCATGTTTATAAGTGTGCACATTGGGTGAGCTGGATGTGCATAGAAGCCGCCAAATGCAGAACACCATCAGAGCAGGAAGAAACATAATAATAAGGCATGAGTCTAAAAACATCGGATGGGAAAGCTTCTTGTTTGGTTCTTTTTGTAACTCTCTTAGACCTAAAGGGGTTTTCCTAATGATCATGAGAAAGCAACTCCAAAAACCCAACCTTCCTCAATCCGGTCATTGTTGAATGGAATGGTGATGCGTGACTGCTGCCACTGTAGGACTATGTCCGTCAGTTCCATAGACGGGGATTAGAGCTGCAGTAGTCATGCACAACCATTCTACTCCACTCTATCCTAGTTGAGGTGACAGAGCATGGCCTATAAGAACCTCCATTGTTGTGATCAGTGATGTTTCAAGTTCGGAGATTTTTATTTGAGTGGAATTCAATTCCACTTGAATTTTGCAACAGTCCAAATTCTTCAGAATGTGGATTTTTTTTGTAATTCACACATTACATTCAGAACATTTTTTCTGAATCTTAGAGGGCTGGCAAAAACCCTAGTTGGGTAGACAACTACTATGGTGGTGACCTTTTATTTTTCCACAATTTTGTTCTTTCAAAAGGTTAATAAGTAGTGATGAGCGAATATACTCGTTACTCGAGATTACTCAAGCACGCTCGGGGGTCCTCCCAAGTATTTTTTATTGCTCGGAGATTTAGTTTTCATGGTCGCAGCTGAATGATTTACATCTGTTAGCCAGCATAAGTACATGTGGGGGTTGCCTGGGTGCTAGGGAATCCCCACATGTACTTATGCTGGCTAACAGATGTAAATTATTCAGCTGCGGCAAGAAAAACTAAATCTCCGAGCACTAAAAAATACTCGGAGGTCACCCGAGCGTGCTCGAGAAATCTCGAGTATCGAGTATATTCACTCATCACTATTAATAAGCAAAATAATACTCGGCTCACCGCTTACTTACCTCTCTGTTTTTTTCTGCTGCTCACTCTCCCCTGTACATTCCTCGGTACCGCTTCTTGCCTCCACTGTGGGCTGAAACCCCGGGCACATTCACGTTAGACTGGGACTTCGTAAGGTTTTGACATGCGCCACGACCTTTGGATTCTCTCTCTAGGCCATGCTTATGCCCCGGATGTCCCTATGCATGTGTGTTGCAAGGTCACGTTGATTTATGATACAAACTCGATGCCGGGAGTTTCTGTCTCAAATAAAAAACCCCAGGGTGCAAACTTGTAAAGCGCACTCTCCGTTACGTCTTCTGTCCAAGACTAGGCCCTGGACAAAAGTCCAGACCTACCAAAAAGAAGCCTGAGATTTCAGCACATGATCACAATAAGATGAAGCTCCGAAGATTGTATGGGGGACAGTGAGCAGCAGTTTGGCGAATTTGAATCTCATCTAATAAGCATCCCAACCATTAATAATTTGCCACCTATGCAGCTGAAAGGTGAGACTTCTATGTACAAGAAGCTTTCAACTTAATCTTAATGCAACTGGGGAATTTCCAATGGACCCACGTCTGTCACGCATTTATGGTATATCCTGTTAGTATGCCATAAATGCTGAATAAAAGGGGCTGCACTTTACTTATAGATTAATTTTTAGGAGGGATGCAAAAAAAAAAAAGAAAAAATATATTTTTTTACATTTTCTCTTTTCACTTTTTTGTGGCATTATCTAATAGGCAGATGACTTGGAGGTTATTGTTAAGCCCCTGGGTACTATTCAATAGCATAGGTCTAAAATGATTACAGTGTGGGATTGATCAGCTCGATAAAACACCTTAGATGTTATGGTGGATATTGACTGCTGCATCTAAGGGGTGAAACTAAAGCAACATTATTGGTCGTTAATTGTTGCCTGATACCCAAATTCTGTTAAAGAGAATTGGAAGTCCCATCAATGGCTGACATAAAAAACACTATAAAATTGCTGTTAAGGGGAAAGATATTTATGTAAAGATACATTGCATAAGTGCACCTAGGTTCTTTATGGAAAAATGCCTATGAGTTGCCTATGGGTACGTTTCAGACTACCCAGAAATAATTCCTAATGTTTTGACCACAATAGTACGGGGCCCTCCTTCATGGCTAGAGAAACCTATATAGTAACAATAGTTTACAGGACAAATAATAAAAGATAAATCTTTATTAATGAGATAACAAACATGATAAAAACAAATGAAAGGAGAATGTGAGCACAGAAGGTTTTTTCCAACAGGTAAACCAATTTGGTATTACAAAGAACATTTGGATAATAAATTATGTCAACAAAGTAGACAAAAAATACACTGAATTAACCATGGGAATCAAATGTAAAAGGTGTGATTGAGGTCTAAGTATAAATGCCACGTGGCTATTAAACCTAAGTGCAGCCTCATAGAAACAATGTAAGTGATCAAAGACAAGAAAAAAGTGCCAAATTGTACAATGGCCTGTTCAGGACATCGGGAAAATACCAAAAGACTAATTATGAAAGTTGAAACCTGATAGAAATAATATAAGGAGGCCATGAAGCTGAAAAAAGGCAAACACTTGGTGGAATAAAGATAAATCCTGTGTTGATGAGAAATGATAATAAGTGAGGCAAGAAACCTGTGAAGTGAATAACCAAGGAAAACACCCCAACACGTGTTTCGCATTTAGCTTCTTCTGTGGGGAGTGAGTTTAGGGTAGAGGCAATGGCTTTTTATAATAAGATTCACCAGCAAGGAGCAAAGCGGTTAATTGCAGTGCTTTCGCCACCCTGAGACCGGAAGCCCAGGGGTCGGCATCCAACGTTATCAGCATCATCCCACACCAGACACGTGTGAAACAGGAGTCTGCAACTGTAGAGAAATGGTAGTCTGAAAGTCATAAAATACAATTGTCATGAATCCCACCAAGATCCCAGGCCAGAGCAGAATTTGGTCAGTCACTGTTATCAAAACATTAATTCTTCTCTTTGATATCGGAAGGTATCCAGCAGTGCCATCAACTCAGAACTAGCAGTAACTAGATGGACCATGCTACACCCATCTATTGCTCGGAGAAGTCTGCTCAGATGTGGTCTTCGTGAAAGAGTTGCAGCCAAAAAGCCATGTAAAGAAGAACAATGAGTCCTGGAAGTGGTGATTCCGGATCTGTACATCATTGAGTCTGTATGAGATTACGTGAAGAAACAGAAGGATTTGCACAAGCGACATCTACAAAAGATCTCTGGTTATTTCTCCCAAGATGTTTGGAACAACTTGCCGAGTTCCTTCAAAAACTGGGTGCAAGTACCTAGAATGTTTGATGGTTTTTTGAAGGCAAAATTATTGCTCGATCTCGCATGGCTGAGCGCCACTTGTCCTTCTAAGAAGCTGGACGCGGACCGCGGGGGGTCGCGTAGCTAGTTAGCATGCCGGAGTCTCGTTCGTTATCGGACTTAACCAGACAAATCGCTCCACCAACTAAGAACGGCCATGCACCACCACCCACAGAATCGAGAAAGAGCTTTCAATCCGTCAATCCTTTCCGTGTCCGGGCCAGGTGAGGTTTCCCGTGTTGAGTCAAATTAAGCCGCAGGCTCCTTGGACAACCTCTGCAAGGAAGTTTGTATGTTCTCCCCGTGGTTGCGTGGGTTTCCTCCGAGTTCTCCGGTTTCTTCCCACATTCCAAAGACACAATGATAGGGAGTTTAGATTGTGAGCCACATTGGGGACAGCGATGATAATGTGTGCTACCTGTAAATCGCTGCGGAATATGTTGGTGCTATATAAAAATAAAGATTATTATTATTAAAATGTAGGTCACCCCAAATATTGATTTAATTCCGATTTCTCTTTTATTTTCTTTGCATTTTGTTAATTGCTAAAAATAATTTATTAACATTTATATTTTTTAAAAGTATTTTTACTTGGCAACATTTTTTCCTACCTAAAATTTTTGCACAGTCCTGTAGGAATTG
Organism: Ranitomeya variabilis; assembly: GCF_051348905.1. Taxonomy (NCBI): domain Eukaryota; kingdom Metazoa; phylum Chordata; class Amphibia; order Anura; family Dendrobatidae; genus Ranitomeya; species Ranitomeya variabilis. Next base: position 31,061,439 of record NC_135234.1, on the reverse strand, counting down.
TGCACATCTGCCATAAATGTGTGGCGGTTGTTGCCAAGGCTTAAAATGTATTTTTTTTTCTAATTACTCTAATTTCAATATTTTGCTGTGTGTTATGTGGATTTAAACTTGTTTTTTAAATGTTATTTTTTTAATAATTAAATAAAAGTAATTTATATTGGAACCCCGCAGTCCCTCTGAAATACCTGAGCCCATATAACGCCCTTATGTGTTTACCCTAGTACACTAGCAAATATTACATTCTCCATGGCTGATGAAGTCTCTCTTGTCCTCTAGGTCCCTTGAAGAGTTACTTTACACATTTGCCCTAAAGTATTCCTGAGTACAGAAGTCGCGACTGTTCTATACCCCTTATGGTAATCATTTTAAACAACTGCTAAGTTATCAATAATGTACTAAGCTAACATGGTCCAAGGGTTTCAGAAAGAGTAAAATGAGTAAGATTTATATGGTGCTGAAAAGAGTTTGGAAAGGAAGAAACGTGCAGGAAAAACCTCAAAATATTAGGTAGGGATCTCTAAGCCAGGAGCCCTGTCCAAGTCTGTAATAAATGGCTAACACAGGTGCCCTGTTATATTTTTCTACAGATTTACACCAGAACATAGAGTGGCTTCAAGGCATAAGACATGTTTTCTGTGAAACAACGGTCATTAGAAGCTCCGTGCTTTGAAAAAAACGTCAGACATTATCCCCGAGACTGATTTATCAAGTGGGCTGAGGGTGTCACCGACGCTGCATGTACGAGGCACCGACGTTATACAAAGGCCTTGGTTGTCCACGCGATCACGTACTGTATGGATGGCTTAATTGAGTATGTCACATATCTGTCTACACAAACTGAGCTGCCTGTGTGCAAATGCAGTGGAAGTTGCTAAATTAAGAAACAAACACTTGTAGTTTACTATAAATTGAAATTGTAATAAAAAAAATGCAAAAACATTTTAAAATTCATTTTTTACATCTTTTTTTCAAAAAAGAAGAGGTCAAAGATTAAACAAATAGTTTTTGCCAGTTGCAACTTTCCAATGTTTTTTTAAGAAAAGTATTCATTAGCCTGGACTACTCCTCTAACAATCTATTCTCTATATAATAAATGGCGCTATAATAATAAATAATAATAATATGTACCCTTGTTAAGCAGTCTGAACAAATGTTATTATATATAACTTTTCCCACCTACAAAGAATGGAGAGGTCTGCAATTTTTATCGTAGGCACGATTCACCTGTGAGAGACAGAATCTAAAAATAAAAAACAGAAAATCACATTGTATGATTTTTAAATAAAGTGAATTTTATTGCATGAAATATGTGTTTGATCACCTTCCGACCAGCAAGAATTCTGGCTCCCACAACCTGTCAGTTTTTCTTTAAGCCTCCTACTCTGCACTCTTTACCTGTATTAATTGCACCTGTTTGAACTCGTTACCTGTAAAATAGACACTTGTCCACACACTCCAACCTCTCCACCATGGCCAAGACCGAACAGCTGTCAAAGGACACCGGGGACAAAAGTGTAGAGCTGCACAAGGCTGGGATGAGCTACAGGATAATAAGCAAGCAGCTTGGTTAGAAGGTAACAACTGTTGGCACAATTATTAGAAAATAGAAGAAACACAAGATAACTGTCAATCTTCCTTGGTCCCGGGCTCCATGCAAGATTTCGCCTCGTTGGGTTAAGATGATTCTGAGAAAGGTCAGGAATCAGCCCAGAAGTACATGGGATGACCTGAAGAGAGCTGGGACCACAGTATCAAACATTACTGTTGGGGCTCATTCCCACTTGCGATGAAATTTTACGAATGCAATCCAATTAAAAATCAGATTGCACTCGGACCCATTTTATTCTATCATTGTGTGTTCATCTGCGTTTTCTTTTTCCAGCTCGGATCAGATCGCAATCGGACTGGAAAAAACTCGCAGCATGCTGCGATTGTAATCGGAAATCGGATCGCATACCGTGATAGAAGTCAATGGGTGCGAGAAATACATCGCACCGCACTCGGGCCATGCAAGTGCTGTCCGATTTTTACACACCGATCTCCTTTGGAAAGCCGGCAATTCATGTGCCGCATACAGTAAAATTACACTGACAGGTTAGAATAGAATAGATATATACACATAGAATACATAGATATTTAGATGTCAGTGACATACACATATATGTATACAGCTCTGGCAAAAATTAAGAGACCACTGCACAGTTGAATTCCAACCAGAGTACACCTCATTAGTGATGAGCGAATATACTCGTTACTCGATACTTCTCGAGCATGCTCGGGTGACCTCCGAGAATTTTTTAGTGCTCGGAGATTGTTTTTCTTGCCGCAGCTGAATGATTTACATCTGATAGCCAGCATAAGTAAATGTGGGGATTCTCTAGCAACCAGGCAACCCCCACACGTACTTATGCTGGCTATTAGATGTAAATCATTCAGCTGCGGCAAGAAAAACTAAAACTCCAAGCACTAAAAAATACTCGGAGGACCCCCGAGCATACTCGAGAAATCTCGAGTAACGAGTATATTCGCTCATCACTACACCTCATTCTACTTAATGTGCTTCTGATTAGGTGATCACATGAACCAAATCTAATTTAACGAAGGAAATTATAGAAAACACTGCTGTGGTGTTCCCAATCCTCTTGCAATTGGACAAGCTGGATGGCAAAACAAGTTCTAGTAATATCCCAAAAGTAATAAGAATGAAAAAATATCTTTGAATCATGCCAAAGGAGTTGAAAAGAAAAGTCTTGAGTGAGGAAAAGAAGGGCTCAATTCTGGCTTTACTAGCAGAGGGACACAGTGCCTCCATCCTTAAAATTTCTAAGACGGCAGTCCATTACAACAAGGTCAAGCAGCAGACATTGGGGACAACAAAGCTACAAACCGGCAGAGGGCGAAAATGACTCTCCACTGACCGGGATGACCGTCATCTTATTCGAATGTCACTCAGCAACTGCAGGATGACATCAAGTGACCTACAAAAGGAATGGCAAATTGCTGGGGTGAAGTGCATGGCAAGAATAGTTCGGACAGGCTCCTAGAGGCAGGACTCAAGTCATGTGAAGCTAGAAAAAAAGCCTTTCGTCAATGAGAAGCAATGGAGAGCCAGGCTGAAGTTTGCCAAAGACCATAAGGATTGGACCATAGAGGACTGAAGTAAGGTAATCTTCTCTGATGAGTCTAATTTTCAGCTTTGCCCAACACCTGGTCGTCTACTGGTTAGACGAAGACCTGGAGAGGCGTACAAGCCACAGTGTCTTGCACCCACTGTGAAATTTGGTGGAGGATTGGTCATGATCTGGGGATGCTTCAGCAAAGCTGCAATTGAACAGGTTAATCTTTGCAAAGGACGTATGAATCAAGCCGCATACAATATTATCCTGGAAAAACAGTTCATTCCTTCTGCTCAGGCAATGTTCCCCAACTCTGAGGACTGTTTTTTCCAGCAGGACAATGCGCCATTCCACACAGCTAGGTCAATCAAGGTGTGGATGAAGGACCACCACATCAAATCCCTGTCATGGCCAGCCCAATCTCCAGACCTGAATCCCATTAAAAACCTCTGGGATGTAATCAAGAGGAAGATGGATAGTCACAAGACATCAAACAAAGAAGAACTGTTTACATTTTTGTACCAGGAGTGGCATAAGGTCACCCAAAAGCAGTGTGGAAGACTGGTGGAAAACATGCCAAGACACATTACAGCTGTGAATAAAAATCGTGGTTATTCCACAAAATATTGATTTCTGAACTCTTCCTGAGTTAAAATATTAGTATTGTTGTTTCTAAATGATTATGAACTTGTTTTTTTTTTTGTTGCATTATTTGAGGTCTGCAAGCAATGCATTTTTTGTTATTTTGACCAGTTCTCATTTTCAGGAAATTAATACAAAATTTATTGCTTAGAACTTCGGAGACATGTTGTCCGTAGTTTATATAATAAAATAACAATTTACATTTTACTCAAAAATATACCTATAAAGAGAAAAATCAGACAAACTGAAAATTTTGCAGTGGTCTCTTAATTTTTGCCAGAGCTGTATATCTATATATATTGCATACTGTAGATATATAGATAGAAGAAAAGCTGGCTGGATGACAGGCTGTTAAGGCTGGTGGAACGCACCAAAAAATATAAAGATATGACTGTGAAGAGGGAGCAGCCGCCATCTTGGATATGGGGCATAATGCTGGTTTCCTATCAGAGATTGGCCTGACTCCATTTTGTCTCATATCAAAATTCACCTGGTCACAGGTCTGCATTCCTGGCCCCCACCCCACCTTTTCCGTACTTGAATGAAGACCCTTTAGCATGGTAATGGACTGAGACCAGTGTAGCAGGCAGATGGCACTTCAAAGCTTGAATGAGGAAGCCACGCCAGCAGGGGGCATGGAGGTGCCTGGGGGCTCAATTAAAGCATACATGTCAGATGGCTACAGGAGGACACGTCTATTGTCTTCCCAGCCGGACCGTCTACAACATGAAATTATCAATTATGGACGCATCGTCCGAGGTACAGGCTCATAAAAAATATCCTCATAGCCCTGAAGAAATTGCGCATCTGGCAGTGCAGCTCCCGGGTCAGTGAGAGTTCTGGAACCTGAGATATAGAGATCAGCCTCCCACTGCGATTGTATGGGTCCAGGATTGATCCCTGTACGACCGGCAGAACAAACCACATGCGCTGGTACCGCCCGTGTACAGATCCGATCATCCTGAGACAAGTTATCCCATTTATTAGGTATTGAGAATAGATTCTGCAGGGATGCTGAAGGGTGGAGATTGTTAGCCCACCCAGGTACAGTGGGGAGGGAGACAGAAGGATTAAGAGCTGAGGACACATGGAGAGTCAGACAAACAGAAGAAGATGATGAAATAAGGAACAGGGCATATGCCAGCCAGAGGGGAGCAAGCACATGCTTTTTGGGGGCTGCCCGGCAACTAGAAGTCTTGTACCTGTGGAACGCAGAGCTCCCCAGCCTCCACAAGAGACCTTCAACCTGGTAAATTGACCTTCAGCTTTATACCTCTAAGCCTTGTACTATTATTGTTATATTTTATGTAACTCTTGGTATATTTTTACTGTATATTTCTTGTAATTATCTAGTGCGCCCTTAACGCAATTAAACCATAAATTAATTTTGGACTGATCCTTTTATTCTGATTACGAATCTTAGAATACCCAGCATGGGTAACAGGGCAGTCTCCCCGGCAGCCATTTGCTCTACTTGCAGTTCCCTTATTGACCTGAGAGACAAAGGGGGCGCCGGAGAGCTGTGCCTGTGTAGTTACGTCATGGATTGGTGACATGGGAGGAACCAGTTTTCTTCACAATGACTAAGCTGCGTTTGCAGCCCTGGGTCCTCCGGGCAGAGATGATACCTGCTGCTCGTTAATGGCAGACAGTATATGGCGGTATAATGAGAACATACATGGGTTAACGTCACCCGGTATGTATGGAGACGGACCCTGTTGCATCACAGAGCCGCTATACCGCGGAACAAACACTAATGTTTGGTCACAGAACTCTACCCCAACGACACTGGGTTAGAGTCCCTCTAGACCTACTAGTGTTTGGCACTGCACCTGCAGTGCCAGGGAAAAACATAACTAATAAATTTAGCGCACTGAGTGCGTGCAGCGTCGCGCTGTCGAATTCCACTAACCACTAACTAGGGAGAGGAAAGCGCACTACTTGCGCATGGTGCCGCACTGGCGTACGCTACTATATTGACGCTGGAGAAACGTGCACACTGCTGGATGGCACTAACTGGCGCTATCACCCACCCAATCACCCACACTTAGCTCCAATCACCCACACTCAAATGACAACGCTAGGGAAAGGGTTCAATTAGGAGCTTTCACCAGAACATACAAGCCCATGATTTATGTTTATACTAGCGCATGGCCGAGCGACCATGCGGATCTTTTCCTCTGTGGCTGAGGAAGAATGGGAGACTGCAGAGGACATGGTCGCTGTATGGTCGCATCTTGCTTGTAATTTATAGGGAACCCCATGTCATTTTTTGGGGGGTCCCCCATCTTAATAGCCAGTAAAGGCTAAGTATACAGCTGTGAGCTGATATTAATAGCCTGGGACGCTCCATGGGTATTACTTTCTTCCCAGGCTATAAACATCGGCTCCCAGAGGTCGGCTTTTCCTTTGCTGGTTAACAAAAATATGCGGGAGCCCACGCCATTTGTTTCAGAAAAATAATGTTTTATTAATTACATGAACAGTAAGCTTCACACACACTGTACTAATTGTATTTGTCACTGACATCTATATAACTATTCTATGTGTATTTTTACTGTATGTAATCCATCTCTTCTGTCCTGTCGGCTCCTGCAGTGATTTTACAGTACACACCAAATGAATTGCCAGCTTTTCTTATATATATATATATATATATATATATATATATATATATATATATATATATATATATCTGTCTATGTAATATAAGTACATATATATATGTGTGTGTGTCATTGACATCTATCTATCTATCCTATGTGTATATACAGGTCCTTCTCAAAAAATTAGCATATAGTGTTAAATTTCATTATTTACCATAATGTAATGATTACAATTAAACTTTCATATATTATAGATTCATTATCCACCAACTGAAATTTGTCAGGTCTTTTATTGTTTTAATACTGATGATTTTGGCCTACAACTCCTGATAACCCAAAAAACCTGTCTCAATAAATTAGCATATCAAGAAAAGGTTCTCTAAAAGACCTATTACCCTAATCTTCTGAATCAACTAATTAACTCTAAACACATGCAAAAGATACCTGAGGCTTTTAAAAACTCCCTGCCTGGTTCATTACTCAAAACCCCCATCATGGGTAAGACTAGCGACCTGACAGATGTCAAGAAGGCCATCATTGACACCCTCAAGCAAGAGGGTAAGACCCAGAAAGAAATTTCTCAACAAATAGGCTGTTCCCAGAGTGCTGTATCAAGGCACCTCAATGGTAAGTCTGTTGGAAGGAAACAATGTGGCAGAAAACGCTGTACAACGAGAAGAGGTGACCGGACCCTGAGGAAGATTGTGGAGAAGGACCGATTCCAGACCTTGGGGAACCTGAGGAAGCAGTGGACTGAGTCTGGTGTGGAAACATCCAGAGCCACCGTGCACAGGCGTGTGCAGGAAATGGGCTACAGGTGCCGCATTCCCCAGGTAAAGCCACTTTTGAACCATAAACAGCGGCAGAAGCGCCTGACCTGGGCTACAGAGAAGCAGCACTGGACTGTTGCTAAGTGGTCCCAAGTACTTTTTTCTGATGAAAGCAAATTTTGCATGTCATTCGGAAATCAAGGTGCCAGAGTCTGGAGGAAGACTGTGGAGAAGGAAATGCCAAAATGCCTGAAGTCCAGTGTCAAGTACCCACAGTCAGTGATGGTGTGGGGTGCCATGTCAGCTGCTGGTGTTGGTCCACTGTGTTTCATCAAGGGCAGGGTCAATGCAGCTAGCTATCAGGAGATTTTGGAGCACTTCATGCTTCCATCGGCTGAAATGCTTTATGGAGATGAAGATTTCATTTTTCAGCACGACCTGGCACCTGCTCACAGTGCCAAAACCACTGGTAAATGGTTTACTGACCATGGTATTACTGTGCTCAATTGGCCTGCCAACTCTCCTGACCTGAACCCCATAGAGAATCTGTGGGATATTGTGAAGAGAAAGTTGAGAGACGCAAGACCCAACACTCTGGATGAGCTTAAGGCCGCTATTGAAGCATCCTGGGCCTCCATAACATCTCAGCAGTGTCACAGGCTGATTGCCTCCATGCCACGCCGCATTGAAGCAGTCATTTCTGCCAAAGGATTCCCGACCAAGTATTGAGTGCATAACTGAACATTATTATTTGATGGTTTTTTTGTTTGTTATTAAAAAACACTTTTATTTGATTGGACGGGTGAAATATGCTAATTTATTGAGACAGGTTTTTTGGGTTATCAGGAGTTGTAGGCCAAAATCATCAGTATTAAAACAATAAAAGACCTGACAAATTTCAGTTGGTGGATAATGAATCTATAATATATGAAAGTTTAATTGTAATCATTACATTATGGTAAATAATGAAATTTAACACTATATGCTAATTTTTTGAGAAGGACCTGTATCTATTCTATATATTCTGTTCTAACCTTTCATGCTGTGATATTACTGTACGTGACAGATGAATTGCCGGCTTTTATTAAATCTATTATATATATATGTATGTATGTGTGTGTGTTTTGAAGAATATTTCCTTTGAAAAAGATGTGTAAATGACATAGATAATTGGTGTTTGTAAAAGCCCAAACTAAAATCGCATTGCAGTTGGATAGCAATGACACTGCATTCGGATGTAAATCAGATGGTAGGTGTGAAAAATCGTATTGTACTCAAATGAAGAACGCATGACACTTGCATTGCACTCATCTGACTCTCCTGCATCAAAATCTGACTGATTTTAAAATCGCTATTGTGGCTATTGTGACTCCACACTTCGCTCTCATGGATTAAAATCCTGCAGGGCACACAAAGTCCCTCAGCTCATACCAGCATATGCCCAGGCCTGTTTGAAATTTCCAGTGACCATCTGGGCCAGTTGCCCAACCACAATGGGAGGGTGGGTGGGCAACTCCACAAATTTGCCGAACCAGGAGGCTGAAAAAACACCTCAGGCACCACTTATTATGGCGCTTCCCTTGAGGTAACTCACGCGCCAGAAGTGACGCGTATAACAGCAGAGAAGGGAAAGAAAAAGGGGGGGAACAGGGTTGCTACATAAACTCCTCCAGCGTGTGCTGAAGAACGGGGAAAATTGTACCCTTGTCCCGCTAGTCAAGGAGCCTCCGGCAAGTAAAGCCGGGCCCCCATAGACTGTCCGTAACCCAAATCCTCCCTTGGAAAGAACCAAGCAAACACGAACTCAATAATTTTATTTGGAGAGTAATCACAACAAAACATCTCTCATCTTTAATGTATAACAACCCTGTTTAGTTGGAGGGGTAAGGTCGCAGCTCATCTTATTAAATAACTGGAAGTTGTGGGGATATGTCACCGGACTCCTGGCACATGTTACCCATCTTGCTATTCCGCCAAGGAGTAGCTCTGACGACTCTGAGCTACAACCCCCCCACCCATCGCAAACAATGCTTCCTCGATACCATCTTGCAAACCGGACATAAATATGTCTAATCAAATGTCCGTCAAATGCACCCCATCTGGGCGGAGCATACTCGCATTCTTCCCTTCCAACTGCGTGTGCCTTACCGTTACACCACCCTTAAAATGCACAAACCGCAAAATCCTCTGATTAACTACTCTGCGTGCTCTGTCTATCCCCGCCAAATCTCATGCCCCGCACCATACGACCCTGGGAATAATTTCCGACTATACCACGACCAATTGTGAGAAAAAAAACAGAAATTTGTCAATATCCGCACGAATCAATGTAAGTAGCTCATTCAACTGTATCGAACCAAGATCATTCCCCCCTGCGTGCAAAACCAAGACTACTCTGTGGGCCGACAACCTTGAGATCTTCACCACTTCTACCAACACCTGAGACCATGTCAGTCCTCGGATGCCTCTCCAGTTCACTTCCACATTATTGAATCTGAGCGATTTTCCTCCAGGACGGTATTCTGCCCTCTGCTCAGCCTAATATACGTAGGAATGACCCAAGATTCAAACAATCGGCCTATTGTGACCTAGAATGACAAAACTGAAATTTAAGTTCAACCTGTAAATATTAATTCTCCAATAAATCAGGTCTGATGTACCGAAAGAAGCATGAGGAACGCCACCTCCTGATTTTCATGATTTCGTCATCAGTAAAACCCGCTCGCGCCGCCTCTGTAGCCGCTCCAATTCTGAAGGAATGAGTGCCATATTCACCAGGAGTAAGATTCAAAACTATTAAAATCCGACGCAGTATTGCCAAAAATAGGAATCTGGTTAACGGGGATCCATCAAGGTGCACGAAAAAGGATTGGCTAAGCGGTCGTATTGCTAAACACTTAGAAACCAACACAATAGGGCAAACAGGACCCTTAATAGAAAACAAAGGGAACCATAAACCATAGCCCAACTGATCCGTTTTAGAACGCCGAATACGAATCCTAATACAACCATCGCAAAACGCAACATCATCATGCTGTAAACCCGCAAGCTTCTGTCCCGACGGAGCAACCAGCTCACTAACCCGCAAGGCTCCAAAAAAGGCTATACCAAAAGCCGCCGAAAACAATATGGATTCGAAAGCAGAGCTGCACACCGACTTAGTACACTCGATAATCCGTGCTAAAAGAGGAAACGAAATAGGTCGCCTGACAAAATGATGCTCTGAAGACTTATCCCAACCTTTCATGGCCTGCCGCACACAAAAATTTTTCGGAACATCCTCCCAACCCCTCAATTTAAAGTGAAAAGATAGCCCAGATAACCGATTTCTAGCCACCGCTGCCGAGTACCCGTGTGCATGTAATTGCTGTAAGTAAAATTCCATCGCTTCCAGTCTTGATATATTCGAAATGTCTACCGGAGAGTTTCTTGCCAATGCCCTCCTTTCCTGCCAAGCCTTACCGTATGCATTTCAAGTTGAATTAGCCACTGACGCCCGAATCAACGGCATTAAGAGGTTCCTGGTACCTCCCACAGGTATTCCGGGCACGGTGTTCCCCGTTGACTGGCCTCTGGCGCGAGCTCCCGGAACTTCTGGAAATCGAAACGTGAAAGTGCATCAGCCGTAGCATTGTTGATACCCGGAACATGCCTAGCATGGAACCAAATATTCAAATGCAAGCATTTTAATACCAAGAACCGTATTGGTTTATCACTGGAGTAGAAGATGAAGATAAATGATTTAAAGCATGAACCACACTTTCATTATCCGTCCAAAAACAAATTCGAGAATTTCGAAATTGTAGACCCCAAATTTCAACAGCCACCACCAAAGGAAACAACTCAAGCAAGGTAATATTTTTAGTCTAATCGCTCTTAACCCAACTTTCTGGCCAACGCTCAGCACACCACTGTTCGCTAAAAATGATGCCAAAACCCACTGATCCCGCTGCATCTGAAAATAAATGAATATCCTGACACGCCTTTTCTTTACTTTGAAAACAAGTACGCCGGTTATAGTTTAGCAGAAAACTTCTCCACACACGAAGATCCTCCAACAGAGGAAGGCAAAGCCTAATCCTATGGTTAGGGAGCCTAACCCCTCGCGTAGCCATTGCCAAGCGATGGGAAAAAATCCTACCCATGGGCATAACCCTGCACGTAAACGTTAATAATCCCAACAGGGACTGCATTTGTACCAGGGTAACTTTCTTTACCTAGAGAAAACCATCTATCTTGTCCTTTAATTTAACAATTTTTTCCAAAGGCAGGCGAAAAACTCAGTTCGCAGAATCAATTTTAATGCCTAAAAAAGATAAACAAGTCAACGGACCCACTGTCTTTTCTTCTGACAAAGGCACCCCAAAAACCTTCATTAAGTCTTGAAACTTTTGCAACACATCCTTGCATAAGTCCGAGCCTGCTGGACCAACAAACAAACAGTCCTCCAAATAATGTGTAATCAACTGTGAGCCTGTCTCCAATTTTAATACCCATTTAAGAAAACTGCTAAACTCGAAATACTTGCATGGAATAGAACACCCCATGGGCAAGCAGGTATCATAATAGTAATTACCATCAACATAGCAACCAAGAAGATGATAGCAATCCGGGTGAACAGGAAGAAGGCGAAACGCCGATGCAATATCAGATTTTGCCATTAATGCCCCGGGTCCCGCCTGACGCAAAATCCTTGCTTCGTCTGGATCAATTCCATCATTCACCGAAGATCCCTTCGGGTGGGAAAGATGATGAATAAGTCTAAACTCCCCCGGCTCTTTTTTGGGCACTACCCCAAAGGGGATACCCTTAAGTTATAAAATGGGGGGGTAGGGAAAGGCCCTATCATGTGACCAAGCGCCACTTCCTTCGCTATCTTGCTTGATAAAACGGAAGATCCTTAGCTGATTTCAAATTAAAAGAAAAAGTTGGGTCCTTGGAAAAATTGAAAGGTATGAAAAAGCCATATGAAAACCCAGCGCGCAACTGCGCCCCATATAATGCTCCATACAGTTCATGATGGGCCCCATAAGATGCTCCATACAAAAAATGCCCCATATAATACTTCATAAAATTTATGATGGGCCCCATAAGATGCTCCATATTAAAATATGCTCCATATAATGCTGCACAAATGTTGATTATGGCCCCATAAGATGCTCCATAGACTATTATGCCCTATATAATGCTGCACAAATGCTGATTATGGCCCCATAAGATGCTCCATATAACAATGTGCCACTGTGTAATGTATAATGCTGCTGCAATAAAAAAATGACATACTCACCTCTCGTCGCTGCCCACTGCTCCTCAGCGTCCTGTCTCTCTGCAGTGACTGTTCAGGCAGAGGGCGGCGTGCACACTAATATGTCATTGCGCCCTCTGACCTGAACAGTCCTGCAGAGGACGCGGAAGACGGGGCAAGAAAGATGAATATGAAATACTCACCTGCTCCTGGCGCGGTCCCTGGCAGCTTCTCCCGGACAGAAGGCCTCCAGGAGCTGACAGCTTCTCCCTCTGTCAGCGGTCACATGGTACCGCTCATTACAGGAATGAATATGCGGCTCCGCCCCTATGGGAGTGGAGTTCATATTCATTACTTTAATGAGCGGTACCACGTGACCGCTGAACAGGGAAAGAAGCTGCCGGTGCCGGAGATCATCTGTCCGGGAGAAGCTGCCAGGGACCGCGCCAGGAGCAGGTGAGTATGTGATCGTCGTCACTCCCCCTCACCTGCCGACCATGACTCGAGTATAAGCCGAGAGGGGCACTTTCAGCCCATTTTTTGGGGGCTGAAAATCTCGTCTTATACTCGAGTATATACGGTAATTTTGGTTACATTTTGCTACTTTCGAGCAATGAAATCTCTATTGCAAAATATTTTTTTTCAATCATGTCCTGGCCTGCAACGAAAGAAATAGACCTTTTATAATACTCACCTATGTGGCGGTCCAGTCCGACGGGCGTCACTGTCTTGAACTGGCGCCTCCTCTCTTCTTGTGATGCCATCCTCCTTCTTGCTTTGTGTGGATCGCGCCCACTAGAGGATTATTTTTTGGGCCATGATTCTTACACAATAATGGGTTCCTGCTTGATTAGGGCCATGATGGTTAAGCAGAAGACAATTCCATTTGGAGAGGACCTTAGAGTCAGTCGCTGGCCAATTTAGACCATTCTAAGATGGTAAATTCTAAGCTGTTGATATATCCTGCACGTTAAATGAATGCAAAAATATTATGCTATTAGAAATCCATGTATACATGTTCTAAAAACATGAGACGGTGTGCCCTCAGAATAGTGGCCCATCCAAATCACTACCCTCATCATTGTCTCCAGTCTAATGGATTTTTAAACCAATTAGAATGTGACCATGGGCAATTGGATCCATATAATAAAAAAGTTCTTAAACTTTTATTTTTAAGACTATTCTCAACATTAATTAATTTTTGTGTTTTTTTATGGTTTCACACCTATAACCTCATCTAATGGCAAAAACTGAGCAGACCAGAACTATGTCACAAAGTAAACTAACTTTGTTTTCTTATAAATTGTTCACTGGCTTTAGCATATTTTCCTCTTAAATCATTTTTATAGAAAAAACCCCATAGAAAACACCTTCTTACTTTACCTTGAAAATCTGTTTTCGCTCATGAAATTTATTTTATAGTTGTTAAAAAAAAAATGTCCATATCTGAAGCCTGAAAAAAAGTAGAAAACCCGGAGCTGGCAGCACTTGGGTACTGCTCTGAACATAACCGTGTGGTTTGTGCCAGTTTATGGAATGTTACGTTCTCACAAGACTCAGTGTTTGGACTCGGCACGTAACTCGATCCTGTAACTGTTAATAAACCAGTTCTGTGCCAAGTGTAAATATATTCAATGTGTCAAAACCGATCACGCTCCACTGCTTGTAAGGTGGCAAATAATGATAAAATGGTGCCACGGAAACTACGTTGAAGCAGATTGGACACGACTTTGGTTATTGCGTGTATTAAAGTATGCTACCTTGTAATGTCCCTGCTTAACAATATTTGCTTCATAACGCTGCACGTTTAAAAAGTCAGGAGAGACATTTAGCATCCATACTTATTTTAAAGGGAATCTATCAGCAGAATGATGTAGAGGCAGAGGTCCTGATTCCAGCAATGTATCATTTAGTTTACTGGGTGCAGCGGTTGTGATAAAATCACAGTTTTCCCTGCTGCCTGCAGATCTAGCAGAGCTCGGAACACTGAGCTGTGTATAGCCCCGCCCACACCACTGATTGGCTGCTTTCTGTGCTGTATCAGTGCTTGGGAGTGTGGTTGGACTAGGAGGCATGAGACACCTAGTCCTGTAGTGATAATCTTCTGCTGATAAAATACTGATTTTATTGAAACAGAAAAATACAGCCTAGTAAGTGATACATCTATAGAATCAGGGTGTCGGCCCCTACCTAATGCTGCTCTCACATTACATACCAAAAAGCTTCTGACATTCCCTTTAAGTAAATATCAGGCCTCTTTTTATAAAAAAAGATGCCATGTGTATGTTCAAGAGGAATAACACTTATATTACTTGTATCTTGCATTTGTCACCAATTTTCCTCTAATTTTTCATCTAATTTTCAATTGTTCCTGAGCTGGTGGGTGAAAACTAGCTGCTATGATGTCTCCTATACACAGCAGTCGTGAGGGAATTTCGCTGCCTTGTATATAAAGCAATGCCAATGTAGTGCCGGGTCACCCTTCTCAGTGTATATGTGTAGGAACTTATGCAACTAGTGTACTTTTTTTCCACAAAAGTGTCTTTTTTGGATTAGTCAGCCTTGTTTTTTTCACCTTTCTATACTGCATCAGAGGGTATGGGAGACTCGAGGATAAAAGGGATTTTCTTACGCATAGACTATCAATGTAAGACCCTACAAAACCTCTCTGATTGGAGACATGTCCTTCTTTGGTAAGATTTGAAGACCAAACTCATCCATTAAAGTGAATGAGGCAAGTTGCATCCTTGTGCTGTCCTTTTTACTGAGTTGTTACTAACTAGAACAAGATAGTTTATTTTGTTACCGGATAATACACGGATGGTAAAAATGGACACGTAGCCCAAAAATGGATGAAAATTGGATCCATCATACTAATTTTTTTATGATAAATAAAGAACGGATGTCATGCAAAAATAAGTGTCAACTCATTTAGCAAAAAACAGGACCATATAAATCATACACGGAGAAATCATACAAAAATAACAAAAAATCTAAAATATATGGCTTTCTAAATCTGGTAACATAAAAACAAAAGATTGTTTTACTGTTTTTATTGTCCAAAAATAGCAAAGCAAAATGTAAAACATAAAAAATGATATACTCTTTGTATTATCATAAAACAAGCCAAAAGAATAAAGTTAATATATCAGTTTAAAAAACTCCAAAAACTGTTTGTTAAAATCACCCACCATCATACATTTGGGGGGGGGGGGGGAGAATTAATCCAGGCTGGCATTTTTGTACTCCATTATTGATGAAGATGACACCGAAAGTCAATAGAACAGATAAGGGCATATCAACACTGAAGTCATTGGACAGGGTCTTCAAATCGAGAAACATTTCACTGGCGACGAAGACATGACTTGTACATAATTTGGTCTTTTCTGTAGTGACATATGGATGTGAAACCTGGACGATAAAGAAACAAGACAGAAGAAGAATGTGATGTGAAATGTATACTGGTGGAGAAGGATGTTATCAGTACCATGTATGGCAAGAACAAACAAATCAATTTTGGAACAAATCAAGCCAGGCATGTCACTCAAAGCAAGGATCACCAAGCTATGACTTGCCTACTTTGGACACATCATACAAAGAGAGCAATCATTGATGAAGGACATCATGGTCGGAAGAATAGAAGGAACAAGACAAAAAGGAAAACCAGCAACTCGATGGCTTGATACAATCAAGATAACGGCAAAGACCCCGGGACCCTGGTGGACCTCTCTAGGCTTGCACAAGATTGATCTTTCTACAGATCATTTTCTACAGATCATTCGTAAAATCGCTATGGCTCGAGATCAAGCTGAAAGCCATTAAATAATCTTAATGAAGAGTCCATTAGAGCAAAATGTACAAAATTCGTAGACTGGACTACATTTCTGCTGTATTTTACACCATAAAAGTAAATCTGTAGTGCCTTGGTAGGTCAGACCCTTTCCTCCCATTTTCAAAAAGTTAGCAGAGCTTGAGTGAAACATCAAAATTTGCAACTTTTTTTTTCTATCCGAATTTCCCTGAAAGTCTTAGCCATTGAATGGCAGGGGTGTAGTCTCAATCTGGCTTGTTTAACTTTACCGACATATTCAGCTATAAAACGCAAATTTTACATTCCTATGATGAGCGGAAAACAAAGTTCTCTCTCCATTCTCTTTCATTATTCCATTACATTATAAGGCACTTTGCCTCATCATTATTCCACGGTCTGCAGACCTCCATTCCTACTTCCTTGGAGATACTATGCAAGAATATTTCAAAAACAAGAGATTTAACCCCTTTTACCCCTTAACACCTTTTAATGGCGTTAGTTAAGAGTACTTCAACCACAACGCCGTTAATTAACGGCGCTGTGGAAAAAGTGTATAGCGCCCCTCAGAATCGGATTTTCTCTGGGGTCTCAGCTGCCTGAGGTAGCCGAGACCCCAGAGAACATGATTTGGGTCGGTTTTTACCGACCCCCGGGTTGCGATCGCCGGTATTAACTGTTTACCGGCAACTGCAAAAAAAGCGCGATTTGTCATTTAATTTCTCTGTCCTCCCATGTGATCACACATCAGAAGACAGAAATAGGGTCCCTGATCCCTCCCCGGTACCTCCAGGTGCTCCTCGGCCCTCGTGCTTCCCCCCATGGGCGCCGCGATCTTCTCCCTGGAAGAAAATGGCGGGCGCATGCGCAGTGCGCTGGATCTGCCGACACCCGGCAGATCTCGAGGTCTCGGCTGCCGGGAGTAGCCAAGACCCCAAAGAACATGATTGGGGTCAGTTTTTACCGACACCTGTTTTGCGATCGCCGTTACTAACCATGTAACGGCGAGCACAAAAAAAAAAGTTCAATGTGCCATTTAATTTCTCTCTTGATGTGATCGCATATCAGAGGAGAGAGAAATAGAGTCCCCGATCCTGCCCCGGTACCTCCGTTGTCCCTCTAGGGCTCCATGAAGTCCCCCATGTCTCCGGCTTCTTCCAGTGTACCCGCCAAGATCTGCTGGCCAGCACCCAGCAACAATAGGAAAATTTTTCCTATTTGGTTCATTTTGGTCACTGTGATAGACCCTATCACAGTAATCAGAATATAAAAATAGTAAATAAACCCTTCCCTTTATCACCCCCTTAGTTCATAAAAAATAATAAAATAAAGAAAATGTATTTATTTCTATTTTCCAATTAGGGATATAGTTGGGCTACAGTGAGTTGGGCTAAAGTTAGGGTTAGAGTTGGGGCTAAAGTTAGGGATAGAGTTGGGATTAGGGTTAAGGTTGGGTTTAGGGTTAGGGTTGAGATTAGGGGTTAGGGTTGGGATTAGGGTAGGTTTGGGATTAGGGTTGGGGTTTTGGGTGTATTGGGATTAGGGTTGGGATTAGGTTTGTGGTTAGGGGTGTGTTGGGGTTAGGGTTTTGATAAGGGTTAGGGTTGGGATTAGGGTTAGGGGTCTGCTGGGGTTAGGGTTTTAATTAGGGTTGGGATTAGGGTTAGGGGTGTGTTGGGGTTAGGGTTTTGATTAGGGTTATGGGTGTGTTGAGGTTAGGATTGTGATTAAGGTTGGGATTAGGGTTAGGGCTGTGTTGGGGTTAGGGTTGGAGTTATAATTGGTTTTTTTTCACTGTTTAGGTACATCAGGGGGTCTCCAAACGCGACATGGCTCCACCATTGATTCCAGCCAATTTTGCGTTCAAAAACACAAATGGTGCTCCATCCCTTCTGAGCTCTGCCGTGCGCCCAAACAGTGGTTTACCCCCACATATGGAACATCAGCATACTCAGGACAAATTGAACAACAACTTTTGGGGTCCAGTTTCTCCTGTTACCCTTGGGAAAATAAAAAAATTGGGGCCTAAAAATCAGATTTTTTATTTTCACGGCTCTGCATCATAAACTTTTGTGAAGCATTTGGGCGTTCAAAGTGCTCACCACACATCTAGATAAGTTCCTTGAGGGGTCTAGTTTCCAAAATGGGGTCACTTGTGGGGGGGTTCTACTGTTTAGGCACATCAGGGGCTCTGGAAACAACATGACGACCGCAGACCATTCTATCAAAGTCTGCATTCCAAAACGGTGCTCTTCCCTTCCGAGCTCTGCCATGCGCCCAAACAGTGGTCCCCCCCCACATATGGGATATCAGTGTACTCAGGACAAATTGCACAATAACTTTTGGGGTCCAATTTCTCCTGTTACCCTTGTGAAAGTATAAATTTGGGGGTGAAAAGATCATTTTTGTTGTAAAAATATGATTTTTTATTTTTACGACTCTACGTTATAAATTTCTGTGAAGCACTTGGGGGTTCAAAGTGCTCACCACACATCTATAAAAGTTCCGTAAGGGGTCTAGTTTCCAAAATGGTGTCACTTGTGGGGGTTTTCCACTGCTTTGGCACATCAGGGGCTCTCCAAACGCGACATGGCGTCCGATCTCAATTCCAGCCAATTCTGCTTTGAAAAAGGCAAACTGCACTGCTTCCCTTCTGAGCTCTGTCATGCGCCTAAACAGTGGTTTATCCCCACATATGGGGTATTGACGTACTCAGGACAACTTGCACAACCACCTTTCTTGGTCTAATTTGTCCTATTACCCTTGTGAAAATAAAAATTTGGGGGCAAAAAGATAATTTTTGTGGAAAAAATACGATTTATATATTATCACGGCTCTACATTATAAACTTCTGTGAAGCACTTGAGGGTTCAAAGAGCTCACCACACATCTAGATAAGTTCCTTATGGGGCCTAGTTTCCAAAATGGTGTCACTTGTGGGGGGTTTCCACTGTTTAGGCACATTAGGGGCTCTGCAAACGCGACATGGCGTCTGATCTCAATTCCAGCCATTTCTGCATTGAAAAAGTCAAACGGTGCTCCTTCTTTTCCAAGCTCTGCCGTGCGCCCAAACAGTGGTTTACCCCCGCATATGGGGTATCGGCGTATTCAGGAGAAATTGCACAACAAATTTTGTGGTTCATTTTCTCTTTTTACACTTGTGAAAACAAAAAAAGCTTGGTTCTGAACTAAAATGTTTGTAAAATAAAAGTTAAATGTAAATTTTTTCCTTCCACATTGCTTCAGTTCCTGTGAAGCATGTAAAGGGTTAATAAACTTCTTAAATGTGGTTTTGAGTACCTTTAGGGGTGAAGTTTTTAGAATGGTGTCACTTTTGGGTATTTTCGGTCATGTACGCCCTTCAAAGTGACTTTAAATGTGAGATGGTCCCTAAAAAAATGGTTTTGTAAATCTTGTTGTAAAAATGAGGAATCGCTGGTCAACCTTTAACCCTTATAACTTCCTAACAAAAAAAAAATTTTGTTTCCAAAATTGTGGTGATGTAAAGTAGACATGTGGGAAATGCTATTTATTAACTATTTTGTGTGACATATCTCTGTGATTTAAGGGCATAAAAATTCAAGTTTGAAAATTGCAAAATCTTAAAAATTTTCGCCATATTTCCGATTTTTTCATAAATAAACGCAAGTAATATCAATGAAATGTTATCACTACCATGAAGTACAATATGTCACGTATAAACGTTCTTAGAATCAGCGGGATCCGTTAAAGCGTTCCAGAGTTATAACCTCATAAAGTGACAGTGATCAGAATTGTAAAAATTGGCTCGGTCATTAAGCTGCAAATTGGCTCCGTCACTAAGGGGTTAATATCCTGGATTTACAATATTATACAGACTTCAGACATAGATACATTAACTAGACACTCTTTTATGCTCACATGGGAGGAATATCTGGTTAAAATACCAACCGTGGTAGAGCGGAGAAGTGTTTGGACCAGTGCAGCCAAGACTGCAGCTTGTATTTCATGCAAAGAAAATTGGTTCAAAATTCTTCATCTCTGGTGCCACACCTGAATTTTTACATAACTTGCTGGCGGAGCATCCTGTCTAGAGGTGCTATTTTTCATAGTTTTTGGGACTGACCTCCAATTATACCGTTTTGGGTGAAAGTTCAACTTCTCACTAAGCAGGTTTTCTAAAAAGATGTCCCTCTAGATCCTCAGCTCTTTCTATTAAATATTTTCCCCGAGTCCATATCCAGGAGATCCATCAGATTGCGTATACATATGTTGACAGCAGCACGCTGTCTGATTGCCTACCACTGGAAGCACACTTCTCCACCTTCCCAACTAGATCTAAATCCTCACATTAAGGATATCAGGAACTTTGAGTACCGGGCGGCCCTTAATCACAATACTGTACAGAGATTTAACCTTGTTTGGTCTCCCTGAGATTCCTTATGGGCAATGTTAAATATATGACCTCTAAGAGATGGATATTAATAGGTCGTAACATTCCACATCATTGTTTTTCTGTGTAAACTGAAAAATTTATTTTAATAAAATTACAGTTTAAAAAAGAAAAATTGCAATTTTTATTTGCCAATTTTCTTGATGCTATTAAAAAAAATCTCACGAGGTAAATAAAACACGCCTTCATTAGGCTTTTTTGAAGAAAATTTGGAGATGAAAAGACTAAAATATTTGCTTGACCCAAATTACGCTCGTACTTTACAAACACTTGTTTCCTAAAGATGAAGATCAACGCCCCCCCCAACCCCGGTAAATTTGAGGCAACTGGACCCGGTGCAATGTCTTAAATCCATATCTTGTAATTTTGTTGGTCTACAGCGTATCTTCTATAGATCTTCAGCAGGCAGGACTTGCAGCTTTAGCCTCGCTGTATTCCCGTGATTAACTTGGCTGCTTCCACAGGTTTTTTTTTTATACCTTTGGCAGTCAGATCTGTCAATAACATTTTCATTACTTCTGCTTGTTAATAAAACAAATATTATCAAAGCGACCGCAGGTCAAAGAGCGAACGAAGACATTACCCATTGATTTATCTCAAAAAGACACTTTTATTCCAAACAAGCTGCAGTTTATTGGATCCCGCTTGAGTAAAACTGTGAATCTTTGCATCTGTTATTCTAATGTGCGCAGAACGGTGTTTATTTGACTGATCCAATGCTAATCAGATGTAGTCTCCTGTTCTCTCTTCCCAACTTCTTCCTTAAAGTTTCTGAAACATATTACATATAAGTGAATAGTTGCTCCTATTTCGTCTCTTGTATATACAGTGTCAAGCTTGGGAATGAGATACATCATAGAGTAACTAAAATATGAATGCTAATTTAACTGATTCTAGGATTTCCTGTGCAGTATTTTTATGTAGAGGCAGTATATTGTATAGCAGACTGAAACTGAGAAAGAGGTTTCTAATAACCGGAACACAAACACAAACTACAAAAAAAGAACATTAAAGTCGGCTAAACCCCACAATTTTGGCAGGAATGTACAACCATCTGATGTGTATAGGGTCTTCCCAACTTTTCCCAACAGGTGACATCTGGGAAGAGAAGGATTGGGCATGTTAAATTTAAATGTCCAGTGCTTTTACTCTACTTGGAGACTATCTGCAGGCAACTTCTTACTCTTTCTCCATTTGAAACATGGACTCTCGGGTGAACTAAATATTTACGTGTATGAAGGGATCTGGAGAGAGGGCCATCACTCAATAGTTATTTGCGGGATATGAGCACCTTTAGTGTTTGCAACAGAATGAATGAAATATATAATACTAAAATTGCAGTCAGAAAAGTAAAGTTTAAGCTTTACTTCAGTTGCCCCAATTAGGACAATCCCATGCCGAAATACACTACAAGGAAATAGTGATGTCATAGAGATGAGAAGGGTAGAAATATGTCCAGCCTTGGTCACCATGCCAACTTTTTCCTCACTCCTCACGAGTTCACCGGATAGGCTATAACCCATTTTTGAAAAACCATTATGGTGGCCCAATGGCCACTATGCAGAATCGGATTGCCACCATGGAGCTGACTCTTGCTCCGATTCTGCCGTCACTCCGCAAACGTCTCTATTCTTAGTTGCTGCATTGGCTGAACCCCAAGTTAACAGTCTGGAAACTTGGATTGAAAGGAACATTTACCTGACTCTACTTCTACTCAGTGGCTACCAAGGGTTCCTGCGCAATTATTTTCCAATATACACCATTGACCAGCATCATCCATCCTTCTAATTGATGCATTTGTTATCTCTAGAACCCAAAATGTCAACTCCACATGACTCAAGATATCAGTTGCTTTTACAGAAAATTCTCCAAGATGAGCTACCAGTTGTATGTTCATCTTCCAACTCTATCTCTTTCGAGGTTTGACAGGACACATTATCCAGTCTTGATATTTTCTCAAGTATCTCCATTATAAGCTGTTGGGATTAGTTGAATCTCTCCCTCAATGACTGAAATTCTTGATTCCCGTATCTGACTGGACTTATGCTCTAGTAATCAATTGACTAGTTATCTTCTCTTTTTTTTGCATCATGTATAAATTGGTTGCCTACATTGTTTTTTTTAAGAACTGATGCCCATTTCATAATTTGCTGCTCCAAGTTGGAGAGCGGAGCCGAGGCATGACAAGTAAAGCTCCATCCACTTACCCCTTCCTTAACACATCCTCTAACTCCTGGAACTCCACATTTTTGATGTTGTGGACCACAAACCTCCTCCTTACTGTACTAAATTAATAATTTATCTTATGGCTTTCTTCTGAAATCACATACCAATTAACAGAGAACAGCAATAGTCTAATTCAAGAGATAAACAAATTGATTCAATGCAAATCGAATCCATATAAAATTTTTAGAAATTTTCTGAAGCTGTCAAATCTCAAAAATATGCAATTTACTTTGCATGAATCACCCAAAATGGTAATTTTGCACATTTTAGAAGATTGAAATAATAATAATAAAGATAAGAAGGGTAATGGCTAGCCTAGGAATGGAATTTTATTCAATTTATATGAAAAATTTTTATTAAAAAGTCATAAGCCCCAATATTTGGCCAGCCTCTCACTAACAGACAGCTAAGACTTAACTTTTATTTATGCAGTTAAACATTGTGAAGTTATGAGATCGTATAAAAAAATTAAATTCAAAGATTTGATAGGCTCCTTCATCATTAATATTATATGTGAACAATATTTTGAATTATTGACCTGGTGTTAAATGCCTAAACAACAGGGTATGATTAAAACTAGAGCACAAATTCTCAATATGAGTCACCATGGTAGAGGCCATTTCAGGGGATAAAACAACGTAATTAAAAGGTAAGTCACATGTTGGTCAGTCTTGGGGCTCATGCCCTTGTAGTAATTTTAGAAGATAGCACCAGCCAGAGAAGGACCCATTAGGCACGGTTAGGTGAGCTAATCTTCAGCCTTATCCCTGCAGCTTCCACATCACATAGTATAGCACAACCAATTAAGAGAGACTATCGTAGTCAGTAAAAAAGCAGAAGTAGAATATTCAGCAGCAATTTTGTGATACATCTGGATAGCGAGAGGACATTGGAGCTCAAAGCTTGGTCATAGAGATATGGAGCAAAAGCCATAAAACACTAAAGAAACTGTACTAATAGTATGTGTGACAGCACATCATTGAAAATTAGTGTGTGAAGAAAAGAAATATTACAGATTTAATTAATAGGAATAGAAAGATAAGAGTGTCACTGTATAACTGCCCTCACCTTAACATTCCTCCCCTGTTCAACCGACACTCGGAAAGAAACACACGAAATTGATTCATAACTTTTATTTGGAGAGTAACCATAAAAACATCTCTCATCTTAAAACTTCAACAACCCTGTTTTATTGGAGGGGTAAGGTCGCAGCTTTTCCTGTTAACCATCAGAAGTTATGGGGATATGCCGCCGGACTCCCGGCACATGTTACCCAACTTACTCTTCCGCCAAGGAGTAGCTATGACCACTCAGATCTACGACCCCCCACCCTGAGCAAACAATGCCTCCTCAATCCCATCCTGTAGACCGGACAAAAATATGTCTAAGCCTATGTCCGTCAAATGAACTCCATCTGGATGCAACATCCTGGCATTGTTCCCTTCCAGTTGTTTGTGTCTCACTACTATACCACCCTTAAAATGCACAAACCTGGAAATACGATGGTTTGCTACGCTTCGTGCTCTCTCAATACCCGCCCAATCACGTGCTCCTCGTAAAACCACACTGTGTATAATTTCCAACCATACAAAGACTAACTGTGAGAAAAATCCTAAAATTTATCGATGTCTGCCCGCATTCGTGTAAGGAGCTCTGTCAATTATATCACACCTAAATCGTTTCCACCTGCATGCAGCACCAAAATAACTCTGTTTGCCGATCTTCTTGAAATTTGAACCACCTCTATCAACACTTGAGACCATGTCAGTCCACGAATGCCTCTCCAATTTACATCCACGCTGTTGAACCCAAGCGATCTTCCTCCTGGACGACACTCAGCTCTCTGCTCTGCCCAAAATACATAAGAATGGCACAGGATCCAAACACTTGGCCTAGTATATCCTGAAATGACAGTATAACTGAAAATTATTATTTATTTTTATTATTATTATTATTATTATTATTATTGTTTTTAATATATATATATATATACACTCACCGGCCACTTTATTAGGTACACCATGCTAGTAACGGGTTGGACCCCCTTTTGCCTTCAGAACTGCCTCAATTCTTCGTGGCATAGATTCAACAAGGTGCTGGAAGCATTCCTCAGAGATTTTGGTCCATATTGACATGATGGCATCACACAGTTGCCGCAGATTTGTCGGCTGCACATCCCAAAGATGCTCCATACAAGGCAGGATGGATCCATGCTTTCATGTTGTTTACGCCAAATTCTGACCCTACCATCCGAATGTCGCAGCAGAAATCGAGACTCATCAGACCAAGCAACGTTTTTCCAATCTTCTACTGTCCAATTTCGATGAGCTTGTACAAATTGTAGCCTCAGTTTCCTGTTCTTAGCTGAAAGGAGTGGTACCCGGTGTGGTCTTCTGCTGCTGTAGCCCATCTGCCTCAAAGTTCGACGCACTGTGCGTTCAGAGATGCTCTTAGGCCTACCTTGGTTGTAACGGGTGGCGATTTGAGTCACTGTTGCCTTTCTATCAGCTCGAACCAGTCTGCCCATTCTCCTCTGACCTCTGGCATCAACAAGGCATTTCCGCCCACAGAACTGCCGCTCACTGGATTTTTTTTCTTTTTCGGACCATTCTCTGTAAACCCTAGAGATGGTTGTGCGTGAAAATCCCAGTAGATCAGCAGTTTCTGAAATACTCAGACCAGCCCTTCTGGCACCAACAACCATGCCACGTTCAAAGGCACTCAAATCACCTTTCTTCCCCATACTGATGCTCGGTTTGAACTGCAGGAGATTGTCTTGACCATGTCTACATGCCTAAATGCACTGAGTTGCCGCCATGTGATTGGCTGATTAGAAATTAACTGTTAACAAGAAGTTGGACAGGTGTACCTAATAAAGTGGCCAGTGAGTGTATATATATATATATATATATATATATATATATATATATATATATATATATATATATATATATAAACTTAAACACCAATCAAGTATATTCTAACATTAACAGATCAGGTCTAACGTAACGAAAGAAGCAAGATGAACGCCACCTTCCAATCCTCATAATTTCATCATTCGTAAGACCCGCTCGTGCCGCTTCAGTCGCAGTGCCGATTCTGAATGAATGAGTGCCAAATTCTCCCAGAGGAATATTCAAAATACCCAAAATCCGACGCAGCAATGCCAAAAATTGAAATCTGGTTAACGGAGATCATTCAAAATGCGCGAAAAATTCAGTGCTAACCGGTCTTACCGCCAAATACTGTGAAACCAATATAATGGGGCAAACCGGACCGGTAATAGAAAACAAAGGAAACCATAAACCGTTACCAGAGTAGTCCGTTTTTGAGCGATGAATGTGAATCCTGTTGCCACCATTACAGATAGAGACATCATTATGTTGTAAACCCCCAGGCTTGTGCACCGAAGGAGCTACCAGCTCACTAACGCGCAAAGCTCCAAAAAAGGCGATTCCGTAAGCCGACGAAAATAATATGGATTCAAAAGCAGAGCTGCACACCGATTTTGTACTTTCAATAATTCGAGCCAAGAGAGGAAAAGAAATTGGTTGTCTAACCAATTGTTGTTCCGAAGATCTTTTCCTTTTCTTAGGGCCTGACGCACTCTAAAAGTTTTTGTGACATCTTCCCAACCCCTTAGTTTAAATTGAAAAGGTAACCCTGATAACCTATTCCTGGCTAACGCCGCCGAGGAACTGCTTGCATGTAGATGTTGTAAATAAATTTCCGTTGCTTCCAACCTTGCTCCGCTAGAAGTATTCACCGTATCTTTATTCGCAAACTCCCACCATTCCTGCCACGCCTTACCTTATGCATTCCATGTTGAATTAGCCACTGACGCCCGAATCAGTGTTATTAGGAGGTTCCCGGTACCTCCCATAGGTATTCCAGGCACAGAGTTCCCTGTTGACTGGCCTCTGGAGCGAGATCCCGGAACTTCTGAAAATTAAATCATGAAAGAATCAGCCATAGTATTATCAATACCTGGAACATGCCTGGAACGGAACCAGATATTCAACTGTAAGCATTTTAACACCAGGAATCGAATAAGCTTTATGACTGGGATACTGGAAGTAGACAAATGATTCAACGAATGAACCACACTCGTCTGTCCAAAAACAAATTTGAGAATTACGAAACTGATCACTCCAAATAACAACTGCCGCTACCAACGGGAATAACTCAAGCAATGTAAGATTTTTTGTCCAATTATTATCAACCCAATTTTTTGGCCACCTCTCTGCGCACCACTGATCGTGGAAAGTGACACCAAAACCCACCGACCCAGCCGCATCAGCGAAGAGATGAATATCCTGACAAGACTTTTCCTCACTTTGAAAACAAAATACAAAAAACTTCTCCATACCCACAGGTCTTCCAGCAAAGGAAGACCAAGCCTGATCCTATGGTGAGGAAGCCTCAACCCTCGTGTAGCCATTGCCAAGCGACGTGAAAAAATTCTACCCATCGGCTTAACTCGACGTGCAAATGCTAGCAAACCCAAAAGGGATTGTATTTGTACTAAGGTAACTTTTTTATGGAAAGAAAACCATCAATTGTTTCAAGTAATTTTACTATTTTTTCCGAGGGCAAGCGAAACATCTTGTTAACGGAGTCTATTTCAATACCGAGGAAGGATAAGCAGGTAAGCGGACCCATTGTTTTTTTTTCTGATAGTAGCACCCCGAAAACTTTCATTAACTCCCGAAACTTAATCAACACCTTTCCACAAAATTCTGAATTTGCTGGACCAACAAAAAGAAAATCATCCAAATAATGTGTAATCCATTGTGATCCTTTCTCGATTTTTACTGCCCATTCAAGGAAGCTACTGAATAATTTGAAACACTTACAACCCATAGGCAGACAGGTGTCATAATAATAGTTACCATCCATATAACATCCAAGAAGATGATAACAATCCGGATGAACTGGAAGCAGGCGGAAAGCCGATGCAATGTCAGATTTTGCCATAAGTGCTCCAGGTCCTGCCTGACACAAAAGCATCAACGCGTGATCAAAAGGCGCATTAGTCACTGACGCCTCTTCCTGACTAATTCCGTCATTCACTGAAGAACCTTTTGGGTGCGACAGATGATGACTGAGCCGAAACTCCCTTGCTCTTTTTTTCGGAACTGCCCCCAACGGGGATACCCTCAAATTGTAAAAGGGGGTGTAGAAAAAGGTCCCATCATTCGACCTAGTTTCACTTCTTTTGCAATCTTGTTTAATAAAACTAGCAGGAGTTCTTTTGCTGATTTTATATTAGAAGAGAAAACTGGGTCCTTGCAATAGTTGAACGGCATAAAGAAGCCATATAGAAACCCAACTCGCAACTGAGCAGCTGCTGCTTTATTATAATATTTACTTAGCCACGGCTCCATCGCGATGAAGTTCACTGGCGTCCTTACCCTCCTGTTGGGGATTTGTGTTGGACAGGGTGGACTTTGAGGCTGGTCTGGGGCATTTTGTGACTAAGTGCGGTCCTCCGCAAACTGAGCACTCATGTTTATACTTACACAATCCGTAATATCTGCAATGTCCTTCATTGAACAACCAGCAAGTTCCAGGCCTCCGAACGGTGACTGGCCCCAAGCCTGTCTGTTGGCCAGGGGCCCCGGATTGAAAGGGGGGGGGGCCCGGATTGAAAGGGTTGACTGCTCCTTTTAGCCATCATAAGACGCAGCCAAGAGTCCGTGGCCTTAACTCCCCAACCTAGCTGCGGGTTAATGGCTAGACGACGAAAATCCTCATCATACCTCCACCACGCTGCTCCCCCGTGTGTCTTATATGAATTATAAATGGTATCCATATACAGAAACAATTCCGAGTACCTCTCTGGGTGTTTCTTTCCCATAACACAACCTAAAACGAAAAATGCTTGAAGCCAATTGTTAATTGTTTTTGAAACTTTTGGACGACGCTCATAAAAACCTGTCGGAGGAGCGCCGTTCCTTATCCACAGAGCTTTGTTCAGGGGACAATAATGACCATATATCAATGTAGTCATTACCCCATATTTTTTCCAAAGTCTCCTTATCCAAATGAGACCCCAAAGGCGCAACACCACAATAGAAAACGTCCTTGTGAATATCCTCACGCAACGGTGTGGGAACATTAGCAGCACTTTTTCTTTGGTCAATAATTTAGGATTCAAAACTAATTTTTCTCCACTCAAAATGCTTCGCAGATTTTCCAATGTCACAAATTTGTTACCTATTCCTTCCCATGCTCCCTCATAATCAAACTCACCAGACTGTGTATCAGGCGCTGTTATAACTGCAGAAACAGGAAGGGACTCCTCATGATAACCTCGCTGATCTTCGTGAGACGTCCTGGGAGATTGGCGACTCCTTCCATGACTGCGTCCGCGGGACCCCGATGAGTCCATGACTGCGTCCGCGGGACCCCGATGAGGAAGAGTGATAACGCGAGTTCTTCGAACGCCTGCTGAATCTAGAAACTGATCTCCCCCTTCTATGACGGGATCGACGACTATGGCATCTGGAGGAACTTCTGTCCGAATCCGAAGAAGAATAAGAAGATCTATTATGTCTTCCTCTTCTATGACTCTTCTCCCTTTTATGAGCCGAAGCCAAATCAGTGGGAGCTGATAAAGCATAGCCTGCTCCTGCTGATGATGCAGTCACCAATCTATGATGTTGTGAAAATTGTGCCGATGACATTGTTGGCATAGCACCGACAACTTGACCTACATTACCAGGACCTATCAGTAAAGGAGGTGTCTGTATGGGGTTAGGAAGTTGGGACAAAGCCAACATGGGAGTACAGGGTAATATTTGTTGCTTATATCCAGCCTGTAACAATGGAGCGGGTTGTGGGCTAACCAGACCCAGACTTGAAGAAGTATGGGCAGTAATAGGATTATCTTGCAAAGGTTGATTCCCTACCGAGGCCAAATCAACCAACAAGTGTTCTGCAACTGGCTTAGGTAACGAATATGGTTGTTGTTCAGCTACTCTGCCGCGCCCAGCCTCGACCTCGGATGATGAACTGGCACTGTGTGTCCCTCCCATGGGTTGATATTGTCCTGTCACACTGTGAGGTAAAATTAGGTTTGTTCCCCCTATACTTCCAGAAACTCCCTCAGTCTGTGCCTTGCCAATTGAAGAGGTCCAGGGCTGAGGTAAACCAGCACCTCGCGGACCTGAACGACTACTCCTTTCTAAATTCCTGCCTTTTTTTATTCCCCTATGACGTCGCTGTAAATTCGCTGAAGTGTCTCTGCCTTAAGCGTCAGACAATGTCCCGACCGGAGACCTCGTCCCTGCTATAAGCGGCAGAGCTGGACGCAGATGGGGCGGGCTCAGCCTTTCCGGTGGGCGCGGCTTACGCAGCTACCCTGAGACTTATGAGGGCGCGATTTTGCAGCCCTCAAGTCCGGTAAGAATGCCATAAGCCATGCCGCCCCCTCTTTACTAACCCTCTTTCTGATGGCGTCCTCAAGGGAGGACGACATCTCCGCCAAAGCAGCTAAATCAAACCTATATTGCAAGCGGCCGGAATCGCCTCAGGCACCACCTCGCACTGTGCCAGCTGACTCCGCATAAACTGTCACAGGAAGTGACGCACTCGTAGACAGAAGTGGGGGGGGGGGAACCACGAGCTTGTTAACTCTTTCCTCGCGTTCCAGGGAACAGGGGCAGGAAAACCACCATAACAACTTGGTCGGCCAGTCAGGGGGCCTCCGGCATATAAAGCCGGGCCCCCGCATTGTGAGGCAGAACCAGGGAGGGACACACAGGTGTGTGGTTATAGTGTTGCAGCCATTCCATCATGCTTAGATTTCTTTTCAGGGCAAATGGAGACTTGGGAGACAGTTAACTTTGAATCTGAATCGAATTTACTGGCAAAACCTCAGAGACCTGGAAAATTCACATTTTTAAAAAAAAAATAACTCACCTCTACCTTTTTCTAAACGCAGATTTTAAACTTCCCTTGCTGAATGCCAATTAATTAGCCTATATACACTATATAAATATATATATATATATATTTGAAACCAAAAGTTTGGGATATCCTTCCACAAAGCTTCTCACAATAGTTGGTCGGAATTTGGGCCCATTCCTCCTGATAAAACTGGTGTAACTGGTTTGTAGGTCACCTTGCTTGCACCAGCCTATTCAGCTTTGCCCATAAATTTTCACTAGGATTGAGATCAGAGCTTTGTGATGGCCGTTCCAAAACATTGACTTTGTTATCCTTAAGCCACTTTGTTACCATTTTGGCAGTATGCTTTGGGTTATTGTCCATTTGGAAGACCCATTTCCGCACAAGCTTTAACTTCCTGGCTGACGTCTTGAGATGTTGCTTCAGTATTGCCACATAATCTTCTTTTCTCATGATGCCATCTATTTTGTGAAGTGCACCAGTCCCTCCTGCAGCATAACAACCCCACAACATGATGCTGCCACCCCCATGTTTCACAGTTAAAGATGGTGTTCTTAGGCTTCCAAGGTTCTCCTTTTTTCCTCCAAACGTAATCGTCATTATGCCCAAAAAGTTATATTTTAGTTTCATCAGACAACAGGATATGTCTCCAAAAATGAAGGTCTTTGTTCCTGTGTGCATTTGCGAACATTAATCTGGCTTTTTTATGTTTCTTTTGGAGTAATGGCTTCTTCCTTGCAGATTGGCTTTCCAGCCCATGTTGATACAGTACTTGTTTCACTGTGGATATTGACACAATGATACTAGCTTCCGCCATAATCTTCTCAAGGTCTTTTTCTTTTGACCTTGGGTTGATATGCACATGTCGGACTAAAGCACGTTCATCTCTGGGACACAGAACCCATCTCCTTCCTGATCGGTATGATGGCTGGATATTCCCATCTTGTTTGTACTTCCCAAACTCCTCTAGGGGATTTTGTGATGTTGTCTTTGGGTAGGTGTTCTATATTTGTATTGTGTAGGGTGTATTAAATCTACGCACCCCTAAATTTCTTGACTAATTATTTGCTATATGTATTGCAATTATTTTTTTATGGTAATAAAAATAATAATTTTAGAGTCTGGTCCTGAATCTCAATTTATTCAACTAGGAGGAGACTCCTATACAGAAAAGAAATACCAGAATAATAATCTTATATAGTCAATGAATATAACCAAAATATATAACCCAAAAAGATATTCACCAGACCAATTTAAATAATCAATAATATTTTATTTAAATATAAAAATATATATCACAAAAACACTTCATAAAAAATGGAAACTTTATTATACTGATAAAAAGATTATAATTTATAAAAAAAAAAAATAATAATTGTATACAAAATATGGGGGTCAACCACAAAACTATGTGTGCACAGGGCAGGGTATACTGAAACTGATTGGCACAAAATTAAAGAGTAATCTGTGTACTTAATTAAAGTGCAACATATGCATATACACATTATACTAAAGATATCAAGGAATTTATTAGCAATAATTTCATCCATTAACTATAATAAATATAAATAAAACCAAATGAATTCATATAATCCAGTGAAAAATCCATCTCCAAAAGAGTTAGTGCAAACCAAAATATATTAAGTAAGGTGCATAAATATATAATGAATAAATATAAGGTAACACAAACCACAAATATTTTATACCAGGATCAACACAATATGTGCCATATAAAATGTGCATAAAGTGTAAAAAGCAAGTACCACAGCAAAATAGGTAATGGCCACAATACCAACCAGTATCAGGACGCAACTGCCCTGCACACACCACTCCAACGCACGTTTCGCTTGCCGCTTCATCAGGGAGTCAACTGTCTGGTCTGGGATCAGTTTTTTTCAAGGGTTTAGTTTGCAGTCTGAATTTATTAAGGAGTCTGTTCTGGGATCTGAATGTATTTAGTCTATTTTGAGGTCTGATTTAATTTATGGATATGGTCTGAGATCTGAAAATTCAACTCTGTTAAAAATTAAAAGACCTGCAAAATTTTCAGTTTGTCTGATTTTTCTCTTTATAGGTATATTTTTGAGTAAAATGTAAATTGTTCTTTTATTCTATAAACTACTGACAACATGTCTCCGAAGTTCCAAACAATAAATTTTGTACTTATTTTCTGAAAAAGAGAAGTGGTCAAAATAACAAAAAAATGCATTGCTTGCAGACCTCAAATAATGCCAAAACAAGTTCATAATCATTTAGAAACAACAATACTAATGTTTTAACTCAGGAATAGTTCAGAAATCAATATTTTGTGGAATAACCATGATTTTTAATCACAGCTTTCATGCGTCTTGGCATGCTTTCCACCAGTCTTTCACACTGCTTTTGGGTGACTTTATGCCACTCCTGGCACAAAAATGTAAGCATTTCTTCTTTGATGGCTTGTGACTATCCATCTTCCTCTTGATTACATTCCAAAGGTTTTCAATGAAGTTCAGGTCTGGAGATTGGGCTGCCCATGACAGGGATTTGATGTGGTGAGCCTTCATTCACACCTTGATTGACCTAGCTGTGTGGCATGGTGTATTGTCCTGCTGGAAAAAACAGTCCTCGGAGTTGGGGAACATTGCCTGAGCAGAAGAAATCAATTGTTTTTCCAGGATAACCTTGTATGTGGCTTGATTCATACGTCCTTCGCAGTGATTAACCTGCCCAATTCCAGCCTTGCTGAAGCATCCCTAGATCATCACCGATCCTCCACCAAATTTCACAGTGTGTGCAAGACACTGTGGCTTGACCGCCTCAACAGGTCTCCGTCTAACCATTAGACGACCAGGCATTGGGCAAAGCTGAAAATTAGACTCATCAGAGAAGATTACCTTACTTCAGTCCTCTATGGTCCAATCCTTATGGTCTTTGGCAAACTTCAGCCTGGCTCTCCATTGCTTCTCTTTGATGCAAGGCTTTTTTTTTACTTTACATGGCTTGAGTCTTGCCTCTAGGAGCCTGTTAAGCACTATTCTTACCATGCACTTCACCCCAGCTGCCATTTGCCATTTCTTTTGTAGGTCACTTGATGTCATCCTGAGGTTGCTGAGTAACATTTGAATAAGATGATGGTCATCCCGGTCAGTGGAGAGTCGTTTTTGCCCTCTGCCGGTCTGTAGCTTTGTTGTCTCCAATGTCTGCTGCTTGACCTTGTTGTAATGGACTGCCGTCTTAGAAATTTTAAGGATGGAGGCAACATGGCGCTCACCGTGTCCCTCTGCTAGTAAAGCCAGAATTGAGCCCTTTTTTTCCTCACTCAAGACTTTTCTTTTCAACTCCTTTGGCATGGCTCAAAGTTATTTTTTCATTCCTATTACTTTTGGGATATTACTAGCACTTGTTTTGCCATCCAGCTTGTCCTATTGGAACACCACAGCAGTGTTTTTTATACTTTCCTTCATTAAATAAGATTTGGTTCAGGTGATCACTTAATCAGAAGCACAATAAGTAGAATGAGGTGTACTCTGGTTGGAATTCAACTGACACTGAAATGGAATGGCTGTCAGACATGTCGAGAAGCTGATTTTTATAAAACTGTGCAATGGTCTCTTAATTTTTGCCAGAGCTGTAATTAGGGGTCTGGAATTGGATGTAATCATATTTAGGGGTTTGAAATTATTTCAAGGTTTGGGATCTGAATTTATTTAGGGATTGGGACTAGTATCTGCATTTATTTCTGCTTATATAGAGGCTATAGGGAAATATACAGAAATGAGTGACCAGAGATATCTCAGCAGCAAACTCTGTCGTTATTAGAAGTCATCATATTGGTCCGGCCAGATGTAGAAGGAAAGAGATGATACCTGCTAGTCACTAAATATGAAGAAGCGTTATCAGTTCTTCTGACATGTCCCTTTTAGTACATGAGTGACCCTGAGATATCTCGGCAGCAAACTCTGTCCTTATTAGGAGGAGTCATCATAGTGGTCCGGGCCAGTTGTAGAAGAAAAGGAAAGATGAGATGTTGACACCTGCAAGTCACTAAATATAAAAAGGCGTTGTCAGCTCTCCTGACATGTCCCTTTTTTTACCAATACTTCTGATAGTTCAAGATTTAAAATAAAAATGGTCACCTCCTTCCAAAAAAGAACTCCACCCCTGTCTACAGCATACCTGTGATTTTGCACCTCTGCACCATTCATATTAATGGAATTGATTTGCAATACCAGAAACAACTTGTAGACTTTGAGGGTGCTGTGTTTTTGGAAGAAGGTAGAATGTTTTTTTTTTTATTCCTGGACAACCCTTTTTATTTTGCCACATTTACCAATATCATTTTTTATTTTTTCTCACTGTTTATTTTACTATTTGTGGGGTGTTTTTTTTTTTGCTCTTTTTACAGCTTAGTCTCTTAACTCGTGTATGTGTTAATTGGACCTTACTGTCTTGTATGTATTATTTTTACTTTATATCAAATAATGTTTTGGTTTTGTAAAGATCTAAAAAGAATCATTTACAAATCTACCGTAAAGGGAAAAAAAAAAGAATAAGGCAATACAAAAATAAATTGCACAATTGACGCCTAATATAAATGCCTTAGAACCGACACATTGATGCTATGATCTCACGGTCTGCAGGTTTTTATTGGGGCCCATACAAAAGAATCACTGTGCGCAGACTATAAATGCACTCATCAGACCGAGCCGCCATCATTTATTATACAAGATTGCTCTTTAAAATATAGTATGTCACTATTTGAGGTTGCGTTCATTGGAAAGGGAAAGCCTGATTAATGGCTTCCAAAATGAAGTACATGGCCACGAGGCTGGAGATGATGTAAGGGGAGGTTATATTTTATTATTTATTGTTTTCTTCTGTCCAATAAAACTATGAAGAGAATATTTTCCTGCAGGAGAGATTAGCGAGAATGTAACTTGTATTTCTGTGTAACTAAACACAACAATGATAAATGAGCGTTGCTTCCAGATGTGCGAGTGCGTGCTTAGTAATATTTTATTAAACCCAAATATAAAAAAAGCTCTTGTAGAAAATCGCGTTATGTCATAATCTGGACACAGTTACTAGATACTGCCGTGTTTGTGTGCGGTGAAGGATTTTTAGATGAATATATTCAGGTGGTGAAATCTCATAACTCCAAAATGCCAAAAAAAAATCACTTGTAATTAGAGGTGAGTGAATCTGATGCAATTCGAATTTGCCAAATTTGCTGGATTTTACTGGGAAATTCAACTTGTAGCTTATTTATTCCCCACAAATTAGATGT
The DNA here is from genome assembly GCF_051348905.1 of Ranitomeya variabilis. Taxonomy (NCBI): domain Eukaryota; kingdom Metazoa; phylum Chordata; class Amphibia; order Anura; family Dendrobatidae; genus Ranitomeya; species Ranitomeya variabilis. The sequence goes on along the minus strand of NC_135234.1, from coordinate 31,025,411 downwards.
CCCTTATTATGATCTGGAACCTGGAAAGAATCAAGAGCATGATAAATGTAAGATAGACTAGGAATGCAGGAAGGTCTGGGGAACGCTGCTGGGCGTGCATAATAGTAATCTTTATTTTTATATAGCGCTAACATATTCCGCACACATCACGGCTGTCCCCAATGGGGCTCACAGTCTAAATTCCCTATCAGTATGTCTTTGAAGTGTGGGAGGAAACTGGAGAACGAGGAGGAAACCCAGGCAAACACCAGGAGAACATACAAACTCCTTGCAGATGTTGAGATGTTGTCCTTGGTGGGATTTGAACTCAGGGCTGCAGTGCTAACCACTGAGCCACCATGCTGCATGACAAAGCACGCCGAGTGGGAGAACAGCTTGTCGATGGCAATAGTTTAAAGAGAAGTATCAAATCGAAAAATGAAAACCTGGTATTTCAACAGGGTTGTGTAATCTCTTCATACCCACTGTAGTATATAATCATTAGCTTGTGTATCCCTTGCATTCTCCTGCTTTGTGCACATCCACATCTAGCTTTGTCGAGTTATCGATTTTGTTTCAAACTAAACAATTCCACCTACCAACATTTTAATATGCAGAATATTCGTGTGCACAAGGAGGTTTAGAAAGTTGAAGGTGCGTCTGAGGAGTTGATTTCACACGCCTTAGGTGTGATAATGCAGGGAAAATATCGTTTATCTGCAAACTGCTAATACACATCCCTGGCGTTGGGTTATGTAATGACAGAATAAATATGCAAAGCTGAGGAGGGCTTAGAATATAATAGAGAGGATACACATGGCGCTGACTAAGAAGGATGGTGTTATTCTCTTGGACCCGGTATCTGAACACACCTTGACTTTACTTAAGCCTCCTCTGCCTTGTAGTTAACTACAAGCCTCTCTATCTCCTGATCACACTGCCTTAAGGTCCTGCAATGTTTGCAGATACCGGGCTCCAATGGCAGCGGAAGAGCAGGTGTGTTTGGGGAGGCGTTAACATTATCTGTAGGTCAAACAATTTCCATAAAAAGGTCCCGATATTGATTTTTGGCTTAAGTTACAGGGGATAGTTAAATATTTCAGGATCAGTTATGTGTAGGGCCTGTATCAATAATGCACAACATAAGGAATATGCACAGCTGCTGAATTTCTGACCAGTTTGCTTAGAAAAGTTGCAGAAAAAGTGCATCTGGGGTCCTGTAAAAACAAAACCATGGCCAGGTAGACGACTAACAAAAATATCCACAGCTGCCAGGAAAATTTTTCGGGATGCAATGAAAAACCCACAAATAACATCAGCTACTGAACTCTCTGAAAACTAGCGGTGTGGTTGTTTCAAGATGTACAATAAGGAAGCACTTGAAGAAAAATGGGCTGCATGGTCGCGTCGCCAGAAGAAAGCTATTAGTGCACAAATGCCACAATGTATCTTGCCAACAATACGCAAAACAGCACAGAGACAAGCCTCAAAACATCTGGAACAAGGTAATTTAGAGTGATGAGACCAAAATTGAACTTTTTGGCCACAACCATGAACGTTACATTTGGAGAGAGGTCAACAAGGCCTATGATGAAAGGAACACCATTCCTACTGTAAAGCACGGAGGTGGATTGCTGATGTTTCGGGGATGTGTGAGCTACAAAGGCACAGGAAACTTGGTCAAAGTTGAAGGAAAGATGAATGCTGCATGTTACTAGCAAATATTGGAGGCAAATTCGCAATCATCAGCCCGGAAGCTGCGCATGGGACTTACTTGGACATTTCAACATGACAACGATCCAAAACATAAGGCCAAGTCGACCTGTCATTGCTTACAGCAGAACAAAGTGAAGGTTCTGGAGTCAGTGCATGAATCAAAAATTGGGATAATTCATAGAAAGAAAATTCAGGTATAGAAAAGTTAACCCCTTCATGACCCAGCCTATTTTGACCTTAATGACCTGGCCGTTTTTTGCAATTCTGACCAGTGTCCCTTTATGAGGCAATAACTCAGGAACGCTTCAACGGATCCTAACGGTTCTGAGATTGTTTTTTCGGGACATATTGGGCTTCATGTTGGTGGTAAATTTAGGTCAATGATTTTTGCATTTATTTGTGAAAAAAATTTGGCTAAAATTTCACAATTTTCAAATTTTGAATTTTTATTCTGTTAAACCAGAGCGTTATGTTACACAAAATAGTTAATAAATAACATTTCCCACATGTCTACTTTACATCAGCACAATTTTGTAAACAAAATTTTTTTTTGCTAGGAAGTTATAAGGGTTAAAATTTGACCAGTGATTTCTCATTTTTACAACGAAATTTACAAAACCTTTTTTTTAGGGACCACCTCACATTTTAAGTTAGTTTGAGGGGTCTGTATGGCTGAAAATACCCAAAAGTGACACCATTCTAAAAACTGCACCCCTCAAGGTACTCAAAACCACATTCAAGAAGTTTATTAACCCTTCAGGTACTTCACAGCAGCAGAAGCAACATGGAAGGAAAAAATGAACATTTACCTTTTTAGTCACAAAAATTATCTTTTAGCAACAATTTTTTTATTTTCCCAAAGGTAAAAAGAGAAACTGGACCCCAAACGTTATTGTACAATTTGTCCTGAGTACGCCGATACCTCATATGTGGGGGGGCACCACTGTCTGGGCGCACGACAGGGCTCGGAAGGGAAGGAGCGCCATTTGACTTTTTCAATGAAAAATTGGCTCCAATCTTTAGCGGACACCATGTCGCGTTTGGAGAGCCCCTGTGTGCCTAAACATTGGAGCTTCCCCACAAGTGACCCCATTTTGGAAACTAGACGCCCCAAGGAGCTTATCTAGATGCATAGTGAGCACTTTGAACCCCCGAGGTGCTTCACAAATTGATCCGTAAAAATAAAAAAGTACTTTTTTTTCACAAAAAAATTATTTTAGCCTCAATTTTTTCATTTTCACATGGGCAACAGGATAAAATGGATCCTAAAGTGTGTTGGGCAATTTCTCCTGAGTACACTGATACCTCATATGTGGTCACAAACCACTGTTTGTGCACACGGCAAGGCTCAGAAGGGAAGGAGCGCCATTTGACTTTTGAATGAAAAATTAGTTCCAATTGTTAGCTGACACCATGCCACGCTTAGAGAGTCCCTGTGGGCCTAAACATTGGAGCTCCCCCAAAAGTGACCCAATTTTGGAAACTAGACCCCCCCAAGGAACTTATCTAGATGCATAGTGAGCACTTTGAACCCCCCGGTGCTTCACAAATTGATCCGTAATTATGAGAAAGTACTTTTTTTCCCACAAAATTTTTATTTTAGCTTCAATTCTTTTAATTTTTACATGGGCAGCAAGATAAAATGGATCCTAAAATTTGTTGGGCAATTTCTCCTGAGTATAACGATACCTCACATGTGGGGGTGAACCACTGTTTGGGCGCACGGCAAGGCTCGTAAGGGAAGCAGCGCCATTTGACTTTTTGAGTGAAAAATTAGCTCCAATTGTCAGCTGATACCATGCCACGCTTAGAGAGCCCCTGTGGGCCTAAACATTGGAGCTCCCCCACAAGTGACCCCATTTTGGAAACTAGACCCCCCAAGGAACTTATCTAGATGCATAGTGAGCACTTTGAACCCCCCGGTGCTTCACAAATTGATCCGTAATTATGAAAAAGTACTTTTTTTCCACAAAAATTTTATTTTAGCTTCAATTTTTTTAATTTTTACATGGGCAGCCAGCAAGATAAAATGGATCCTAAAATTTGTTGGGCAATTTCTCCTGAGTATACCGATACCTTACATGTGGGGGTGAACCACTGTTTGGGCGCACGGCAAGGCTCGTAAGGGAAGCAGCTCCATTTGACTTTTTGAGTGAAAAATTAGCTCCAATTGTCAGCAGACACCATGCCACGCTTAGAGAGCCCCTGTGGGCCTAAACATTGGAGCTCCCCCACAAGTGACCCCATTTTGGAAACTAGACCCCCCAAGGAACTTATCTAGATGCATAGTGAGCACTTTGAACCCCCAGGTGCTTCACAAATTGATCCGTAATTATGAAAAAGTACTTTTTTTCTCACAAATTTTATTTTAGCCTCAATTTTTTTAATTTTTACAAGTGCAACAGGATAAAATAGATCCTGAAATTTGTTGGGCAATTTCTCCTGAGTGCACCGATACCTCACATGTGGGGGTAAACCACTGTTTGGGCGCACGGCAAGGCTCGTAAGGGAAGCAGCGCCATTTGACTTTTTGAGTGAAAAATTAGCTCCAATTGTCAGCGGACACCATGCCACGCTTAGAGAGCCCCTGTGGGCCTAAACATTGGAGCTCCCCCATAAATGACCCCGTTTTGGAAACTAGACCCCCCAAGGAACTTATCTAGATGCATAGTGAGCACTTTGAACCCCCCGGTGCTTCACAAATTGATCTGTAATTATGAAAAAGTGCTTTTTTTCCACAAAATTTTTATTTTAGCTTCAATTTTTTTAATTTTTACATGGGCAGCAAGATAAAATGTATCCTAAAATTTGTTGTGCAATTTCCCCTGAGTATAACGATACCTCACATGTGGGGGTGAACCACTGTTTGGGCGCACGGCAAGGCTCGGAAGGAAAGCAGCGCCATTTGACTTTTTGAATGGAAAATTAGCTCCAATCATTAGCGGACACGTTGCATATTGAAAGTATGTAGTATATGTCAGGTTGGTATGTGGTTTAGTGTACGTCAGGATGGTGTGTGTTGTGTAGTATACACCTCACACTATACCACACCACACACCATCCTGACACTACGTGAGGTTGGTGTGTGTGGTGTAGTGTACGTCAGGTTGGTGTGTTTGGTGTAGTATACACCACACACCAACCTGACGTACACTATACCACACACCAACCTGACGTACACAACGCCACACACACCAACCTGACATGCTACATCAGGCTGGTGTGTGTGGTGTAGTGTATGTCAGGTTGTTGTGTGGTGTAGTGTACGTCATGTGTGGTGTAGTATACACCCCACACACCAACCTGACGTACACAACGCCACACACACCAACCTGACACGCTACATCAGGCTGGTGTGTGGTGTAGTGTACGTCAGGTTGGTGTGTGGTGTTGTTTTCCCTCATGTGTGGTGTAGTACACACCCCACACACCAACCTGACGTACACAACACCACATACACCAACCTGACACGCTACGTCAGGCTGGTGTGTGTGGTGTAGTGTACGTCAGGTTGTTGTGTGATGTAGTGCACGTCATGTGTGGTGTAGTATACACCCCACACACCAACCTGACTTACACAACGCCACATACACCAACCTGACACGCTACGTCAGGCTGGTGTGTGTGGTGTAGTGTACATCAGGTTGTTGTGTGGTGTAGTGTACGTCAGGTTGGTGTCGTATAGTGTACATCAGTTTGGTGTGTGTGTGGTGTATACTACACCACACACACCAACCTGACATACACTACACCAAACATCAACCTGACATACACTACACCACACACACCAACCTGACGTAGTGTGTCAGGTTGGTGTGTGTGGCGTAGTGTACGTCATGTTGGTTGGTGTGGTATAGTGTACGTCAGGTTGGTGTGTGTGGTGTTGTGTATGTCAGCCTGGTGTGGGTGAGTCCATGTCAGGATGTGTTTAGTCAATGGACGTGTGATGAATTCTGAAGCATTCATTCAAACACAGTCCAGGTTTGTCAGGACACGTTTCACATTGGAAACGAGTTGTTTTTCTTGTCCCCTTTTATAACATACCCGGCACCTTTTTCTTATCCCCTCTCTGGGAAAATGTTGCCCTGGTACCATACGGGAAACTTGAGTTCCAGAGGTGCTGGGGCCCGCTCCTTCCTCGCCTCCAAACATCAGGGCCTTTATCACCGCCTCCTGGAACTGAAGGAAGGTGTTGTTGGTCTGGCCTGCACATTGTGATAGCACGTATGCGTTATACAGTGCCATTTGTATGATGTGCACAGCCAGTTTTTTATACCACACCTTTGTCTTCCGCATGGCACTATAGGGCTGGAGGACTTGATCAGAAAGATCAACTCCCCCCATGTGTTTGTTGTACCCCGGGGCACAGTCTGGTTTTTGGACCTGTACTGGGGTACCTCGAACGGTGGTGGCCGTGGTGTCGGGACCATGGATTGTTGTCAAGAAAAAGACGTCCCTTTTGTCTTTGAACTTGACCACAAGCATGTTGCCGCTACATTGGGCCCGGCTCTCACCCTTTGGGAGAGCCTGCTCAATTAGTGACAAAGGGAGACCCCTTTGGTTTCTGCGCACGGTACCGCAAGCGACGGTAGCTCTGGCAGAGAGGGATTGAAAGAGTGGGATGCTTGTATAAAAGTTATCAACGTACAGATGGTAACCTTTATCAAGCAGTGGGTGGACCAAATCCCACACTATTTTCCCACTCACCCCCAGAGCAGGTGGACATTCTGGGGGCTGGATCCTGGTGTCCTTTCCTTGATAAACTCTAAAGCTGAGAGTGTACCCTGAGGTACTCTCACAGATCTTGTAGAGCTTTATCCCGTACCTCGCCCTTTTGCTGGGCAGGTACTGACGGAACTGAAGCCTCCCTTTGAAGTGGATGAGGGATTCATCCACACAAATTTCCCTTTGGGGAATGTGCACTTCAGCAAACTTGTTGCTGAAGTGTTCGATAACTGGCCGAATTTTGAACAGTCTATCAAAATTCGGGTCATCGCGCGGAAGGATGTCCGTATTGTCCCTAAAGTGGAGAAATTTATGAATCGCCTCAAAACGTTTGCGATTCATAACCATGCCATATATTGGAGTTTGATATAAAATATCAGTACTCCAGTATTGGTGAATTTCTGGTTTCTTCACAATCCCGTTGTGAAGGACCAGTCCCCAATATTTCAACATTTCTGCAGAGTCAACGGGACTCCAAGCAGAAAATGATGAAACTGGGTTTTGGGAAAAAAATTGCAGGGCGTAGAAATTTGTTTGCTCCACCATGAGACTGACGATTGACTCCGAGAAAAAGACTTTGAAAAAGTCTATTTCCCGGAGGTTGGCAGTCTCGAATTGGATTCCTGATTGGGGAATGAAATCAGGAATCTGTGGATCAAAATTTTCAGGGACGGGGGTCCAGACGGGGGCACTAGTGCTATGTTGGGCGTGACTAGCACTAGGTTGGGGATTACTTACCCTAGGCTGTGTGTCTTCTCCCCTGGGCCCCGGCTCTCCTCCCCTGGGCTGTGGACGATTTCTCGTCCTGCGACATCTTGGGGGTGGCGAGTCCATGTCACTAGAGGAGGAAGAGTGGGAGGAATACAGAAAAGTGGGCTCCTCTCTCTCACTATCAGCTTCGGAGGCAAGAAAGGAATATGCCTCAGCTGAGTACAGCCTTTGTGACTGGGATGAGAGGGACATTGTGTGTGTGGTGTGGTGTGTGTGCGTGTGTAAAAAAAACCTAAACTTTATTATAGTGTTGCGTGTGTATGTGCGAGTGTTTGGTGAAACTATTCTGCAGGAGGAGGCTGTCAGGCGCGGGGGGCTGTCAGGCGCGGGGGGGCAGGAAGGGGCTGAGGAGATGCAGCGTTAGATGGAGATGGAGCTGGCCGCAGCGATAAAGGGGGTGATCAGGTGGACAGGGGGGGCAGGAGGTGATCGTGGGGGCAGGGGGTGATCAGCGGGGCAGGGGGTGATTAGAGGTGATCACTGAAGAGGGTGATCACTAGGTGAGGAGGGGCTGACAGGCGCAGGGGACGGTAGGAGAGGAGAAATTAGCGCGGCAGGTGATAAAGGAGATCAGGGGGTGATTAGGGGGGCAGGGGGAGATTAGAGGTGATCACTGAAGAGGGTGATCACTAGGTGAGGAGGGGCTGACAGGCGCAGGGGGCGGTAGGAGAGGAGAAATTAGCGTGGCAGGTGCAGGTGAAAAAGGAGTACAGGGGGTCATCAGTGGGGGGCAGGGGGTGATCAGTGGGGCAGGGGGTCATCAGGGGGGTGATTAGAGGTGATCACTGAAGAGGGTGATCACCAGGTGAGGAGGGACTGACAGGCGCAGGGGGCGGTAGGAGAAGAGAAATTAGCGCGACAGCTGCAGGTGATAAAGGAGTGCAGGGGGTGATCAGGGGGGCAGAGGGGGTGATTAGGGGTGATCACTGAAGAGGGTGATCACCAGGGGAGGAGGGGCTGACAGGCGCAGGGGGCGGTGGGAGAGGAGAAATTAGCGCGCAGCTGCAGGTGATAAAGGGGGGCAGGGGGTGATCAGGGGGGCAGGGGGTGATCACTAAAGAGGGTGATCACTAGGGGAGGAGGGGCTGACAGGCGTGGGGGGTAGGAGAGGAGAAAATGGAGCAGGCAGCAGCAGGTGACAAAGGGGGGCAGGAGGGTGATCAGGTGGACGGGGGGGCAGGGGGTGATCAGGTGGGGCAGGGGGTGATTAGCTGTGATCACTGACTAGGGTGATCACCAGGGGAGGAGGGGCTGACAGGGGCAGGGGGCGGTAGGAGAGGAGAAATAAGCACGGCAGCTGCAGGTGACAAAGGGGTCAGGGAGGTGATCACCGGAGCAGGGGGTGATCAGGGGGGAGGGAGCGGAGGTTGGGGGGAATGGAGGACAGGAGAGGGGAGGTACCTGTCCTCAGCAGCGGCGGTGCTGGCAGTGTCAGTGGGGGAGGCGGCAGTGGCGGCACCGACACTGTAAAGAGGTGTGCAGCAGCGGCGGCGGCGATCGCGGTGTCTGGGGGAGCAGGTGAGCAGTCAGGCACCTCGCTCCTCAGCTTCCACGGATGGGATGAAGCTGAGGAGCGAGGCAGACATTGTTTTTCTCCGCCCCTCCACATCTAATTGGAGGGCTAGCGTCACATGGACGCTAGCTCCAATCAGATCAGAGGGGGGTGACAAAAAGGTCAGCAGCAGTGATCGTAGCCCCGGCGGGGCAAAGCCACCCCCCTGGGGTGAAGTATAGGTCCCCCTGCACCTGCGGGTCGGGTGACCTTTCATTAACCCCGGTCACCCGACCCGCAGGAACGCAATCCTTCTGTGACACAGCATATGCGTCACAGGTCGGATTGGCACCGACTTTCATGACGCATACGCTGTGTCACAGGTCGGGAAGGGGTTAAATACGCCACTCATGTGAACCCCCTGATTGTATATGTATATCACCCCCTGATTGTATATGTATATCATAAAAGAGAATAATAAAGTGCTGGTGCTGAAATCATGAGTCACTCGTTTTCCCTCCTAATGTTATCAATTGACAGAAGTAACAAAGTGGAAAGAAATCCCGATGAGGTTCATGTGCATACAACAGATACAGTTAGGTCCATATATATTTGGACAGAGACAATATTTTTCTAATTTTCGTTATAGACATTACCACAATGAATTTTAAACAAAACAATTCAGATTCAGTTGAAGTTCAGACTTTCAGCTTTCATTTGAGGGTATCCACATTAAAATTGGATGAAGCGATTAGGAGTTTCAGCTCCTTAACATGTGCCACCCTGTTTTTAAAGGGACCAAAAGTAATTGGACAGATTCAATAATTGTAAATAAAATGTTCATTTCTAGTACTTGGTTGAAAACCCTTTATTGGCAAGGACTGCCTGAAGTCTTGAACTCATGGACATCACCAGACGCTGTGTTTCCTCCTTTTTGATGCTCTGCCAGGCCTTCACTGCGGTGGTTTTCAGTTGCTGTTTGTTTGTGGGCCTTTCTGTCTGAAGTTTAGTCTTTAACAAGTGAAATGCTGCTCAATTGGGTTGAGATCAGGTGACTGACTTGGCCATTCAAGAATATTCCACTTCTTTGCTTTAATAGACTCCTGGGTTGCTTTGGCTTTATGTTTTGGGTCATTGTCCATCTGTAGTATGAAACGACGACCAATCAGTTTGGCTGCATTTGGCTGGATCTGAGCACACAGTATGGCTCTGAATACCTCAGAATTCATTCGGCTGCTTCTGTCCTGTGTCACATCATCAATAAACACTAGTGACCCAGTGCTACTGGCAGCCATGCATGCCCAAGCCATCACACTGCCTCCGCCGTGTTTTACAGATGATGTGGTATGCTTTGGATCATGAGCTGTACCACGCCTTTGCCATACTTTTCTCTTTCCATCATTCTGGTAGAGGTTGATCTTGGTTTCATCTGTCCAAAGAATGTTCTTCCAGAACTGTGCTGGCTTTTTTAGATTTTTTTTTAGCAAAGTCCAGTCTAGCCTTTTTATTCCTGATGCTTATGAGTGGCTTGCACCGTGCAGTGAACCCTCTGTAGTTACTTTCATGCAGTCTTCTCTTTATGGTAGATTTGGATATTGATACGCCGACCTCCTGGAGAGTGTTGGTCACTTGGTCGGCTGTTGTGAAGGGGTTTCTCTTCACCATGGAGATTATTCTGCGATCATCCTCCACTGTTGTCTTCTGGGGTCGCCCAGGTCTTTTTGCATTGATGAGTTCACCAGTGCTTTCTTTCTTTCTCAGGATGTACCAAACTGTAGATTTTGTCACTCCTAATATTGTAGCAATTTCTCGGATGGGTTTTTTCTGTTTTCGCAGCTTAAGGATGGCCTTTTTCACCTTAATGGAGAGATCCTTTGACCGCATGTTTACTTCACAGCAAAACCTTCCAAATGCAAGCACCAAACCTCAAATCACCTCCAGGCCTTTTATCTGCTTAATTGAGAATGATATAACGAAGGGATTGCCCACACCTGTCCATGAAATAGCCTTGGAGTCAATTGTCCAATTACTTTTGGTCCCTTTAAAAACAGGGTGGCACATGTTAAGGAGCTGAAACTCCTACACCCTTCATCCAATTTTAATGTGGATACCCTCAAATGAAAGCTGAAAGTCTGAACTTCAACTGCATCTGAATTGTTTTGTTTAAAATTCATTGTGGTAATGTCTAAACCAAAATTAGAAAAATGTTGTCTCTGTCCAAATATATATGGACCTAACTGTAACACTCACCAATAGTAAAATGCAAGTGTAGGGTTCCCAGGGGACAGTCCCGATGCGCGATATACCCATATTGAAAAAGCTAACACGAAACGCGCGTCGTGGCTGTTCCCTTTTTTGTTCACCTCGTTTTTTACCTCATTTCTCATTTATATTTAGCTGGAGTTTTTTTTATAAATGTATCCATTATATTTAAATCTGATAGGAGATCATGTGATTGACATAATTAGATAGGTAAACAGCAATTTAAATTATCAGTGTTCCTATGAACCTTTTAATATGGTTAGTACCTAGTAGCACCCCCTTTTGAAAGTATCACAACTTTTAAAAGCTTTTTGTAGTCAGCCAAGAGTTTTTCAATTCTTGTCTGAGGGATTTTCATCCATTTTTCCTAGTAAAATTCTTCCAGTTCTGTGAGATTCCTTGGTCATCTTATATCCTCTGTTATTTTGAGGTTTAGCCACAGACTTTTAATAATGTTCAGATCAAGAGACTATGAGGGCCATTGTATAGCCTTCAGCTTGCACCTTTTGAGGTTGTCCATTGTGGATTTTTACTTGTGTTTAGGATTTGTAGAAGCCGTCCTCTTTTCAACTTCAGTTTTTTTTACCGAGGGGGTTAGGTTTGCATCAAGAATTTGTTTAAATTTCATTAAATCTTTTCTTTCCGTGAAATGTTCCCAGTGCCATTGACTGCAACACACACCCAAAGCATGATTGATCATTCCCCATACTTAATGATTGTCGGGATGTTCTTTTTCTGAAATTCTGTGCCCTTTTTTCTCCACATATAGCTTTGATCATTTTAACCTCATCAATACACAGTACATATTTCAGAAGTGCATCAGGCTTGTTTAGATGATCTTTTGCATACTTCTAACACTGAATTTTATTGTGAGAATGCAGGAGAAGCTTTCTTCTGATGACTATTCCATGAAGGCCATATTTGTACAGGTTTTTCTGAACAGTAGAGCAATGTACCATAACCCAGAGTCTGCTAAATCTTTCTGAAGGTCTTTTACACTCAAGTGGAAGTTCTGATTTGCCTCTTTAGCAATCCTACTAACAGCTCTGTCTGAAATTTTGCTTGGTCTTCCAGACCTTATCTTGACCTTCACTGTTCCTATTAACTGCCATTTCTTAATATTTCAAACTAACGAAATGGAGACTTGAAAACACTTTGCTATCTTCTTATAGCCTTCTCCTGCTTTGAGGGCCTCCACCATTTTCAGAGTGCTAGACTGCTCAGAAGAACCCTTAGCTGCTTTTTTTTTTTTTACACAAGGTTAGGAGGACGCTGGGTTTTTATAAAGCTGGGAAATTTGCATCACCTGGCCTTTCCTAACGATGATAGTGTACAAGTCATAACCCTAAGAGGTTATTTAAGGTCTGAAACCATGGTCAAAGTTATCTGAGCACAAAAATCTCCAAGGGTGCTCAATCTTTTACATCGGCTCACTTTTCTTTTTGCAATTTTTAAAATGTAAAAAAATGACAATATACAGTGCCCTGCGAAAGTATTCGGCTCCCTGGAACTTTTCAACCTTTTCCTACATATCCTGCTTCAAACATAAAGATACCAAATGTAAATCATTGGTGAAGAATCAACAACAAGTGGAACACAATTGTGAAGTTGAACGAAATTTATTGGTTATTTTAAATTTTTGTGGAAATTCAGAAACTGAAAAGTGGGGCGGCAAAATAGTCTTCGGCCCCTTTAACTTAATAATTGTTGTGCCACCTTTAGCTGCGATTACAGCTGAAAGTCGCTTGGGGTTTGTCTCTATCAGTTTTGTACATCGAGAGACTGAAATTCTTGCCCATTCTTCCTTGGCAAACAGCTCGAGCTCAGTGAGGTTTGATGGAGATCGTTTGTGAACAGCAGTTTTCAGCTCTTTCCACAGATTCTCGATTGGATTGAGGTCTGGACTTTGACTTGGCCATTCCAACACCTGGATACGTTTATTTGTGAACCATTCAATTGTAGGTTTTGCTTTATGTTTTGGGATCATTGTCTTGTTGGAAGACAAATCCCCCATCCCAGTCTCAGGTCTTTTGCCAACTCAAACAGGTTTTCTTCAAGAATGGTCCTGTATTTGGCTCCATCCATCTTCCCATCAATTTTAACCATCTCCTCTGTCCCTGCTGAAGAAAAGCAGGCCCAAACCATGATGCTGCCACCACTAGGGTTGAGCGAAACGGATCGTTCATTTTCATAAGTCGCCGACTTTTGGTAAAGTCGGCGTCTCATGAAACCCGACCCGATCCCTGTGTGGGGTCGGCCATGCGGTACGCGATCTTGGCGCCAAAGTCGCGTTTCGTATGACGCGCTTAGCGCCATTTTTTCAGCCAATGAAGGAGCGTGGGCAGAGTGATGACATAGGGGTTAGGGCGTGCACGCCCATCATTTTATCGCTTGTGCGCAGTAGCGATTTGGAATGTGTAAAACAAAATTTCCTGTGCTGGGACGGAGGAGAGAGAGAGAGAAAAAAAAAATCCCCATTGACGTGCATAGGGTTTCGTGTTCCGGCCGATCCTCGACTTTGCGCTGTAATCGGCCGATTTCGCCCGACTCGACTTTTCCAACAGTCGGGTTTCGTGAAACATGACTCGACCCTAAAAAAGTCAAGGTCGCTCAACGCTAGCCACCACCATGTTTGACAGTGGGGATGGTGTGCTCAGGGTGATGAGCTGTGTTGCCTTTACGCCAAACATATCGTTTGACATTGTTGCCAAAAAGTTCGATTTTGGCTTCATCTGACCAGAGCACCTTCTTCCACATGTTTGGTGTGTCTCCCAGGTGGCTTGTTGCAAACTTTAAACAACACTTTTATGGCTATCTTTGAGAAATGGCTTTCTTCTTGCCACTCTTCCATAAAGGCCAGATTTGTGCAGTGTACGACTGATTGTTGTCCTATGGACAGACTGTCCCACCTCAGCTGTAGATCTCTGCAGTTCATCCAGAGTGATCATGGGCATCTTGGCTGCATATCTGATCAGTCTTCTTATTTTAGATGAAAGTTTAGAAGGACGGCTGGGTATTGGTAGATTTGCAGTGGTATGATACTCCTTCCATTTCAATATGATGCTCTTTGGGATGTTTAAAGTTTTGGAAATCATTTTGTATCCAAATCCAGCTTTAAACTTCTCCACAAATGTATCACGGACCTGCCTGTTGTGTTCCTTGGTCTTCATGATGCTCTCTGTGCTTCAAACAGAAACCTGAGTCTATCACAGAGCAGGTGGATTATATTTATCATCATTAGGCATTTAGGACAATATTGGATCATTCAGAGATCCACAATGAGCTTCTGGAGTGAGTTTGCTGCACTGAAAGTAAAGGGGCCGAATAATATTGCACGCCCCACTTTTCAGTTTTTGAATTTCCACAAAAATTTTAAATAACCAATACATTTCGTTCAACTTCACAATTGTGTTCCACTATTTGTTGATCCTTCACCAAAATTTACATTTGGTATCTTTATGTTTGAAGCATGATATGTGGGGAAAAGGTTGAAAAGTTCCAGGGAGCTGAATACTTTCGCAAGGCACTGTATATAATTGTTTTGCCTAAAATGCAAAGAAAATTTACTATCTTTAACTTCAGGCATTTTAGATATCATTTAATCTTCAACTTGCTTAATCGTTCAGAATAGCAGTAATTTTGACCAAGGGTGTAAACTTTTACATGCCACTGTATATAGGTATCTGTCACCGACGTGGCTGGCCTCAGTGATGTAAGCCCCAAAATTGAAGGCTCCAAGGTATGATAGATTTCTGAGAAGGTTAATAGTTCCAGCACCTCTAGTGCTAGCAAAATGCTGATGAAGAGGAACCGTCCATGTATTGAAAAAATAAAATTAATGACAACTTACACAGCGTGAGAATTCCTGGATATACATTATCCTAGTACTTGTACCAAAAGCAGTTTCATCTTTTAGTGGAGGTGGAGGGGAGCAAGATCATGCATTTCTACAAGGTTTGTTTTTTAGAGTGGACACTTTAGTTAATTAATGATGGTGACTCTTTTATTTACTGATGGTAACTCTGATGGTTACAGTATGTTCATGCTGGTAGTTTCAGCTACTTCTATCAGCCACGTAAAAAAAATATCTGCTTGCCTTTCTATTTCTAACCATAGAAAACCCTGTACTTGGATATCTTTACTAGTGGACATCACTTAGCTGTCTTACAGGATATAGCTCCTGCAGGGCCAGGAACATGTACTTCACCCTTATTGCATTCTGTTTGAGGCAATAAGAGTGAAGGGAGCGAAAAGTAAAGAATGCATGACACTTTTTATATGCAGCTACAGTGCATATTGATAAAAATTGAGAATTCATTGCGTTCCAAATTATTATGCAAATGCTATTTTTCTTTGAATGTTCTAAGTGGTTGATACAAATGAGTCTGCACAATGTTGAAATCATCAACCATTGGAGGATAAATCACATTTTATTGTTCAAACCTCCCAATGAGAACAGTATTTTTTTTCTGTTCCAAACTATTCTGCGCAACAGAATTTCCAAACATTTTATAAGTTACAATGAACTGAAAATTGTAATTTTTTTAATTTGCAGCATTAAGAAGTCACATTTAGTGAAATCAAAAGCTTTTTAATTCTGAAACATCTTAACAGGCCGAGTTACATGTAACATAGGACCCTTCTTTGATGTCACATTCACAGGTTTTGCATCCATTGAACTTTTGAGTTTTTGGATAGTTTCTGCTTGAATTTCTTTGCGGGAAGTCAGAAAAGCCTCGCAGAGCTGCTGTTTTGATTTGAACAGCCTCCCACCCTCAGATCGCATGCTTGAGCATACTCCAAAAGTTCTCAATAGGATTGAAGTCAGGGGAGAATGGTGGCCACATCATGAGTTTCTCTCCTTTGATGCCCATATTAGTTAATGACTCATATATTCTTTTCAGCATGATCAAGATGATTTTTTTATGTATGGCACGGTTCTTTTTTGTACCATGGGATAAAGTGGTCAGTCAGAAACTGTATGTACTTTGCCACGGTGATTTTCACATCTTCCCGGACCCTAATGGGGCCAACCACTGTTTTCCCTATGGTTTCGGCCCAAAACATGCCTCCACCACCTCCTTGCTGACATTGTAGTCTTGTTGAGACATGGTGGTCATCCACTTCTCCATTCATCTGGACCATACAGGGTTGCACAACATTTGGTATTTTAGCAATTGATGTCTTAATCCGATGAATTAATCTAGCAGTAACCTTCCTCATTATGCCTTTATCTGCACGAACCCATATGTGCTCTATATCAGCCTCAAATCTCTTCACAGTACGGTGATCACTCTTAAGTTTTTGTGAAATATGTTTTCATACATTGTCCGTGGCATTGTACTATTTGACGCGTTTCGGCAGCAAAGAGATCCTTTTTCTTTTCTGTATTGCTTGAAACCTGTCCCTGCTGAATAATGTGGATTGTTTTTCTTAAGTACATTTCCTTTAATTCGACAACTGACAACTAATTATCACAGGTGCTTAAGATTGATTTCAGTGATCTAAAGACCCTGAGACACAAACCATCCTTGAGTTTAGGTGAAAAACAAAAAAATAGAATTAGACTTACCGGTAATTCGGTTTCTAATAACCCAACACGACAGCACACAGGAGGATGTAATCTCATCCTAATTGTTCTGTCCCCACATGAGGCGAATGGAGGTGTAGTTGAGTAATAGGTGTTGTGAGAGAGAATCGTACCTTCAGTTTTCCTCGCTGTAGGGCAGACAGGACCAATGCTGTTCAGTGTCCAGAGAGATGATGCACACCAGGGATTGTGCAATCCAGACTTGTTTATTTGGAAATCTGGACATACAGTGTAGGATGGTATACAGTAACTTCTCCAGAGTTGAGCCAGGTACAGCAAGTGTATTTGTGACAGTGAGTGAGCAGCAAGAGGTCGAAGGACTGATGCCATCCTAATCCCGGTTCAAGCGTGTCCTCTCACAACAGCATGTAAACTAAAAATGAAATGGCTGCCAGAGGAAGAGAAGACTTGACCCCTGAACCGGAAGTGGAAGACATGCCCACAAGAATAAATTAATAACAAACTGCCATATGGAAAAAGGCCATTGGGTGGCAGCAGAGCAGAAATGTAAGAACATACATAGCATGGAAATACACATAAAACTGAAGAGCATAACTTACACGGAACAGCACACTAATAGGGACAGGAAATACAAAAGAGGTCAAATAGCCCCTCCCACCTCCTTTCCCCGGTGTTAGTATAAAGGACCACAATAGTATGATTGCTTCAAATTATATTTATTATTACTGAATCCAAATAAAATAATTGACCAAGGGGTGGAAATTACCCGTGCTGTTATGGTGGGTTATCAGAAACCGAATTACTGGTAAGTCTAATTCTATTTTCTCTAATAACCCCCCACGATAGCACACAGGAGGAGCACCAAAGACTAATGTCTAGGGAGCAACAACCGCCTGGAGAATTTTTCTCTTGAATGATAAAACCTTAAAGGATGTCAAGCGTGTAATGTTTGGTAAAGTTGTGGACTGATTACCAGGTAGCGGCTCTGCGTATCTGTTTGATAGAGGCGCTGGCTTCCTCGGCCCATTAGACTGCTACTGCTCTGGAGGAATGAGTTATAAACTTGCGTTGAGGCGTAAGATTCTGAACCTGATAAGCTTCAGCAATTGCTCTTTTCATCCAATTGGCCACTGAAGTTTTGGATGCTTTCTTTCCCTTATTCTGACTATAAGGTTGAACGAACAAGTTATTATCCTTCCTCTACTCTTTTGTCACGTGGAGATAATGCAGGACCACTCCTTACATCAAGAGAATGGAACTCTTCTTCCCTTTTGTTCCTTGGTGTTTGGCAGAAGGAAGGTAGTATTATGTCTTGATCTCTATGAAAGTCCAAAACTACCTTAGAAAAATATTTAGAATTGAGAGTCTTCAGTGGTTGATACCTTTTAATATTTTCTAAATATTTTTCTATCTACTGGCTAACACGGTACCAGATATATTTCTTTTCTGTATCAAAACTACCTTAGAAATATATCCTCAAGGCAGAGCACCAACCTGTCTTCTAGTATCTCTTCAGGTAGGGTCCGAGGTGTATATAACTTTTCCTGCACCCAGGGCAAAAAATAAGTTTGGCGTCCCCCCTTCATTTGAAGCTTAACTCTACTGCAACTCTATTTAACCAAGCCAACGTACATTCCTATTTTTTCCACAATGCTTTTGGATTCGCCCGAGTTTTTCTGTAAAGTTCGAGTTCGGGGCCGGAGATGACGCAAACTTGGGTACAAACACCAAACTTGGACTTTACTGATATGGGATGTGGCGGGGGGGCTGCAAAAGAAAGTATAAAATTAATAATAAACATAATTATACTTACCTGTCCAGTGACGCGTCCTCCCGTCCCACTGTCTCCCGGCCGCATCTGCTTCTGGTGACGTCACCGCACGACCACTGCCAGAAAAAGCTGAAGACTGCCGAGTGCAGTGAATACCGCCAGAAGGTAATGAGCGGCCCCAGAAGCAGATGAGGCCGGGAGACAGCGGGATGGGAGGATGCGTCGCTGGATAGGCAAGTATAATATTTATAATGTTTATTATTAATTTTATGTTTTCTTTTACAGGCCCTGGATCCGAACTGTAACACGGGTTTCCCATGGAAACCCGTATTCGGGACCTTGTGACCGAACACTATGTTCGGTACAGTCCCAAACTTTACAGTTAGAGTTCCCCCATCCCTAATTATTTTATCTTTTTATCAAGATCCTTCTGATATATCTCGGCTAATTTCATGGCCTGCTCCGTGAGCTCTTCTGTTGTTAATGAGTGAAACTGAGGTCCAGAGAGAAAACCAAATGTATTGCTAACCTTGTCTATAGCGTCAAATCGGGTTCTCATTTCAAAAAGGATTTTGTCACTGATTTCTAAAAGAGAAAACCTAAATTTGTCTTCCTGTGAACTGAACACTGTCATCTTCACATTCTTCATCAAACATCTTATTAATCTTTCGCTTCATTATCTGTCTGAAGTGTGGATCAAGGCCACACCTTTCTGCAATCTGTTTTGCTTCACTGATAGCATCAGCTGCATTCTAGTTGATTCAGGGTCAAGAGACCATGAATATGCTTTGCAGACATATCAGTACTGATGTTTTCATTTTGTAGAAGTTTGTTGATGCGATCAATGTGACTTAGCACTTTATACCAAAAACAAGACATGACAACAAAATCAAACTTTGTAATATTGTGCATCAGAGAAGCAGCCTCAACCTTTGTCTCCATATTGGCTACTACATTGGTTTTTAGATCACTTAGAGCATCAATGGTTTTGCTTAGATGCATATAAATAGGTCTTACCGCTTCTAGCTTCGCTGACCACCTGGTTTTGCTTAGTGACTTGAGGGTAACCGGTACATGTTTCTGTAAAACTTCCCACCTAAAAGTGGAGGCAACAAAGAACAAATAAAGACACTGTACTGTTTCAAAGTAAGTCTCTGCTTCTCGTGACACACTAGCAGCATTTACACCAACCAGATTTAGGGAAAGAGCCGCACAGGGTACAAAATACCCTAGGTTATTTTCTTGAAGCAATCGTGCTTAAACCCCTTTATACTTCCTAGCCATATTTGCCCCATTGTCATAGGATTGACCCCTGCAATTTTTAATATTTAAGCCATCTTTTTTGATTTTATGTAAAATTATTCCAGTGAGAGCAAGTCCAGTTTTCTCGCTCACAGTAAAAAAAAGTATGAAGCTTTCTACGATTTCAGGGCCATATTTTGCAATTTTGACATATCTAATGACTTGAGACATTTGTTCCAAATGGCTTATGTCAGGTATGCAGTCAAACAACACATAAAAATACTTAGCCTCCACAACATCATTAAGTATGTGTTCTCTTATTTTGCCTTCTAAGATGTCTAAAAATTTGTTTTGAATATTAGGTGAGAAATAGCACTATCTTATGACGCAGCAAACGTTCACGCTGAGGGGCGTTATAATGAGAAACAAGCTCAATTGCATTTAGAAATGTTCCACTTTTAGGCTGTGTGCACACGTAGCAGATTTTTGGCGGGTTTTTTTTGCGGTTTTTCGCTATAAAAACGCTATAAAACGGCGAAAAAAACGCTAACATTAAGCATCCTATGTAACAGAATGCAATCCAGAAAAAAACGCAGCATGTTCATTAAAATTGCGGAATCGCGGCGATTCTGCACACATAGGAGTGCATTGATCTGCTTACTTCCCGCACGGGGCTGTGCCCACCATGCGGGAAGTAAGCAGATCAAGTGCGGTTGGTACCCAGGGTGGAGGAGAGGAGACTCTCCTCCACGGACTGGGCACCATATAAGTGGTAAAAAAAAAAGAATTAAAATAAAAAATAGCGATATACTCACCTTCTGGCGGCCCGACCTTCTCAGCGTCTTCCGAGGTGCGTGTGAAGGACCTGCGATGACGTCGCGGTCACATGACCCGCGGTCACGTGACCGCTACGTCAATGGAAGGTCCTGAACACACAGCATTAGGAACGGAAGCCGCTGAGGTGAGTATAACCTTTTTTTTAATTTTTTTTAAATTATTTTTAACATTCTATCTTTTACTATAGATGCGGCATAGGCTGCATCTATAGTAAAAAGTTGGTCGTACTTGTCAAACACTATGTTTGACAAGTGTGACCAACCTGTCAAACAGTTTTCCAAGCGATGCTACAGATCGCTTGGAAAACACTAGCATTCTGCAAGCTAATTATGCTTGCAAAACGCTAGTTTTCTGCGGGTTTATGCATGCAAATTCTGCATGCGATATACCCGCGGCAGGAAGCGCAGAATTGCCGCGGAAATTTCCGCGGCAATCCTGCTAAGTGTGAACTCAGCCTTAGGTTCTGCAAAATCAAGAGACTTTCATGTGAGCCTGGCAATGCACTTCCTTGTTTGCTAAGTTGCATGATTACATCAACAATTACACAAAGAACTTCCTTCCAGTTGTTTTCTTCCTTCACTATCTGGTCTTGAAGTTCTTTGTCAATGCCACCCTTACCTAATGAGGCCTCAAGTGTTTCCATGAGCAGAAACACATTTTATGGTGTAAAGAATTTTCATGATCAGGAATTCTCTCGCTTAATTTTTTCCATTGTGTCAAACCTTCCTCCTTTGACAAAAATGACAGTTTTGGTTCTGAATTGGAAAACATTCGACATGGTATGCAGTATGCAGCATTTTTAAGCGGCTATATTCTAGCCAAGAGTGGCGCACTTTCTGTCCATTTGGCAGCTGTTTAAAAAAACAATCCATTGTGAGTTTTCTTCCATCTCTTAAACTATTACTGATATCAGGTTCATGTGTTACTTTAGTCCTCATGCTGGCAACAAAACACGTTTGTGCATCTGCTTGGCCATGTTCCTGGGTCATACCAGTCTCACCATGAGAAGAATACAATGAAATAGCATTCAGTTCTTCTTCTAGAGAATTTGTTGTGCTGCTACAGCATTGCTTGGCGTCTAAATCAAACACGTGATCTTCAGTGGTTTCATCTGTAGTGGCATCTGCAGTCTGTCTTGTTGCATGCTCCACCACAGTATTACCTTCCTGAATCTCATGCTCAGAGTTTCTACTAACACACACGTTTCCTCTGCTGACATATAAAGTAAAGCAAACATAAAAAAATAAATAGTTGCAAGTCATGAGTCACATTATTATAGCTACAAAAAATATAAAAAAATATCTGAAAAAATAGGCATGTGTATACACGTACCTTTTATATCTTCTGTTTTTTTATTCAGTCATGATGACATTGAAAATGAAAATTGTTGCTCTTGTTTTTTTTCTCCATTCCTCTTCTTCAGAATTCTGCTCCTGATGGTTTTTTTGACATCACTCTTGGTAGCAGACCAATTTTTCCCCCTGTCCCATAAAAAGAAGCAGTCATTAATATATGGTGTCATATAATGTATATATATATATACATACAGTTGTGGCCAAAAGTATTGACCCCCCTGCAATTCTGTCAGATAATACTCAGTTTCTTCCTGAAAATGATTGCAAACACAAATTCTTTGGTATTATTATCTTCATTTAATTTGTCTTAAATGAAAAAACACAAAAAGAATTGTTCTAAAGCCAAATTGGATATAATTCCACACCAAACATAAAAAAGGGGGGTGGACAAAAGTATTGGCACTGTTCGAAAAATCATGTGATGCTTCTCTAATTAGTGTAATTAACAGCACCTGTAACTTACCTGTGGCACCTAACAGGTGTTGGCAATAACTAAATCACACTTGCATCCAGTTGACATGGATTAAAGTTGACTCAACCTCTGTCCTGTGTCCTTGTGTGTACCACATTGAGCATGGAGAAAAGAAGGAAGACCAAAGAACTGTCTGAGGACTTGAGAAACCAAATTGTGAGGAAGCATGAGCAATCTCAAGGCTACAAGTCCATCTCCAAAGACCTGAATGTTCCTGTTCCTGAAGAGTGCGAGTGACGTCAGCAGTTTGATCACATGACGATCACGCTGCTGGCCTTCCACTGATTCGAAAGTGCCATCGGTGAGGTCTCAGTCCAAGTCTACTTGAATCTGAAAGATGCTAGTATAATTGATCCCTTACCCTGGGAGCTGACGCGCAGCACTTTCAGAGAACGGCAGAATCTCAGTGTGGAGGTGGCAAAATGCTGCCGCCAGGGAGCCTCCTTGGACCACCCCATGAGACGGCCCTATCGCACCCCCTGTCGACTGCATCGGACGGCCCTATCGCGCCCCCTGTCGGCTGCATCGGACCGCCCTATCCCGCCCCCAGTTGGCTGAACCAGAGGCACTAGGATCTTTCCGACCCTGATCCTGGTCTGGACCCTGAGTCTGGTATAGGACTGCTCCAGCACCGACGGAAGAGGCATCCACTTCCAATATGAAGGGCTTATCTACATTAGAGCGATGTAACACGGTCAAATGGGATTTAACAGAAGTAAAAGCCTTGGAGACCTCCTTCGACCACAACTTGGGATTAGCTCTTTTTTTGTGAGAGCTACCAGAGGAGCTACTAAGGTAGAGAAATGTGGGATGAACTGGCGCTAATAGTTATTGAACCCCATAAAGCGCAGCACCACTTTAAGGGAATGTGGTTCCTGCCAGTTCCTCACGGACTCTAGTTTGGCAGGGTCCATGGCCAAACTTTTGTCCAAGATGAAATAGCCTAGGAAAGGCAAGGACTCCTGCTCAAACGCACACTTCTCTAGCTTGGCGTACAGGGAATTGGCACGCAGGAGTTCAAAGACCTTACAGACATCCCTCCGGTGGGTCTCAATATCTGGGGAGAAGATAAGAATGTCGTCCAGATAGACAACCACAGAGGTGGACAACAACTCCCGGAAAATGTCATTGACAAAGTCTTGGAAGACAGCTGGGGCATTACACAGACCGAAGGGCATCACCAGGTATTCATAGTGCCCATCCCGTGTGTTAAACGCGGTCTTCCATTCATCTCCCTCACGTATCCGTGTCAAGTTATACGTGCCACGCAAATCTAATTTAGTAAATACCCTAGTGCCCCTCAACCTGTCAAAAAGCTCCGAGATGAGAGGTAAAGGGTACTTATTCTTGATCGTCATTGCATTCAGACCCCTGTAGTCTATACATGGCCGGAGCTCCCCATTTTTCTTATGAACAAAGAAAAATCCAGCCCCTGCAGGAGATACAGACTTTCTAAAGCCTCTGGCCAGATTCTCCCTTATATAATCTGACATTCCCAAGGTGGCTTGGACCCAGGAATCAGATCAATAGGGCAATCATAGGGATGATGTGGAGAAAGAGTCTTTGCTGCTTTTTTGGAAAAAATGTCCGCAAACTGCCAGTAGTGCCTTGGGAGCGCAGCTAGGTTTGCGGGAAGCTCAGACGAACCAACCTGAGACACTGTCCCTGACATACCTTACTCCAACCCAGTATTCATCCGATAAAATGCTCCATAGATTATGCGCCATAAGATGCTCCATAGATTATGCCCCATAAGATGCTCCATAGATTATGCTCCATAGGATGCTCCATAGATTATGCCCCATAGGATGCTCCATAGATTATGCCCCATATGCTGATGCTGCGATTAAAATAAAAAAATCACATACTCACCTCTCGTCGCTCAGGTCCCCCGCCACTTGCGATATTCGCTTTCCCCGTTCCACCGCTGCGCGCCGCTACTCTAAGTGACTCTGCCAAGGCATCTGTTAAGAATGCTGTAGCATTCTGGAGAAGGAGTAGTGAGTTGAGTATTTCTTCTCTGGGAGTAGGTAACGCTTGAGGAAAAGAAGCCAGGGAGGATTGTATTGCCTGGCAGACTATTCTTTTAATATCCTCCCTTAACGAGGGCTGTTCTTCGTTAAGTATCTTTTCTGTACAGTCTTGACAGAGAGGCTTCCTATGTGAAGATGCCAGCTTTATTGTACACTTGCAGCTTGTGGCCTTGGATTTACTTCTTGCAGGTTCCTTGTCCCCCTGAAAGAGAGGGGAGAAGGAAATAAGTCCTTTATGTTCTGTACCTGCACCACGAAGGGGATCCAATGCCTGTATATTTACAGGGACCGGAAAAGCACTGAGCTCCACAGATTAAGAGCGGGAAGGACCGAAACTCTCCATGCTACCCCACAGATTTTATCCTACCTTACTTGATCCTCTGTCCAGGGCTCTTTTATATAGGTGACTGGAGGAGCGCCTCCTCAGATTCAGAGGAACTCCTCCCTCACTATTTCCACTGCCGAGGGAACATCATCAGGTGTCCGTCTGCCTCCTGCACCCTTTTCTCCAGTGTGCTCCACCTTGGAACGCAAAACCAGAAGTGATGCGATCAAAGGACAACCGGCGTCTGACGTCACTGCCGGGCGCATGTCACGCAAGTTTCAGCAAGGGAAGCCGGAAGTATATTTCCCTCGTCGCATCCCGGCTTCTTTGACCCGGCAGGAGCAAGGGGGAGGAAATGGGGTTGGAGAGCTCAGAGAGGCCTCCAACCCAAACCCATCCGCCAGACTTTACCCAAAGGAGCAGCCTGAGGGGAGCAAAGGTCCTGAGTCCATAGGAGACAGGAACAGCGCAAGGAGAGGGAAGGTAACACTTGATCGATCTCCCTCTGTCCGACTATCCATGTTCTGTAGTGTCTGCCACCGGCACACAGCACTCCTAGGATGACTTCTTCATCCCTATAGGGACAGGAAAAACACTGGGGAAAGGAGGTGGGAGGGGCTATTTGACCTCTTTTGTATTTTCTGTCCTTATTAGAATGAGATGACATCCTCCTGTGTGCTGTCGTGGGGGGTTATTCGAGAAATTATAACTTTATGACACAAATCCAATTTGCATAATAATTTAGAACTCGGTGTAAGGATCCGATTACTACAGATAAAACCCATCCTAGAGTCCTACGCTTGTTCATTATGCCTAATGTAAAATATTTTTGAGGTCACATCCCATTTCAGTAATAATAGAGCTTTCTGTGCAGGAATTGATGCATCTGTAAGTCAAATTTGGTATAAAATGTTTTATTATCAAAATGCAGATTTATTATTGCGATTGGCGATACAAAGTTTCTCCTAACACAAGTGTAAGAACAACAGATTTCTTTCAGGATAGGAGTACGCACGGATGTAATGTGGGGAGAAAAGAAAAACTCTGCGTACTTTCAAACTTTCAAAAACACTTAAGTTCTGCAACTGTTCAAAATGATTTTCATAAAATCCAAAGCCAAAAAAGCTATTTTTCGTATTAATTTACAGCAGTGTACACAGAAAACTCAGTTTGGATAAATCACCGAAAT
This sequence comes from Ranitomeya variabilis, assembly GCF_051348905.1. Classification (NCBI taxonomy): domain Eukaryota; kingdom Metazoa; phylum Chordata; class Amphibia; order Anura; family Dendrobatidae; genus Ranitomeya; species Ranitomeya variabilis. The sequence continues at coordinate 30,999,691 of NC_135234.1, read as the reverse complement.
TCAAATGTAGCTTTTTGTGTAAAATAAGTCTTTGTGAGAGCGAAACTATTCCAGATGAGGGTCCGGAGCCAAGATGGATAGGATTCTGCATTTTTAATGGAAAAGTGCACTTTGCACATGGTTACTAGAGTGTATAGAAAGGTTTTATTCTTTCCCCTCCCCTTCAAAAAAAAATCCCCAAAACATAAAATATGTAAATATGGAAAAAGCAAGAGGGAAATAAAATAATGGGATTTTTGTTTAGTATTTTAGTGTGTGGCAATACATAGAGTTACAATGTATATATAAGGAACATGAGGGAAAGAGAACGCAGCTTTCACTTAGCCTGATACAATCACATACAAACAGAGCAGTTCTATGGGGTCCTTGGATAGCGGGGGTCCCAACCTGTGTTGGTCTGATTTCCTTTTGCTACTAGATCCTGGACAGTACTCCTCTTTAATGAGGATTACAGGGAGGGATCTGACCCATAGTCATGGAAAAGGCATGACGGACCCCTTATATTCTTTGCCATGGGACCCCCATTTCTCCATGTATGCCACTGTGTTACAACAGGAACCCTCTCCTACTATATAGAATATAGACCATCCTCGGGTTGCAAGGTATATGGAGGTTTTATGTTTGTGTTCTCTTTAAGTTTTCTATTGATATTTGTCATTTTTTGTATTTCAGGTCTTGTAGACCATATTCATTGTATTTTTTATAATATTTGTAAAATTGGTAATTTAATATTTAATTTGCAAACAAAAATCAGTGACAGATAAAATTCTTAATACCTGTCAAAAGAACACGTGTAAATAAGAAACTTTGTAATATTAAAGAAAGCTGATTTTTTTTCCTCCTCCTCCTGCCAGAAGAGAAACAATAGGTGAGTGGTCTGCACTGCTGATATAAAAATCCAAAAGAACAGTCCAGGATACAAAGTAGACTTGATGCAGTTTTATTATCAAAGTCTTCAAATTTCTTCATCAGGATATAACCAAATACAACCACCATGTATAACGATAAATCCCGATGAAGAAGTCTGAAGACTTCGAAACGCGTTGATAATAAAAATGCATCAATTCTGCTTTTTTTTAACCCGGATTCTTTCCGATTTCCATCAGCAGCACAGACGACCCACCTATTTTTTTCTTCTGACATTTCAGTGTTTTTGCTGCAGCAGCTGACGCGTTTTAGCTCGATCTTTGTTGTGTGATACACAACTATACCAGATGAGCAACTCCGTGCACCTCATTGTGCTTCTTCATCTAATAAGACCCTATTGTACTTTTTGCTTATCAGTTTTTCCTTTTTGTCCTGCTGGGCTCATCATTCACTCTCAATTAAAATCTGTCTTCAGTGAATACAGATTTTTCAATCACTGAGGTCAGAAATGACAGTTGGTGCTTATTACATTCTATGGAGATGGGAGGAGTTGGAGGCGGATGCAGACATTCTGCTGCAAGTTCTCCTGAAAAAGCAGTTACACTTTAAATATTTCTTCTGAGAAGGAATTATTTAAGAACCTGGATTATAGATAATATAGGAAAAGCAAAGCTGTGGTGAAGTATCCGTTCACGCAAAGGGGTAAGGAAAAAGGAACGAACATTATAAATATCAAATATACTTGTGAAAATAGGAATCTTTGTAATATACCTTATCAGAAAAAAAATCCACTTCTTTCTCCTCCTGTACGACCTTTCACCCTCAATTCATGAGTAAAGTCTGTCTTCAGTGACAGTGAAGACAGACTTTCCCATTACTGAGATAGGGGATGACAGTTGGTGCTCATAAAGTTCTATGGAGGGGGAGGAGCTAGAGGCAGACATTCTGCTGCAAGTTCTCCTGAAATGATAGTTATACTTTAAATAAAAATAAAAAAAAATTTCTAACATATATTGTTAAAGAAATCTGCTTTTTTCTCCATCAGAACTCATCTTTCATTCTTAAAGTTCTCAATTTACAGGTAAAATCAGTCCTCAGTTAACGCGGACTTTCCCATTACTGAGATAGGAGGTGACAGTTGGTGCTCATAAAGTTTTATGGAAAACTGTAACTGATGTTTCGGGAGACCTTGCAATGGAATGTCTGTGTGTTCCAATAGCTCCGCCCTCCTCCATAGAATTTTGAAAGCACCAACTGTGATCTATCTCAGTAATGGGAAAGTCTGTACTCACTGAATACAAATTTTACCCATGAATTGAGAATGAAAGATCAGTCCAGTAGAAGAAGCAGATTTAATTGATAAGATATATTACAAAGTTGCTTATTTTCATAAACACTATTGATTTATGGAATAAAAATTAAAACAATACTTACACTTTAACCCCTTCACGACATGACTTTTACTTTTATGCAGGCAGGCTCTGGCGATGAGTCTGCATCTTTCCCCACACATTACAGCTGATTTAACACACGCCAGTTGGAAGCCCTTCTCAAATCCCACCCATCTGTGCCCCTGTCTCGTGATCAGAGGGCACCGATGGGTTGTCCTGACAGGCGAGGGTCTGCGGAAGACCCCCGGTCCTGTCATTGTGAATCTCCTGTGAACGCCGGCTCTTGGCCGGCATTCGTAGGAGATCGTGATTTCTGCTATACGTAGCCATGTGCAGCACAAGCGATCAGACAATTGCAGCTTCAAATCCCCTAAGGGGACTATTAACTAAAGTAAAAAGTGGGGGAAAAAAAGGTTTTAAATATATATATAAAAAAAGCAAGTTCAAATCAACTCCCTTTTGCCCCATTGAAAATAAAACAAAAAATAAATATAAAGGACACATTTGGTATCGCTGCATTCAGAAATGTCCGATCAATGAAAATATAAAGTAAATGAATCCGATCGATAAACGGCGTAACGAGAAAAAAAATAGACGCTCCAGAATTACTTTTTTATTGGCTGCCGCGACATTGCAATAAAAGGTGATCAAAAGATCATATCTACCCCAAAATGGTATCAATAAAAACCTCAGCTCACCACGCAAAAAATAAGCCCTCACCCAACCGCAGATCATGAAAAATGTAAACGCTATTGGTCTCAGAAACCGGCGACAAACACGAAAACTTTCTTTTATACAAATTTCTGATTTTTTTTCACCTCTTTAATAAAAAATAAACTATACATGTTTGGTATTTCCATGCTGGAGAATCATATTACCCAGGTCAGTTTTACCAAATAGTGAACATGGTAAATAAAAAAAAATGTAGAATTGCACTTTTTTTTGCAATTTTACTACATTTGGAATTTTTTTTACACATTTTTCAGTACACTATATGGTAAAAGCAATGATATCATTAACCCCTTTCTGCCATTGGACGTACTATTCCGTCCATGTGGGGTGGGCCCTAATTCCCAAGGACGGAATAGTACGTCCAGCACGATCGGCCGCGCTCACGGGGGGAGTGCGGCCGGGTGTCAAACATGATCACGGTGTGCCGGCGGTACAGGGAAGCATCGCGCAGGGAGGGGGCTCCCTGCGTGCTTCCCTGAGACCCCCCGGAGCAACGCGATGTGATCGCGTTGCTGCGAGGGTCTCTTACCTCCTATCCCTGCAGGCCCCGGATCCAAAATGGCCGCAGGGCTGCATCTGGGTCCTGCAGGGTTTACTTCCGGGTGCAGACCAGGCTCCGGTAAGCCTGCAGCACTTTAAGTCAGATCACCGATCTGACAGAGTGCTGTGCAAACTGTCAGATCAGCGATCTGTGATGTCCAGTCCCTGGGACAAAGTAAAAAAGTTAAAAAAAAATTTCCACATGTGTAAAAAAAAAAGAAAAAAAAATCCTAAATAAAGAAAAAAAAATATTATTCCCATAAATACATTTCTTTATCTAAATAAAAAAAAAACAAACAATAAAAGTACACATATTTAGTATCGCCGCATCCGTAACAACCCCATCTATAAAACTATATCACTAGTTAATCCCTTCAGTGAACAACGTAAAAAAAAAAAAAAAACGAGGCAAAAAACAACACTTTATTCTCATACCGCCAAACAAAAAGTGGAATAACACGCGATCAAAAAGACGGATATAAATAACCATGGTACCGCTGAAAACGTCATCTTGTCCCGCAAAAAACGAGCCGCCATGCAGCATCATCATCGAAAAAATAAAAAAGTTATAGTCCTCAGAATAAAGCGATGCCAAAATAATTATTTTTTCTATAAAATAGTTTTTATCGTATAAAAGCGCCAAAACATAAAAAAAATGATATAAATGAGGTATCGCTGTAATCGTACTGACCCGACGAATAAAACTGCTTTATCAATTTTACCAAACGCGGAAAGGTATAAACGCCTCCCCCAAAAGAAATTCATGAATAGCTGGTTTTTGGTCATTCTGCCTCACAAAAATCGGAATAAAAAGCGATCAAAAAATCTCCCGTGCCCGAACATGTTACCAATAAAAACGTCAACTCGTCCCGCAAAAAACAAGACCTCACATAACTCTGTGGACTCAAATATGGAAAAATTATAGCTCTCAAAATGTGGTAACGCAAAAATTATTTTTTGCAATAAAAAGCGTCTTTCAGTGTGTGACGGCTGCCAATCATAAAAATCCGCTAAAAAACCCGCTATAAAAGTAAATCAAACCCCCCTTCATCACCCGCTTAGGGAAAAAATAAAAAATGTAAAAAATGTATTTATTTCCATTTTCCGGCTAGGGTTAGGGCTAGGGTTAGGGTTGGGGCTAGGGTTAAGGCTACAGTTAGGGTTGGGACTAAAGTTAGGGATGGGGCTAAAGTTAGGGTTAGGGTTTGGATTACATTTACGGTTGGGAATAGGGTTGGGATTAGGGTTAGGGGTGTGTCTGGGTTAGAGGTGTGGTTAGGGTTACCATTGGAATTAGGGTTAGGGGTGTGTTTGGATTAGGGTTTCAGTTATATTTGGGGGGTTTCCACTGTTCAGGCACATCAGGGGCTCTCCAAACGCGACATGGCGTCCGATCTCAATTCTAGCCAATTCTGAGTTGAAAAAGTAAAACAGTGCTCCTTCCCTTCCGAGCTCTCCCGTGCGCCCAAACAGGGGTTTACCCCAACATATGGGGTATCAGCATACTTGGAACACATTGGAGAACAACTTTTGGGGTCCATTTTCCCCTGTTACCCTTGGGAAAATACAAAACTGGGGGCTAAAAAATAATTTTTGTGGAAAAAAAAATATTTTTTATTTCCACGGCTCTGCGTTATAAACTGTAGTGAAACACTTGGGGGTTCAAAGCTCTCAGAACACATCTAGATGAGTTCCTTAGGGGATCTACTTTCCAAAATGGTGTCACTTGTGGGGGGTTTCTACTGTTTAGGTACATTAGGGGCTCTGCAAACGCAATGTGACGCCTGCAGACCATTCCATCTAAGTCTGCATTCCAAATGGCGCTCCTTCCCTTCCGAGCCCTCCCATGCGCCCAAACGGTGGTTCCCCCCCACATATGGGGTATCAGGGTACTCAAGACAAATTGAACAACAACTTTTGGGGTCCAATTTATCCTGTTACCCTTGGGAAAATACAAAACTGGGGGCTAAAAAATAATTTTGGGGGGAAAATTTTTTAAAAAATTTTCACGGCTCTGCGTTATAAACTGTAGTGAAACACTTGGGGGTTCAAAGCTCTCACAACACATCTAGATGAGTTCCTTAAGGGGTCTACTTTCCAAAATGGTGTCACTTGTGTGGGGTTTCTACTGTTTAGGTACATTAGGGGCTCTGCAAACGCAATGTGACGCCAGCAGACCATTCCATCTAAGTCTGCATTCCAAATGGCGCTCCTTCCCTTTCCGAGCCCTCCCATGCACCCAAACGGTGGTTCCCCCCCACATATGGGGTATCAGCGTACTCAGGACAAATTGGACAACAACTTTTGGGGTACAATTTCTCCTGTTACCCTCAGGAAAATACAAAGCTGGGGGCTAAAATATAATTTTTGTTGGAAAAATTTTTTGTTTTATTTTTACGGCTCTGCATTATAAACTTCTGTGAAACACTTGGTGGGTCAAAGTGCTCACCACACCTCTAGATAAGTTCCTTAGGTGGTCTACTTTCCAAAATGGTGTCACTTGTGGGGGGGTTTCAATGTTTAGGCACATCAGTGGCTCTCCAAATGCAACATGGCGTCCCATCTCAATTTCCGTCAATTTTGCAGTGAAAAGTCAAACGGCGCTCCTTCCCTTCCGAGCTCACCCATGCGCCCAAACAGTGGTTTACCCCCACATATTGGGTATCAGCGTACTCAGGACAAATTTTACAACAACTTTTGGGGTCCAATTTCTTCTCTTACCCTTGGGAAAATAAAAAATTAGGGGCGAAAAGATCATTTTTGTGAAAAAATATGATTTTTTATTTTTACGGTTCCGCATTATAAACTTCTGTGAAGCACTTGGTGGGTCAAAGTGCTCACCACACCTCTAGATAAGTTCCTTAGGGGGTCTACTTTCCAAAATGGTGTCACTTGTGGGGGGTTTCCACCATTTAGGCACATCAGGGGCTCTCCAAACGCAACATGGCGTCCCATCTCAATTCCAGTCAATTTTGCATTGAAAAGTCAAATGGCGCTCCTTCGCTTCCGAGCTCTGTCATGCACCCAAACAGTGGTTTACCCCCACATATGGGGTATCGGCGTACTCAGGACAAATTGTACAACATCTTTTGGGGTCCATTTTCTCCTGTTACCCTTGGTAAAATAAAACTAATTGGAGCTGAAGTAAATTTTGAGTGAAAAAAAGGTAAATGTTCATTTTTATTTAAACATTCCAAAAATTCCTGTGAAACACCTGAAGGGTTAATAAACTTCTTGAATGTGGTTTTGAGCACCTTGAGGGGTGCAGTTTTTAGAATGGTGTCACACTTGTGTATTTTCTATCATATAGACCCCTCAAAATGACTTCAAATGAGATGTGGTCCCTAAAAAAATGGTGTTGTAAAAATGAGAAATATCTGGTTAACTTTTAACCCTTATAACTCTAACAAAAAAAAATTTTGGTTCCAAAATTGTGCTGATGTAAAGTAGACATGTGGGAAATGTTACTTATAAGTATTTTGTGTGACATATCTCTGTGATTTAATTGCATAAAAATTCAAAGTTGGAAAATTGCGAAATTTTCAAAATTTTCGCCAAATTTCCGTTTTTTTCACAAATAAACGCAGGTAATATCAAAGAAATTTTTCCACTATCATGAAGTACAATATGTCACGAGAAAACAATGTCAGAATCACCAGGATCCCTTGAAGCGTTCCAGAGTTATAACCTCATAAAGGGACAGTGGTCAGAATTGTAAAAATTGGCCCGGTCATTAACGTGCAAACCACCCTTGGGGGTGAAGGGGTTAAAAAGAACAACTCGCCCAGCGAAAAAATAAGCCTCATACCGCTATATTGAAGGAAAATTAAAAAGTTATGGCTCTTGAAAGAAGGGGAGCAAAAAACAAGAACAAAAAAAAAAACGGAAAATGTCTCTGGAGGTGAAGGTGTTAACCAATGGACCTTATTGCATTATACCCTATGTGTCCCAGAAAAAAAAAACTTCTCATGACCCTATCATTACATTTCCCATTGGAAATCATCCCCAAATGAAAACGCTTAACTTTCTATGTTAGTCCTGTCATTAACTCTGCATTGGAGAAGCTTTAGGCTATTGACATAGCTGAGAGCACTTGGAATCCATTATTATTACTGCAGGAGTGTCTGTACAGATCATGTCTGTGCACTTTATTTGCTGACTTTATATTATTGGAAAGAAAATAAAGTGGTTAATATTCTGTAAGATTTCCTGACTGAGGAGGGTGTCATTCTTGTCATTTCCAATTCATAACTGCGGGGGACGCTGCACAACTGGGTGTTTATAGAAGGAAATGTTTGCAATGACAAATTAACAGAGGTCAAAAGCAGCAGCGACCCGTACTGTCTATAGACCTGAGGCCAGTGTGTGTCACTTGTTAAAAGAATGTTGAACTTTTAGAGCCAAATAGTTTTATTTAAAGGGATCTGCGGTGTTGGTGTTGTCGAAATTGCAGAAACGTGAGATGTCGTCACGGACAGGAGGCAGATCAAGAGTTAACAGGTTTACTAACAACACGTATACTCCGCGCAGGGACTGGCAGGACACGGGAGGTGTGTAAGGGAGAAGGGCAGAACTTGGAGCTAGGACGAGGTAGGGCAGGAACAAACGATAGTTCGATAGGAAGAAACAAAGGCAATATAACTTATTAGTCTGTAGTCTTCTTGATTGCAGCGTCTTGGTTCTCCAGTGGTGGCACCGACAACAGCGCCACGTGACGTCTCGGAGGTGTCTGTAGAGGACGGGGTTCCAATCCACGGAGCGGGTGAAGAGTCTTTGAAGAGTGCGGGGAGCTCGTGCACTCACGGATGCCAAACAATGCTCAGTCCAGTACGAAGAACCGCCGGTACAAGGCTTTGCTCCGCAGTGTATACAGGTACCCGGCTAAGAGGCTCTGGCCTAGTCACCTGCTTCTCACTGCGCTGCGCGCACGTTACAGTCTCTGGTTTCATCTGTGAGTCGCCTCCTGGCACGGAGGTTAGCAGGGAACTGGCAGTCTGTCGTCCACCTAAAGTGGACCTGTACGCAGGGGATCTGTGAAGTCGACCTGCACTCAAGGGATGCTCTGCTTTCACAGCCGACACTGCACCTGACTGTCCGCTTAGCTTTCCCGCCTGGACTCTGTCTCTATTCCCGCGTGCAGCACTTTTTAACACGGCCCTGCCTACCGCAGTCACATGTAAGGGTCAGTCCTTGTCTGAAAATCTTCCCCCCCAAAACATTGGTGATAATCCCTGTAGTTCCGGAACCAGTGTGAGAAAGGTATACCCGATCTTGTTCTTCCTCTTACAGTGTAACTCCATGTAGGCACTTGGCTGTTTTCGTAGCACCATCTTGATTTTGTCCAAAGGCGGGGAGAGTGAAGCAGCTGCTGATTGGCTGCAGGGTTCACATGGTGTCACACCAAGGTCGGGATAAGGGGTAGGCACCTGCCCAGGGCACTGCCTCTTGCCTACCTGAAACAAAAACAAAAAAAAATCAAACTTGACATTCCAGAATCCCTGTGGCTGCCAGCCACCTTCCTCTGGCCAGAAGGCATTCTGGTCATTGATGGCACACAGGTGAACGGTATCAGTCACTGACACCACTCACCGCCCGCGCATCGGTTCAAATGCAAAGCCAGTGCCACACTGTGTAGCTCCGCGGCTCTGACACGCTGGCCTCCAGGCCATGCACACAGGCTGCTCCTCCACCTGCTCCTCTCTCTGAGCCACTTATAGCCTTCAGCTCCCCTCCTCCAGCCTGTGTAACACCACAGAAGACACAGTGATATCTCTCTTGAGTACATGTAATGTAGTAGATATTGTCGGGGTCGTCACGACAATAACCCTCATTCACCAGTCATCCCAAATTAGAGTATGAGCAGAGCATTGGTACCGGGTAAGAATGAGTCAGACAAAGGGCTGGTTCAATCTCAGTTGATGCTCGTGCATCTACAAGTGTCAGCAACGATCACAGCAACTGACTTTATTTCCGGATACGCAGTACTATATTGTTTTAGAAAAAGGAATGCAATAGGCGGGGTTTAAGCAGTACATATCTAGTATTCAGTCTTTCTGATTTGTCCTGATGTCTTCTGGTGAATCCTCCTCTCTTCACATTCCTCAAGTTTCGATTTCAGAAGAAATGATACTTAGCTTCTCAGAAACAAAAAGTAGGGCATAGGTGAATACTGGCAGCCATTTTAAATAGTTACATTAGCATCTGCAAGCAAGGGGAAAACTTATTGTTTCACAGTATAAGAATATAACAGTACAAAAAGTGTATAAAGATATATCTTTTCACCTTGACAATCCCCCCTAAACACTAAGTTTTTCCCTTAAAGAAAGATCCTTTGAGACTGTCCATGTGTTGGGGAAAGGGGAGGTGGATTTCTTCATCCAGACACCTCAGAAGCTCTCCCCTTGCGAGAGGCCTCCAGGCAGCTGAACCCTTCACTAACCTCACATGGAGTTCTCCCACTGTCCCTAAACTAAGTCTCTTAGTCTCATCTGAGAATAGGGGGTTTTGTCCAATTTCTTGAGGGGGACGTATTTAGGGATCTCCATTTAGGGATACCATCGTACTCTAGTGGGTCTACTTCTTGATTGAGAAAGGTGCCAGTCGGAATTGCTTTGGCAACCTTTTTACACAAGGGAATAACACAACAGAGAATTATCGATCCAATTATAAGGAGGGCAATCAGTACCAGACAAGCTTGTTGTAGGAATCCCTTGAGCCCACCCAACCAGCCGGAAAAGAAAGATGTGTCTACTCCAGCATTAGTTTTCAATTCTGCTACTAAGTTATCTTTTTAAGGGCTATCATGGTTTTACCATTTACTCCAGAGTTCTGAGGGATATAAGTACAACATTCTTCTCCTACCATCCCACAGACTCCTCCTTTCTCAGCTAAAATCATATCAAGGGCTAGTCGGTTTTGGAGGGTCATTCTAGTGTTAGGGCTCAATTCCTCAACTATACCCTGAAAGGCATCTTGGCTAAAATTGACAAATCTTTGTTCACTGTAATATATGTAATTGATCCAATCAACATTTTTATTAATCTGCACCTGTGGGATCAAAGAAGCAAAGCCGGCATAGATCTGGTTCTGGGCTTTAAACTGGTCAGGCACCCCCCTTGGCACTCCAATAGCATCAATATATACTAGTGGATCTTCTTCATAACTCATATGGAGCTGATCAAGGCTTCTCCTCCTTCTGGTAGGTTCATCAGGTGTCTCTGGATCCCAAGGTAAAATCTTGAACTGCATAGCTAGTTTAACAAGGGTGCATTGACCTGTCCAGGCATTAGGCAACCTAGGACGGAGCTTACCATCTCCACATAACCAATAAATGTCGTACATATATTGTGTATGTTTAATTAGCAAGTCAGTATCTAGAGAACTGTTCTCTTTGCAGAAACCTGTCTCGAAGATCCCTACTGGTGTACCTGTAATATCGTGGGAATTATAGCAGGTGTAATTGTCAGCTAATACAGTTATTTCTCCTGGGACCTTTAGTCTGGGTTCCTCATGAATTAGTGGGACATAATCTGGGCAATCAGTGGGCTTCCGACCTTTCAACAAATTCATGACACAGGCAGTGGTGTTGTCATCAGGAAAAAGCAATGCATGTGTGTAGAGATGTGTATTCGCAGCAGCACAAGCAATACATCCTACAGAGATATTCTGGACTCTTACATTGTATCTCACCCATTCTAACCATAGGTTTTTCCTTGGGGCTGTTTGTGTTTCTATGGAGAAAACTTCTTGCCAACTGAGACCTGGAATGGGGATTACTTCATTAACTACATTTTGCAAACACTCACCTGGGCCTGTTTCAGCTGTACTGGTAACGGGGGCCTTGGTTGGTCTGAAGCTAATATCCTGGAGCTGTATATGGCCTAAATTCCCGTAGTATCCACCATTAAATACATTATGAAAATGCCTTCCCAGTACAAACGTCTGCAGGTCAGCAGATTGGGGGCTTTCAAGATTTAGGAGAAGGGGGTGACAGTTTCTACCCCATTTACAGCCCCTATGTGGTTGCAGAAGGGCTGTTAGATGCATTCTCTCACGAAGACTCCTACCTGTCCCATCCTTAGGGAACATGGCTTCGCTAGGTTTATATCCCCAATCATCCCCCGTATGCCAGGCAGCATCTGACCAATAATAACAATTATTGTTGTCATTTCTGGTAACACATATGTAAAACTGGATGATTCCCTCTACCACCCGTTGAGTCTCGGGGCACCTGACTACATCACAGAAATCAAATCGCCAGATATTTACCGGGGCCGTTAGGTTTACCCAGAGAATAGTGGCACCAGGATTCTTATTTACAATAGGGGCCGAAGAGGTAGGGGCGAGGATGGCCCCCAGCCCCAAGATCAAAAACAACAGCAACATTTCCCTTCAGTCACTACTGTGACTAAACACTGATTCGGTCTCTTTTACAATGTGAGGCGTGGATCCAGGTAGGTTTTCCTTCGAGCTTGACAGCTGTAGCTGTAGTCAGGAGCACTTGGTATGGTCCGTCAAATTTTGGTTCCAGGCTCTTTCGGACGTGCCGCTTTATCACTACCCAGTCTCCTGGCTCCAAGGGATAGTGTCCAGGAACCTTGTCTGGGTCTGGAAGAGAACTGAAGACAGTTTAATGCACTGTGGCAAGGTGTCCATGTAAGGCCTGCACATAGCTAGTCAAGTCCTGGTACTTGAGCTGCAACTGTTGTGGAAAGAAACATTCAAGATTGGGGCTCCTACCAAACAGAATCTCATACGGTGACAGTCCTGTCTTCCTGTTTGGGGTATATCTTACTGAAAACAAAGCTAGAGGAAAGCATTCTGTCCATGGTTTACCAGTCTCTGCCATTGCCTTCTGGATTTTAAGCTTAAGAGTTCCATTTAGTCTCTCCACTTTTCCACTGCTCTGTGGATGGTATGGAGTATGCAATGCTTGACTTACCCCCAGTGCTGCCATTACCTCTGACATGATCTCTCCAGTAAAATGGGAACCCCGATCGCTTTCGATGACTTCAGGAACTCCATACCTGCATATGATCTCAGCCATCAGTTTCTTCGCCGTTGTCTTAGCCGTAGCTTTGGCAACTGGGTAGGCTTCTGGCCAACCTGAAAATAAATCAATGCAGACCAACACACACTCATACGTCCTTACCCTAGGCAACTGAATATAATCAATCTGCAGTCTCTGGAATGGGTAAAGGGGCCGGGGAGTGTGTTTGGATGGAGTTTTCACTGTCCTACCCTGATTATGTGTGGCACATATCATGCAGCTCTGTACCTGCCTTTCTGCGCAGGTGGAAAACCCGGGGGCAATCCATTGTTTCTGGAGGGTGTCACACATGGCCGTCTTCGAGTGGTGCACATTCCCGTGCAGAACCTGTGCCATCATTGGGTACAGTACCTGTGGTAGGCAGACCTTTTCACCCCTCCCCCATAGTCCAGTGACGGTATCAGAGCAAGCCCCTATCTCTTGCCACCTATTTTTCTCCTCCTTACTTGCCTGTTCTTGTAACCGGGCTAAGATGTCTTTTGACACAAATGGAGATGGTGGGGTGTCTAGGTGATGTACTTTAGAGGCTACAGGAGTGCTTGCTGCTTTCTTGGCAGCCTGGTCTGCCAGTGCGTTACCCTTTGTCCGTCCATCAGTGCCTTTGGTATGTGCCTTTACCTTTATGATGCCTGCTTGGGTGGGAAGCTGTAGTGCATTCATAAGTTGCTGGACTGCCTCAGCATGTTTAATGGGGTGGCAATTTGCTGTCAGGAAAGCCCTGGCTCTCCAGATAGGCCCATAATCGTGTGCAATGCCAAAAGCATACCTGGAATCAGTGTAGATATTTACAGTCTTACCTTCTGCTAGTTTGCATGCTTCTATGAGCGCCTTGAGCTCTGCTTCTTGTGCACACATATGAGCTGGCATTGACTCTGCCTTGATTACCTCATGTTCTGAGACCACAGCATATCCGGTACAGAAGCGTCCTTGGTCATCTTGGTGACGGGATCCATCTACAAAAAGCTCAAAATCAGCATTAGGTATGGGCACACAAGAGACAGTAGGGAGACCAGCCGTTTCCTGAGACATCAATTCTAGACAATCATGTGGTTTGGAAACCTGATCTTGTTCCTCTGGATCCATTCTAGAAAGAAAAAGAGTGTCCTTTTCCATGTCACCTACTCCTCCCCCATTTGGATCCATAGGAACGAGAGAAGAGTAGCGGGGTTTAGGACAGTGCACTTTTTCAAAGTCACATTAGTAGGCATGAGAATAACACACTGAAGACGCAGCTGTCTGACCATGGACAGGTGGCTAGTGGAATGTGAGACTGGATTTGTGTACGGTGGGAGGAGGGCAGGAGCTGAAATCTGTTACATGGGCCACTGATAAGGAACGGAGCTGCGTCCTTGTACTGCGGTGGGGGCTAGAGAGCGAGTAAGAATCGCTGCGGCTGCTGTTTTAACCTTTAATTTCCCTGCTGATACAGAATGGGCTTTTTGTTACAATGAGAACCCCAGATCTTTAAATATTACCATAAGACGCCCATAGCACTTCTCGGCAGTCCAGGATATAATGGTGCCTTGGGATTAAGGGGCATAGGGCTTACAGTCGGGAGTAGAGGCTTAATTTCCTGGGGAGGGACCATATCATCTAACAGGGAGCCCCCCCTGTCCCAAATTTTTAATTGTTTGCTTTCCTGACACATTAATCTCAGTCACTTTCTCAGTTCCTTCTTGCACCACAAAACATCCAGTTTTTTTTTTGTCATAGTAATAGACAACTTTTCTTTTTCAACGTAGCAAAAACAATCAGAATTCACATCCTCTGTTGATCCTCAATTTGCTATATATCAACCACTCAACTTGAAGCAGATTAATCTTTTACCAATCTTTCCATTACACTGATAACCAAACAATCACTTACAAGTTTCCTTCTAAAACTAGATACCATATTTCAACTATTGTTTAAACACAAATCTCCCAGCGCGTACTACACCAAGAAAATACAAAGAGAACGCAGCTACATGCCACCTCCTCCACACCAGACACAGCATAGATAAGAAAATCACAGCATTCCTCAACACAGAGAAAGCAATAACGCAGCTGTTTGACCCCTCCCATTGGGTATTTTAGAAAGCTTTCACACAGAAACGGAATACAGCAGTTCTCAGACTTAATTTCTACAAAACCTTCCTCTGATCCTCCCTCTCCATCAACCTCTTTCCATCCTTCGTTCTTTAAGCCTCGCGCAACTCGTAAATGAGCTTGCGCTTGTTCTAACAATCCTTTATCCTTCAACATGCCCCTTTGTTCTCTATGAGATTGTGCCATGTAGACGGCTGCAATCTCCCTGACGAGGGCAGTCCTACATACTCGTACAACCTCTCAACATTCTTGACTGCCTTCTTTCCCTCCCGTGACTCTACTATTGTCTTGACTTCCACAGCATCCTCACTTAACTTGTGGGGCACAGACTTCTGCTTTAAGAGACGCAGCATAACTTCACAGAATACTACGCCCTGCTGCAGCTCAGGATCGCTGACAGCGACAACAACACTGGGTCCTAAAATACGGAGCCTCTCGTTCAACGTATTAGGAATAAAGAGCCTCGCGCTCGATATCCTGTCCCTAACCTGAACACCAGTGATTACAGTCTGTCCTGTCACGATATTCTAAACAGTCGGGAGGCGGTCTCTTAGTGAGAGCCCTCCACAGAAATACAGGTGGTCCCCTCTCGGGACGTCTTACAGTTAGGTCCATATATATTTGGACAGAGACAACATTTTTCTCATTTTGGTTATAGACATTACCACAATTAATTTTAAACAAAACAATTCAGATGCAGTTGAAGTTCAGCCTTTTAGCTTTCATTTGAGGGTATCCATATTAAAATTGGATGAAGAGTTTAGGAGTTTCAGCTCCTTAACCTGTGCCACCCTGTTTTTAAAGGGACCAAAAGTAATTGGACAATTGACTCCAAGGCTATTTCATGGACAGGTGTGGGCAATCCCTTCATTATGTCATTCTCAATTAAGCAGATAAAAGGCCTGGAGTTGATTTGAGGTGTGGTGCTTGCATTTGGAAGGTTTTCCTATGAAGTAAACATGCGGTCAAAAGCGCTCTCCATGCAGGTGAAACAAGCCATCCTTAAGCTCTGAAAACAGAAAAAACCCATCCGAGAAATTGCTACAATATTAGGAGTGGCAAAATGTACAGTTTGGTACATCCTGAGAAAGAAAGAAAGCACTGGTGAACTCATCAATGCAAAAAGACCTGGGCGCCCACGGAAGACAACAGTAGTGGATGATCGCAGAATTATCTCCATGGTGAAGAGAAACCCCTTCACAACAGCCAACCAAGTGAACAGCACTCTCCAGGAGGTAGGAGTATCAATATCCAAATCTACCATTAAGAGAAGACTGCATGAAAGTAAATACAGAGGGTTCACTGCACGGTGCAAGCCACTCATAAGTGTCAAAAATAAAAAGGCTAGACTGGACTTTGCTATAAAACATCTAAAAAAGCCAGCACAGTTCTGGAAGAACATTCTATGGACAGATGAAACCAAGATCAACCTCTACCAGAATGATGGAAAGAGAAAAGTATGTTGAAGGCGTGGTACAGCTCATGATCCAAAGCATACCACATCATC
The DNA here is from genome assembly GCF_051348905.1 of Ranitomeya variabilis. Taxonomy (NCBI): domain Eukaryota; kingdom Metazoa; phylum Chordata; class Amphibia; order Anura; family Dendrobatidae; genus Ranitomeya; species Ranitomeya variabilis. The sequence goes on along the minus strand of NC_135234.1, from coordinate 30,983,518 downwards.
TGTAAAACACAGCGGAGGCAGTGTGATGGCTTGGGCATGCATGGCTGCCAGTGGCACTGGGTCACTAGTGTTTATTGATGATGTGACACAGGACAGAAGAATGAATTCTGAGGTATTCAGAGCCGCCATACTGTGTGCTCAGATCCAGCCAAATGCAGCCAAACTGATTGGTCGTCGTTTCATACTACAGATGGACAATGGCCCAAAACATAAAGCCAAAGCAACCCAGGAGTTTATTAAAGCAAAGAAGTGGAATATTATTGAATGGCCAAGTCAGTCACCTGATCTCAACCCAATTGAGCAGCATTTCACTTGTTAAAGACTAAACTTCAGACAGAAAGGCCCACAAACAAACAGCAACTGAAAACCACCGCAGTCAAGGCCTGGCAGAGCATCAAAAAGGAGGAAACACAGCGTCTGGTAATGTCCATGAGTTCAAGACTTCAGGCAGTCATTCCCAACGAAGGGTTTTCAGCCAAGTATTAAAAATGAACATTTTATTTAAAATTATTGAATCTGTCCAATTACTTTTGGTCCCTTTAAAAACAGGGTGGCACATATTAAGGAGCTGAAACTCCTAAACCCTTCATCCAATTTTAATGTGGATACCCTCAAATGAAAGCTGAAAGTCTGAATTTCAACTGCATCTGAATTGTTTTGTTTAAAATTCATTGTGGTAATGTCTATAACCAAAATGAGCAAAATGTTGTCTCTGTCCAAATATATATGGACCTAACTAATTACCTAGTTGGTACAATATCACAGAGGCTGCGTCTCCTATCCCTTTCACTCAGCCGCCCCACAATCTACAACTTGCTCAATCTTTCACTCCACTTCACTACTAGACAATAGTCACGGGTAGGGTGGTTGAATGGAGTACAATGACCGGTGGAGGAGGTGTGGTGTACACGAGGACGCGTAGGATGCGACGTCTCTCAGTTGCTGGTTCAGAGCGTGGCACGGGATCGCGCTCGGTCTCACCACTCGACCGGTCACCCCTCAGATCCAAGGAGACCACAGAAAAACCGATAACGGCTGAGACACTAGCAAGTGTGACACATACAAAGTATATGATCTCCACTTACCGTGTTTGGAGGGTGATCAGTCCTCGAGGTCAGTCACTACGGGTGTCGTCCACGGACATCCAGGAATGGGTCCAGGGGGTCTTGGATCGCTGGCCACGCCCCACGTTGGAAGCGCCAAATTGTCGGGGTCGTCACAACAATAACCCTCATTCACCAGTCATCCCAAATTAGAGTATGAGCAGAGCATTGGTACCGGGTAAGAATGAGTCAGACAAAGGGCTGGTTCAATCTCAGTTGATGCTCGTGCATCTACAAGTGTCAGCAACGATCACAGCAACTGACTTTATTTCCGGATACGCAGTACTATATTGTTTTAGAAAAAGGAATGCAATAGGCGGGGTTTAAGCAGTACATATCTAGTATTCAGTCTTTCTGATTTGTCCTGATGTCTTCTGGTGAATCCTCCTCTCTTCACATTCCTCAAGTTTCGATTTCAGAAGAAATGATACTTAGCTTCTCAGAAACAGAAAGTAGGGCATAGGTGAATACTGGCAGCCATTTTAAATACAGTTACATTAGCATCTGCAAGCAAGGGGAAAACTTATTGTTTCACAGTATAAGAATATAACAGTACAAAAAGTGTATAAAGATATATCTTTTCACCTTGACAATATCACATGCAGTCCTATGTAACACCTCAGATAACACAGTGAAAACTTTCTAAGTTCTAAGAGAGTTATTGTGTTACCTGTGGTCTTACATAGGACTGCAGTTGACATCTACATTATTTGTACTCATAGAGATAAGACTGTTTTACACACGTGGTCAAAATTGTTGGTACCCCTCGTTTAATGACAGAAAAACCCACAATGGTCACAGAAATAACTTGAATCTGAACAAAGTAATAATAAATAAAAGATTTATGAAAATGAACAAATAAAAGTAAGACATTGCTTTTCAACCATGCGTCCACAGAATAAAAAAAAAATAAAACTCATGAAATCGGCCTGAACAGAAATGATGGTTCCCTTAACTTAATATTTTGTTGCACAACCTTTAGAGGCAATCACTGCAATCAAACAATTCCTGTAACTGTCAATGAGACTTCTGCACCTCTCGACAGGTATTTTGGCCCACTCCTCAAGAGCAAACTGCTCCAGTTGTCTCATGTTTAAAGGTTGCCTTTTCCAGATGGCACGTTCAGCTCTTTCCAAAGATGCTCAATAGGATTTAGGTCAGGGCTTATAGAAGGCCTCTTCAGAGTAGTCCAATGTTTTCCTCTTAGCCATTCTCGGGTGTTTTTAGCTGTGTGTTTTGGGTCATTATCCTGTTGCAAGACCCATGACCTGTTACTGAGACCAAGCTTTCTAACACTGGACAGCACTTTTTTCTCAAGAATCCCTTGATAGTCTTGATACAGGAAAGAAATATATCTTGGTACCGTGTTAGCCAGTAGATAGATCAACCACTGAGGACTCTCAATTCTAAATATTTTTCATTGATAGTCTTGAAATTTCATTGTACCCTGCACTGATTCTAGACACCCTGTGCCAGGTGCAGCAAAGCAGCCCCAGAACATAAAAGAGCCTCCTCCATGTTTCACAGTAGGGACAGTGTTCTTTTGTTGATATGCTTCATTTTTCCGTCTGTGAACATAGAGCTGTCGTGCCTTGCCAAAAAGTTCAATTTTTGTCTCATCTGTCCATAGGACATTCTCCTAGACTCTTTGTGGCTTGTCAACATGTAGTTTGTCAAATTCCAGTCTAGCTTTTTTATGATTTTTTTTTCAACAATGGTGTCCTCCTTGGTGGTCTCCCATGAAGTCCACTTTGGCTCATACAACGATGGAAGGTGCAAACTGACACTGATGTTCCTTGAGCTTGAAGTTAGTTCACCTATAATCTGTTTAGAAGTTTTTCTGGGCTCTTTTGTTACCATTCATATTATCTGTCTCTTGGATTTGTTTTCAATTTTCCTCCTGTGGCCATGTCCAAGGAGGTTGGCCACAGTCCCATGGATCTTAAATTTCTGAATAATATGTACAACTAGTGATGGGTGAGCACTAAAATGCTCGGGTGCTCATTGCTCGGGTAGAGCAAATCGGAGTGCTCGACCCGAGCAATGAGCCCAATGTAATTCTATGGGAAACTTGAGCATTTTTCCGGCAGTCTGCAGAGGGGCTAGAAATTGCGAAAATCGATGGGAACAGCATGGGGAAGACCCCTGGAAGCCTATCTGACTCCCAGGTCACTGCTGTGAACAATGTTGTCTTAAGAGTCTTATGCCATCCTTTCCAGGTTAATGACTTGTATATAAGGCAAAATAAATAATCAAAAACAAAAATGCTCCTCCACACCTTGGGCTATGTTCACACTTAGCGTTTTATAACTTTAGCATTGCTTTCAACCAAGGCAAATGCATTCACTGGGAAATGCCATTTTAACATTTTACAACCTTATCGGGCCATGTGGTGTGTTACACATCATCAGACACATCCTGTTTCATTTATGAAGGAGAGACCCTGAAAGTCACAAAGCCCATTTTTATAGCGCCATCAGGTGGCCTTTACTATTTATAAAGGGCCAGCAGTTGGCCCTCACTATTCTTAGAGAGCCATCAGCCGGCTATGCTTTGTTGTTCCCATCATTAAACAGTGGGTCTCCTATACTGTTATTGCATATGCAGTGAGTGGCAAGGCTGCCCAAAATTTGGATGCACCCCAATACCCCTTTGAAGAGACGTACAGGAGGGCCTCCTGGAAACAATGTACCCATTATTAGGAAGTGGGTCTCCCATGCTGTTTGCCTATGCAGTGAATGCAAGGGCTGCCAAAAATTTGGACCGACTCAATGCCCCTTTGAAGAGACATACAGGAGGGCCTCATGAAAAAATGTTCCCATTATTAGGAAGTGGGTCTCCCATAGCATTTGCCTATGCAGTGAATGCAAGGGCTGCCAAAAATATGGAGGCACTCCAATGCTTCTTACAAACTAATATGTACACAAAGGGTGAATATGTATCAGCTTACCAAAGACAAACCCCTATTAAAATATAACCTTTAATAAATTTAAATAAAATAGACCCTAATGGAGATCCCCCTAACCGAAAATGCCTCAATGCACTGGGCTGAGAGATAATGGAGAGAAAATCATCGATAAATCTCCTATACTCTCTAATTAACCGATATGCAATGATTTTAGGATACTAGCAAAACTACCTCCATCAACAATACATACATGCACATATACATTCAGTATTGGACCTCACACACAAATAGCACCACAATTGGTGGTAACTAAAATATTGGTGATATAATAGTGCTGGTATGTCACAACAGTCTCACTCAGCCGATGTGTAGAAATGAGTGACCTGTCCCTAAATTTAACTCTACCTGGATACCTACCTAGGTGCGGAGGTTGGCACCCTAAGATACACGAGAATGGTGTCCCCGCTCATGCGACGACTGTCCCTTTTCTCCTATTATAACGCTATAAGACTAAAAGACAGAAACAGAGGGCCAGATGGCCTGTATTGTCTGTATGATACAATGACACAATGGTGACTCTGATAAACTTATCCTCAGAAGCAGAGGTGACTCTTGGTCTTCCTTTCCTGGGGCGGTCCTCATGTGAGCCAGTTTCTTTGTAGCGCTTGATGGTTTTTGCAACTGGAATTTGGGGCACTTTCAAAGTTTTCTCAATTTTTCGGACTGACTGACATTCATTTCTTAAAGTAATGATGGCCACTCGTTTTTCTTTACTGCTTTTTTCTTGCCATAAAACAAATTCTAACAGTCTATTCAGTAGGACTATCAGCTGTGTATCCACCAGACTTCTGCACAACACAACTGATGGTCCCAACCCCATTTATATGGCAAGAAATCCCACTTATTAAACCTGACAGGGCACACCTGTGAAGTGAAAACCATTCCCGGTGACTACCTCTTGAAGCTCATCAAGAGAATGCCAAGAGTGTGCAAAGCGGTCATCTAAGCAAAAGGTGGCTACTTTGAAGAACCTAGAATATAAGACATAATTTCAGTTGTTTCACACTTTTTTGTTAAGTATATAATTCCACATTTGTTAATTCATAGTTTTGATGCCTTCCGTGTGAATGTACAATTTTCATAGTCCTGAAAATACAGAAAAATCTTTAAATGAGAAGGTGTGTCCAAACTTTTCGTCTGTACTGTATCTTCATAAAAAATGTGTAATCTTGCAATTTTCACACTGGCTGCTGGCTTCCTGTCCTTTCAGGAAGCGTTTTCAGCAGGTGCCTTATCATCAGAGGCAGGATTACAGTGACAAGTAACACCTCTAAACACAGCTGATTACACAGGATCCACCAATCACCACAGACAATGTCACAACTGACTGCTTTCCCTCCCTTCACAATGACGTTTGCAAACGCTCATATGATACTTCAATACAAAATATAGGGTTGGGATCTGATCATTATGGTTATGTACATGTGTTGTTTCCTGAAACAATGGGATCCAACAGTCTATAAAAAAAAGCCTAAGTGGCCAGTGTGAAAATTGCAATATTTCTATTTTTATATTTTAATACAAATTGTGAGATGTAAAAAAATACAGTCATTTCCTAAATGTTTAAAAATACATTTAACACAAAATATGATTTAAACAATGTCATTTTCTGATGATAGCTTCCCTTTAGTGATTAAAAAAATTCAGAACTTTAAAAAAAATGAACTTTTATTTTGCTGTCAAAAAATTTGTGTGACTGCTAATTTTTTGTGCCCTGAGTTGTAGTTTTCATTAATACCATTTTGGGAGTACGATTACTTTTTAGAAAGGAAAAAAGCAATTCTGGCATGTTGATTATTTTTCTTCCAGTGTTTAAAATACAGGATAAATATTAGGTTTGACAGACTGATCTCATCATGTAAAGGGGATCAATTTCTGATCATAGCTTCTCTTTAATGATTGAAAAAAATCAGAACTTTAAAAAAAACTTTAAACTTTCATTTTTCTGTTAACCCCTTAACGACCGCCGATACGCCTTTTAATGGCGGCAGTTAAGGGTACTTAAACCACAGCGCCGTTAATTAACGGCGCTGTGGAAAAAGTGTATTGCGCCCCCCAGAGTTGGATTTTCTCTGGGGTCTCGGTTGCTGGGGGTAGCCGAGACCCCAGAGAACATGATTCGGTCAGTTTTTACCAACCCCCGGGTTGCGATCGCCTGTAAATAACCGTTTACCGGCGGCCGCAAAAAAATCTCGCGATATCCCATTTAATTTCTCTGTCCTCCAATGTGAACGCACATCAGAGGACAGAGAAATGGGGTCCCCGATAGCCCCCGATACTCACCCGTCTCCCCCGATGCTCCTCGTGGCTCCTGATGGGCGCCGCCATCTTTTTCCAGGGAAAAAATGGCGGGCGCACTGCGCCCTTCCGGCCGGAACCCGACAGATCTTTGGGGTCTCTGCTGCCGGGGGTGGCCGAGACTCCAAAGAAAATAATCGGGGTCGGTTTTTACCGACCCCTGTTTTGCGATCGTCGGTAATTAACTGTTTACCGGCGACCACAAAAAGAAAAAAAAAAATAAAGCCGTGTGTCATTCTCTGTCCTCTGATGTGATCGCACATCATAGGACAGAGAAGTAGGGGAATTGGGGATCCTGTTATACTTACCGGAGTCCCTGGGTCCTCCTGCGTCCCCTCCTGGCCGCCGGCTTCTTCCTCCGGGAAGAAAATGGCGGGCCCGCCTTGATGTGCCGGCCGGCAGAGGAAGATTCTTCCTCTTGTTTTATTTTGGTCACTGTGAGATCTATCACAGTGATCAAAATAAAAAATTTCTAAATAACCCCCCCTTATCACCCCCTTAGTTAGGAAAAAATAATAAAATGAAAAAAAATGTATGTATTTCTATTTTCCAATTAGGGTTAGGGTTAGGTTTGGGGCTAAAGTTAGGATTGAGGCTAAAGTTAGGGTTGGTGCTAAAATTAGGGTTGGGGTTAGGGTTAGGATTGATGCTAAAGTTAGGGCTAGGGTTGGGGCTAAAGTTAGGGTTAGGGTTGGTGCTAAAGTTAGGGCTTGGGTTGGTGCTAAAGATAGGGTTGGGGCTAAAGTTAGGGTTGGGGTTAGGGTTGGCATTAGGGTTACGTTTGGGATTAGGGTTAGGTTTGGGATTAGGGTTAGGGTTGAGATTATGATTAGGGGTGTGTTGGGCTTAGGGATTTGGTTAGGGTTGGGATTAGGGTTAGGGGTGTTTTGGGGTTAGGGTTTTGATTAGGGTTATGGATTGGGTTGGGATAAGCATTAGGGGTCTGTTGGGGTTACGGTTGGAGTTAGAATTGGGGGGGGTTTCCACTGTTTAGGTACATCAGGGGGTCTCCAAACGCGACAGCCAATTTTCACTCAAAAAGTCAAATGGTGCTCCCTCCCTTCTGAGCTCTGCCGTGCGCCCAAACAGTGGTTTACCCCCATATATGGGTTATCAGCGTACTCAGGACAAATTGGACAACTTTTGGGGTCCAGTTTCTCCTGTTACCCTTGCGAAAAAAAAAAAAAAATTGGGGCTAAAAAATCATTTCTGTTGGGAAAAAAATGATTTTTTATTTTCATGGCTCTGCGTCAAACTTCTATGAAGCACTTGGGCGTTCAAAATGGTCACCACACATCTAGATAAGTTCCCGGGGGGTCTAGTTTCCAAAATAGGGTCACCTGTGGGGGGTTTCTACTGTTTAGGTACATCAGGGGCTCTGAAAATGCAACATGACACCCGCAGACCATTCCATCAAAGTCTGCATTTTAAAACGTCACTACTTCCCTTCCGAGCCCTGATGTGTGCCCAAACACCCAAACCTTGGCTCCCCCCCCCCCAAACGGATGGGGTATCAGCATACTCAGAACAAATTGGACAGCAAATTTGGGGGTTCAATTTCTCCTGTTACTCTTGTGAAAGTAAAAATCTGGGGGTGAAAAGATAATTTTTATGGAAAAAATATGATTTTTTTATTTTCATGGCTCTACATTATAAACTTCTGTGAAGCAGTTGGGGGTTCAAAGTGCTCACTGCATCTAGATAAGTTCCTTGGGGGGTCTAGTTTCCAAAATGGGGTCACTTGTGGGGGGTTTCTGCTGTTTAGGTACATAAGGAGCTCTGCAAATGCAACATGACGCCCGCAGACCATTCCATCAAAGTCTGCTTTTTAAAACGTCACTACTTCCTTTCCGAGCCCCGATGTGTGCCCAAACAGTGGTCCCCCCCTCATATGGGATATCAGCATAATCAGGACTAACTGGACAACAAATTTTGTGGTCCAATTTCTCCTGTTACCCTTGAGAAAATAAAATATTGCAAGCTAAAAATCATTATTGAGGAAAAAAAAAGGATTTTTTATTTTCATGGCTCTACGTTATAAATTTCTATGAAACACTTGGGGGTTCAAAGTGCTCACCACACATCTAGATAAGTTCCTTAATGGGTTTAGTTTCCAAAATGGGGTCACTTGTGGGGGCTTTCCACTGTTTAGACACATCAGGGGCTCTCCAAACGTGACATGGCATGCGATCTCAATTCCAGCCAATTCTGCATTGAAAAAGTCAAACGGCGCTCCTTCTCTTTCGAGATCTGCCATGCGTCCAAACTGTGGTTTAGCCCCGCATATGGGATATTGGCGTACTCAGGACAAATTGCACAACAACTTTGGGGGTCTAATTTCTCCTGTTACTCTTGTGAAAATAAAAATTTGGGGGCAAAAAGATCATTTTTGTAGAAAAAATTTGATTTTTTATTTTCACGGCTCTACGTTATAAACTTCTGTGAAGCACTTGGGGGTTTAAAGTGCTCACCACACATCTAGATAAGTTCCTTACAGGGTCTAGTTTCCAAAATGGTATCACTTGTGGGGAGTTTCCACTGTTTAGGCACATCAGGGGCTCTTCAAACGCGACATGGCGTACGATCTCAATTCCAGCCAATTCTGCATTGAAAAAGTCAAACGGTGCTCCTTCACTTCCAAGCTCTGCGGTGCGCCCAAACAGGGATTTACCTCCACATATGGGGTATCGGCGTATTCAGGAGAAATTGGACAACAAAATTTGTGGTTCATTTTCTCTTTTTACACTTGTGAAAATAAAACAAATTGGTTCTTAAGTAAAATGTTTGCAAAAAAAGTTAATTTTTTCCTTCCACATTGTTTCAGTTGCTGTGAAGCACGTCAAGGGTTAATAAACTTCTTGAATGTGGTTTTGATCACCTTGAGGAGTGCAGTGTCAAGTTTGGGTATTTTCTGTCATGTGCAACCCTCAAGTGACTTTAAATGTGAGGTGGTCCCTAAAAAAAATGGTTTTGTAAATTTTGTTGCAAAAATGAGAAATCGCTGGTCAACTTTTAACCCTTATAATTTCCTAACAAAAAAAAAAATTTGTTTCCAAAATTGTGCTGATGTAAAGTAGACATGTGGGAAATGTTATTTATTAACTATTTTGTGTGACATATCTCTCTGATTTAAGGGCATAAAAATTCAAAGTTTGAAAATTGCAAAATTTAAAAAATTTTCGCCATATTTCCGTTTTTTTCATAAATAATTGCAAGTAATATCGAAGAAATGTTACCACTAACATGAAGTACAATATGTCACGAAAAAACATTCTCAGAATCAGCGGGATCCGTTAAAGCGTTCCAGAGTTATAACCTCATAAAGTGACAGTGGTCAGAATTGTAAAAATTGGCTCTGTCACTAAGGGGTTAATAGATCTTTGCAAATGTTTATTTTTTTGTGTGCCGAGTTATAGTTTTCATTAATACCATTTTGGGGTCCATTTTACATTTTGATCAATTTTTAGAGCTAAAATAAACAGCAATTCTTAGATTTTGATTCTTTTTCTTTAATGTATGGGATAAATAATATTGGATTTTGTAAGGAAGGTGGACAAGGGAGAGATGGGCGCCGCTAGTTTCGGCTGCTTTTGTTATAGGCAGGTGCTGCATTCACGGAAGTATGGGGCAATCTCAGCTCTGCAAACATTCCCACACTTAGGGCATACTAATAAGATCTATGTCGGGAAGGGGTTAAATGTCTTAATAGGAATAAAATGCAGAAATAATAAAAAACATAAATACATGGAATTTACACAATATAAAGTCCGTTTATGTTGCATTTTGGAGAGGTATTAATCTTGCTGTCAGTGAATGGCTTAGAAGTAATTTGTCATAGTCATATATCTGATCTTCTGTGGTTTGCCTAGCCGGCGGCCGGGGTACATAGTGGGCATCTTATTTTACCACACTTTGCAATGACAGATTGAGGGTTGCAGGATTCTGACATCTACCAAGGGTTGGATTTTCACAGGCTTTTGCTGCGGTGTTAAGCAGATTTTCACCTACAAGTGGTCTCCTTTTCTGATGGGCCCAAACAAGCCTCTCCATTTTCCATCAAGATTAATTTAGACTTTCTATTTCAGGAATCCGACCTCGCATCGTGTGATCCACGCTCCTTTAGAAAAACCCTGGTGAAGCCAGTAAAGAGGCATCTGTGTCCTGAGCAGTTTTGAACAGAGGCTTTCAGAGGAGATGAGAATGACTAATCTGTCCAGCAAACACTGTTAGTGGAGACTGGTAATCAGTCTGCTAGTCTGTCCACTGAATGAATGTGTCAATTTACTTCTGGCCGGCAATTTGTGTGAAAAAAAAAAAGCACATTGGCAAAAGCGAGATTTCTCACAACCCGCTTACACATGGCCTTTCCCTTCCAAGTGTTTTCATATTTAAATTTGCTTTATATCGAATGGCTCGGTTGTATGACCCAGCAATCAGAACTAACTGGCAAGTATAGAATTTTGATAGGACGAGTGATGTCATAGAATTTAGCAGCGGGCGCTACATGGATGACCACCCTTCAGCTGCCTAATGCTGATCAGTTAATTGCATTGTAGAATTAAAATGTTGCTATGCCTATTTTTTTAGTTTTTCATCGTGATGCAACTCGATTTACTAAACTCACAAACTGGGTGAAGCTTAAGATAGGCTCTCATTTAGCCATGAGATAACTTTTCTACCTCCTCGTATCACATAAATGCTCAGCTTGGTCCAGGAATTTATGTGTTAATAATGGGCAAAGAGGAGAAATTTCATTTACACATTAGAAGAAATTTAGCCAGACTGGTGGATTATCTAATGTGTATGTGGGTGTCTCGATTCACCGCTAATGGCAAATGTAAAGTCATAGATGGCAAATTCTTTGTTTCCCAATACTTAAGATAAGCCACTAGCATACGTATTGGGCAACACACGAACAAGAACAGAAGGTAGAAGGAATAGCTGTTAACAATATAGCCTTCACTGCTCCTATGTACAAGAATATAACTACTGTAATACTTCCCCATATACAAGAATATAACTACTATAATACTGCCCCCTATGTACAAGAATATAACTTCTATAATACTGCCCCTATGTACAAGAATATAACTACTATAATACTGCCCTATGTACAAGAATATAACTACTATAATACTGCTCCTATGTACAAGAATATAACTACTATAATACTGCCCCTATATACAAGAATATAACTACTATAATACTGCCCCCTATATACAAGAATATAACTACTATAATACTACTCCTATGTACAACAATATAACTACTATAATACTGTCCCTATGTATAAGAATATAACTACTATAATACTGCCCCTATGTACAAGAATATAACTACTATAATACTGCCCCTATATACAAGAATATAACTACTATAATACTGCCCCCTATATACAAGAATATAACTACTATAATACTACTCCTATGTACAACAATATAACTACTATAATACTGTCCCTATGTATAAGAATATAACTACTATAATACTGCCCCTATGTACAAGAATATAACTACTATAATACTGCCCCTATGTACAAGAATATAACTACTATAATACTGCCCCTATGTACAAGAATATAACTACTATAATACTTCCCTATGTACAAGAATATAACTACTATAATACTGCTCCTATATACAAGAATATAACTACTATAATACTGCCCCCTATATACAAGAATATAACTACTATAATACTGCCCCTATGTACAAGAATATAACTACTATAATACCGCTCCTATATACAAGAATATAACTACTATAATACTGCTCCTATGTACGAGAATATAACTACTATAATACTGCCCCTATGTACAAGAATATAACTACTATAATACTGCCCCTATGTACAAGAATATAACTACTATAATACTACTCCTATGTACAACAATATAACTACTATAATACTGTCCCTATGTATAAGAATATAACTACTATAATACTGCCCCTATGTACAAGAATATAACTACTATAATACTTCCCTATGTACAAGAATATAACTACTATAATACTGCCCCCTATATACAAGAATATAACTACTAGAATGCTGCCCCTATGTACAAGAATATAACTACTATAATACCGCTCCTATATACAAGAATATAACTACTATAATACTGCTCCTATGTACGAGAATATAACTACTATAATACTGCCCCTATGTACAAGAATATAACTACTATAATACTACTCCTATGTACAACAATATAACTACTATAATACTGTCCCTATGTATAAGAATATAACTACTATAATACTGCCCCTATGTACAAGAATATAACTACTATAATACTTCCCTATGTACAAGAATATAACTACTATAATACTGCCCCCTATATACAAGAATATAACTACTATAATACTGCCCCTATGTACAAGAATATAACTACTATAATACCGCTCCTATATACAAGAATATAACTACTATAATACTGCTCCTATGTACGAGAATATAACTACTATAATACTGCCCCTATGTACAAGAATATAACTACTATAATACTGCCCCTATGTACAAGAATATAACTACTATAATACTGCCCCTATGTACAAGAATATAACTACTATAATACTGCTCCTATGTACAAGAATATAACTACTATAATACTGCTCCTATGTACAAGAATATAACTACTATAATACTGCCCCTATGTACAAGAATATAACTACTATAATACTGCCCCTATGTACAAGAATATAACTACTATAATACTGCTCCTATGTACAAGAATATAACTACTATAATACTGCTCCTATGTACAAGAATATAACTACTATAATACTGCCCCTATGTACAAGAATATAACTACTATAATACTGCCCCTATGTACAAGAATATAACTACTATAATACTGCCCCTATATACAAGAATATAACTACTATAATACTGCCCCCTATATACAAGAATATAACTACTATAATACTACTCCTATGTACAACAATATAACTACTATAATACTGTCCCTATGTATAAGAATATAACTACTATAATACTGCCCCTATGTACAAGAATATAACTACTATAATACTTCCCTATGTACAAGAATATAACTACTATAATACTGCTCCTATATACAAGAATATAACTACTATAATACTGCCCCCTATATACAAGAATATAACTACTATAATACTGCCCCTATGTACAAGAATATAACTACTATAATACCGCTCCTATATACAAGAATATAACTACTATAATACTGCTCCTATGTACGAGAATATAACTACTATAATACTGCCCCTATGTACAAGAATATAACTACTATAATACTGCCCCTATGTACAAGAATATAACTACTATAATACTGCCCCTATGTACAAGAATATAACTACTATAATACTGCTCCTATGTACAAGAATATAACTACTATAATACTGCTCCTATGTACAAGAATATAACTACTATAATACTGCTCCTATGTACAAGAATATAACTACTGTAATACTTCCCCATATACAAGAATATAACTACTATAATACTGCCCCCTATGTACAAGAATATAACTACTATAATACTGCCCCTATGTACAAGAATATAACTACTATAATACTGCTCCTATGTACGAGAATATAACTACTATAATACTGCCCCTATGTACAAGAATATAACTACTATAATACTGCTCCTATGTACAAGAATATAACTACTATAATACTGCCCCCTATGTACAAGAATATAACTACTATAATACTGCCCCTATGTACAAGAATATAACTACTATAATACTGCTCCTATGTACAAGAATATAACTACTATAATACTGCCCCCTATGTGCAAGAATATAACTACTATAATACTGCCCCTATGTACAAGAATATAACTACTATAATACTGCTCCTATGTACAAGAATATAACTACTATAATACTGCTCCTATGTACAAGAATATAACTACTGTAATACTTCCCCATATACAAGAATATAACTACTATAATACTGCCCCCTATGTACAAGAATATAACTACTATAATACTGCCCCTATGTACAAGAATATAACTACTATAATACTGCCCCTATGTACAAGAATATAACTACTATAATACTGCTCCTATGTACGAGAATATAACTACTATAATACTGCCCCTATGTACAAGAATATAACTACTATAATGCTGCTCCTATGTACAAGAATATAACTACTATAATACTGCTCCTATGTACAAGAATATAACTACTATAATACTGCCCCCTATGTACAAGAATATAACTACTATAATGATCTTTTTATTTAAAAACTGACAATCATATATTACAGAAATATTACATTAAAATCACAAAACAATAAATAAAGGAAATAAATATTGCGTTGTTACATCACTTTACAAGATAGCATTTGTAGACATTGACTAATCCTGATACATTATTGTTCCTCCAGGTCACATTTCCTGGGTTACTCTTTATATCCTTCTTATATACAGCCTTCAGACTTTCTAGGATCTTATACCTGACAGTGTCACAGGACAGGACTTCCTTATTGATGAGCAGGCAGCACCGCGCACACCACAGGTGGTAGATGGTCACCACATTTATTATATACAGGGAGCTCCTGTTATACCCTCTGAGCTCAGGCTGGAAGTCTCCGTACAGCAGCTGACCATATGACTGTCTCACCAGGTGCGGTAACTTTAGGGACAAGGACACAGACTCCCATACCTGCATACTAAAGGGACACTCTAACAGCAGATGCTCCATTGTCTCCTGTATATGGGGGCACTCTTCTCTGGGACAGGATCTATCTGGTACATTCCTGCACTTTAGATTATCTCTAACGTACATTTTACCATGGAGCGCCAGCCACGCTATGTCTCTCATATGAGGGGGAACTCTGGGATCTAGCCTGTTTTACATCTACACTTGGGGCGCCCCTCAGTTGTACCTGGACACTGAAGTGAGAAGACAGGACATTCTTATACAACTCCTTTCTACTGAGCTGCTTGACGTCATCATACAGGATCCTCCATCTGATGACCTTACTTATTATGTGGACACCATACCAAGAAACATTATTCTTTATTCTTCCTGAGATTCTCTTGATGGAGTCCCCTACTGACCACACAGACACAAACTGCTGGATCTGGCTCTTAAACAAACAAGACCATGGTACCTTCTCCGAATTCTTACAAAACGAGAAATTCTTCATAAGAAACAAAAGATTAAAGAAGAGCTCTGGACAAGGCATGGAGAGACCACCATCCTTATGAGGGAGATAGACAATGTTTCTCCTGACCACACTCACTCTGTTACCCCACAAAAAGTGAAAGAAGACATTGGTAAGTCTGGAGAGCAACGTATCTGGCACCGGGAACACCACACTGATATAGAGGAAGAGCGGGAGCAGGAAGGTCTTCAGCAGGCGGATCTTCTCCAGATATGTCAGCTTCCAGTGTTTCCAGCTCTGCGCCTTCCACTAACACACCACCAGCTTCTCCTCCCAATTCACCTTCCCATCATCTACAGCACCAAACACAACTCCCAGAATCTTTATCTGACCCTGAACTGTTCTGAAGGGCATAGAGAAGACATGACAGTAGCTCCCCAGCCACAGCGCCTCACTCTTCTCCATGTTCACAGAGGAGTTAGATACATTGGAGAAGGCTGTGATCTCCTGCTATAGAGCCGCACAGTCATCTCTAGAAGATAGCACAATCGACACATCATCCACATAGGCACAGAACTTTATATCCTCCACCATACTCTGCAGGTGGCATCTCAGACCTGTGAAATCCCTATGATCCTGGACCCTTCTGAGGAAAGGATCCAGACTAAAGACATACAACAATGGGCTGAGAGGACATCCCTGCCTCACCCATTACATGATCGTGAAGGGCTTGGCCAAGTGACCATTATTCAGCGGCAGGCTTATAGCTCCCTTATACAGAAACTGTAGCCACTGCACAAACCCGCATCAGGATGCCATACTGTAACAACACTTGATACAGATAGTCATGATGGACTCTATCAAAGGCTTTATTCTCGTCTAAGCCCATAATATACACCCCCACATGGTGCTGCTTAAAGGGAACCTATCACCCCGTTTTTTAAAGATAAGATAAAAAAAGTGTGAAATAGGGGCAGAGCTGGGCTTTACATTCGTGCCTTTTTTGTGCCTTTATTCCCCCGTTAGGCTGCCGAAATACCTTTTTGAAGTGGCCGTTTTGTCCTGTCACTCAACTTGGTCAGGTCGGATGGGCGTGGCTAAATAGCGGTTCCTCCCCCCCTGCTTCTTGGCGTTTCTTTCGTAAACGCGATCTGTGAATGGCACAGATCGCGCTTTTTATTAGCAGTTGTGCAGTTAGTTTTCCTCCGGCGCCTGCGCATTATGTTTTGCCCAACTGTGGGCATAGCAATAATTACCATCACTGCGCATGCGCGGGTGGTGCCCCGGAAGTGATCATATGGGCACAGTGTTTACATGGATGCCGTGCCGGTAAAATTTTCTCAGCCCGAACTGCGAGCGTAAGTTTGGTGCCAAAATCGCTCGCCTGCCTATCGTTCTATCTATCGTTCTATCTATTCTCTATCTTATCTATTATCTATCTATCTATCGTTCTTTCTATCAATTATCTATCTTATCTATTATCTATCGTTCTTTTTATGTATCTATCTATTATCTATATTTCTATATATCCTTTCTATCTATCTATCTATTATCTATCTTTCTTTCTCTCTATCTATTATCTATATATCCTTCTTTCTATCTATCTATCTATCTATCTATTATCTATCTTTCTTTCTCTCTATCTATTATCTATATATCCTTCTTTCTATCTATCGTTCTTTCTATCTATTATATAACTATCGTTCTTTATATCTATCTATCTATCTATCTATCTATTATCTATCTATTGTTCTATGAATCTATCTATATATCTATCTATCTATTGTTATTTCTATCTATCGTTCTTTCTATCTATTAGCTATCATTCTTTCCATCTACCTATCTATTAGCTATTGTTCTTTCTATCTATCGATCTTTATATCTATATATTATCTATCGTTCTTTCTCTCTATCTATCTATCTATCTATCTATTATCTATATATCTATAGTTCTTTCTATCTATCTATCTATTATCTATATATCTATAGTTCTTTCTATCTATTTATAGATCTTTCTATCTATTATCTATCGTTATTTTTTTCTATATATTATCTTTCTTTCCTTCTTTCTATCTTTCTATCTATTATCTATCTATCATCTATCTATCTATCATTATTTCTATCTATCGATCTTTCTATCTATTGTTCTCTCTTTCTATCTATCTATTATCTATCTATTACCTATCTATTAGCTATCTATCGTTCTTTCTAACTATCTATCGATCTTTCTATCCATTATCTATTGTCTTATCTATCTATTTTTTATCTATCGGTCTTTCTATCTATCTCTATCTATTATCTATCTATCGTTCTTTATATCTATTATCTATCTATCGTTATTTTTATCTATCATCTATCTATCTATCGTTCTTTTTATCTATGGTTCTATCTATTTATCTACCTATCTATTACACTGGTCAACAGCATTTTTGGTGCCAAAGATATTTCATCGAATTTAGGGTATTTTTGGGGTGCTGATTCTGAATATGTCATCAGTTTTGCCAGATTGGCTCAAGTTTTTGAGATTTTTGGTATCTTATTTATAGCACTTGTTGGTAAATGCGACGCATCATCTCATTAATTTCTTTGGATTAGTACTTGAACTGAGCAGTTCTCAATATAGTTTTGTGTTAATTAGTGTTCTAAAAGTTTGTTCATAGCTTGATTTTTGCACTAACTTTATGTTGTTGTCTGTTTTCCAGTGAAAAGCATGAACTCATCAAGAAGAAGTTGTCTTAACGATCCAGACTCATTCTGTTACATTTGTGGTGAATACACACTGCCAAAACATAGAAGAAACATAACAGACTTCGTAAAAAAAGTGTATTTTGCCTATTTTGGGGTTATGCTTGGGGACCAAGACAAGTTTTGGGCACCACACATAGTGTGCAAAGCATGTATCGAATTATTACGAAAATGGAGCAAAGGACAAAGAAAAAGCTTCAAATTTGGTGTTCCAATGGTGTGGAGAGAGCCAAAAAATCATCATGATGACTGTTATTTCTGTGCAGTGGAAGTGCAAGGATTCAATAAGCATAAGAAACGAAAATGGGAGTAACATGGAATCTGCAAGAAGGCCTGTCCCTCATTGTGAAGATGTGCCTGTACCTGTGTGTACCATAAATAAGTCATCATGATGATTTTTTGGCTCTCTCCACACCATTGGAACACCAAATTTGAAGCTTTTTCTTTGTCCTTTGCTCCATTTTCGTAATAATTCAATACATGCTTTGCACACTATGTGTGGTGCCCAAAACTTGTCTTGGTCCCCAAGCATAACCCCAAAATAGGCAAAATACACTTTTTTTACGAAGTCTGTTATGTTTCTTCTATGTTTTGGCAGTGTGTATTCACCACAAATGTAACAGAATGAGTCTGGATCGTTAAGACAACTTCTTCTTGATGAGTTCATGCTTTTCACTGGAAAACAGACAACAACATAAAGTTAGTGCAAAAATCAAGCTATGAACAAACTTTTAGAACACTAACACAAAACTATATTGAGAACTGCTCAGTTCAAGTAGTAATCCAAAGAAATTAATGAGATGATGCGTCGCATTTACCAACAAGTGCTATAAATAAGATACCAAAAATCTCAAAAACTTGAGCCAATCTGGCAAAACTGATGACATATTCAGAATCAGCACCCCAAAAATACCCCAAATTCATTAAAATATTTTGGACACCAGAAAAAAAAATTTTTTTTGTTGACCTGTGTTATCTATCTATCTATCGTTAGTTATATCTATCTATATTGACCTTTCTATCTATTATCTATTTTTCTATCGTTCTATCTATCTATCTTTCTGTCTATTATCTATCTATCTATTGATCTTTCTATCTCTTATCTATCGTTCTTTCTCTCTATCTATCTATCTATCTATTATCTATATATCTATAGTTCTTTCTATCTATCTATTTATAGATCTTTCTATCTATTATCTATCGTTATTTATTTCTATATATTATCTTTCTTTCCTTCTTTCTATCTTTCTATCTATTATCTATCTATCATCTATCTATCTATCATTATTTCTATCTATCGATCTTTCTATCTATTGTTCTCTCTTTCTATCTATCTATTATTTATCTATCTATTACCTATCTATTAGCTATCTATCGTTCTTTCTAACTATCTATCGATCTTTCTATCCATTATCTATTGTCTTATCTATCTATTTTTTATCTATCGTTCTTTCTATCTATCTCTATCTATTATCTATCTATCGTTCTTTATATCTATTATCTATCTATCGTTATTTTTATCTATCTATCTATCATCTATCTATCTATCGTTCTTTCTATCTATGGTTCTATCTATTTATCTACCTATCTATCGTTAGTTATATCTATCTATATTGACCTTTCTATCTATTATCTATTTTTCTATCGTTCTATCTATCTATCTTTCTGTCTATTATCTATCTATCTATTGATCTTTCTATCTCTTATCTATCGTTCTTTCTCTCTATCTATCTATCTATTATCTATATATCTATAGTTCTTTTTATCTATATATTATCTATCTATTGTTCTGTCTATCTATCTATCTCTTTTCAGCTACCTATCACATTCTATCGAACCCTTCTAACTTTCTTATTCCTTCTTTCTATCTATTTATCTAACTCATCTATCTAAGAGCATATTACATACAACATACAACCGGCAACATAAACACTGTGACATACACCCAGCGATATACAACTTGTAACCTATCACATTTGACATGCAACATACGACTTTGAACATACTATGTGCGACATGCAACGTGCGAAGACAACATGCGACATACGATAACATGTGACACACAACATGCGACTACATGTCACATGCAACAACATGTGGCAACGTACAAGTACATGCGACATGCAACAACATGAAACTACATATCATATGCATCAACATTCAACAACATGCGACATGCAACATGCGACTACATGCAACAACATGCATCAAGCAACATGTCACTACATGCGACCACATGCGGCATGCAACAACATGCAACATACAAAACATGCGACTACATGTCACATGACACAACATGCGACATGCAAGATGCGACTACATGCCAAATGCTGCAACATGCGAGTACATGCGACTACATGCGTATTGCAACAACATGCGACTACATGTCGCATGCAACCACATGCGACAGGCTAAACCATCCGTCTACATGCAAAATTCATAACCATGCGCCATGTGATAGCATGCTCGTTGCGACATGCGGAGACATGCAGCATGTAACATACACCACATACATACAATACATACATACAGACATACAGTACATACAACATAGATTACATACTCACCATCACTTGTCACTTTGATCCCCGAAGCCAGTGTCATGTATAAAAAAAATTAAACTAAAAAAATAAAAAGTCCCTGTCCGCAGAAATCCTATGTAAACGAGTGTCCAACGACGATCTCCCGTTGAGAGCAGGAACATCTGCAGATGTGACTGCTCTCCAGGGGCTCCAAGAACACAATGAAGGTAGGAAAGTATCCTTCCACATTGTGTTACTCACAATGTATTCCTCCAACACTGTGACAAAATAGTCCCTGGCCTCACTTCTGCCAATGCTGTTCAGGCAGCTTTGCTACAAATTGAGACTAGGAAAAATGGTTGACCTCTTCAGTGATGCACTGCAGGAGACATTATCTCCTGTCATTGTGTCACTGAGGGTCCTATAGATCAGAGACATCACCCGATGTCACTGTGCTATAGGGGAGATCCTCCAGGGACACGCGTCACTTGTTGGACTACGGCGAACACAGGTAGTTTAAGGTTTGTTATTTATTTTTTTTTTAACAGGTCCAGAACTATGGTAAGTATGGTCAAATGAAGAATATTAAAAAAAAATTTTTGTAAAAATGTGTGTGTGTTATTAATCCATTACTATCAATTTATTACTAACGGATAGGTGTCTTATTTACGCCTCTCCGTTAGTAATCCGGCTTAATGTCAGCTTACAATAGCAAGGTGACATTAACCCCTTATTACCCCATATCCCACCGCTACACGGGAGTGGGAAGAGAGGGGCTAAGTGCCAGAATTGGCGCATCTGACAGATGTGCCATTTCTGGGGCGGCTGTGTACTGGTGTTTGTAGCCGGGGGGGGGGGCCAATATCCATGGACCCTCTCTAGGCTATGAATATCAGCACACAGCTGTCTGCGTAGCCTTTCTGGATATAAAATATAGGGGGACCCCACGTCAATTTTTTTTGGGGGGTCACCCTATTTTTATCGCCAGGAAAGGCTACGCAGACAGCTGTGGGATGGTATTCATAGCAGGCTACAAATATTGGTACACGGTCGTCGGCTTACCCCCTCTGGCGCAGAAAATTCCGCGGGAGCACACGCCGTTTTTTGGGGTTTTTTTTTCTGTTTTACATGGGATTCTGTTTGTCAAACTTCTGACTTCGTTACTTGCTTCCCACCATGGCTTCATGAAGTTTTGCTATCTAATTTTAAACCTGCTTCAGTTAGGATAATTTGACGTCAATGCCATATATCCACTGTGGTAAACAGTAAGGGTAATATATGAATGGTCCTAGACATAAGCACTGATTAGCTGTCTACATATCCTTTGATTGTTTGGCGGTACCTTTTTGCGACCGTGCACATGTTGCATGTTTGTTGCTTAAATTTTGGGTGCTGCTTATTATTATTATTGTTCATTTTTATAGCGCCATTTATTCCATGGTGCTTTACATGTGAAATACGGGGCAAATATAGACAAATACATTAAACATGAGCAAAAACAAGGCACACGGGTACATAAGGAGGGAGGACCCTGCCCGCGAGGGCTCACAGTCTACAGGGGATGGGTGAGGATACACTAGGAGAGGGTAGAGCTGTTTGTGCGGCGGTTCAGTAGGTTCAGGATCACTGCAGGCTGTAGGCTTGTCGGAAGAGGTGATTCTTCAGATTCTTTTTGAAAGTTTCTATGGTAGGCGAGAGTCTGATGTGATGGGGTAGAGAGTTCCAGAGTATGGGGGAAGCACGGGAGAAGTCTTGGATGCAGGTGTTGGAAGAAGAGATGAGAGGGGAGTAGAGAAGGAGGTCTTGAGAGGATCGGAGGTTGCGTGTTGGTAGGTACTGGGAGATCATGTCACAGATGTATGGAGGAGATAGGTTGTGGATGGCTTTGTAGGTCATTGTGAGGGTTTTGAACTGGAGTCTCTGGGCGATAGGAAGCCAGTGAAGGGCTTGGAATAGGGGAGAGGCTGGGGAATAGCGGGGAGACAGGTAGTTTAGTCAAGCAGCAGAGTGTAGGATGGATTGGAGTGGTGCCAGAGTGCTAGAGGGGAGGCCAGAGAGTAGGAGGTTGCAGTAGTCGAGGCGGGAGATGATAAGGGCATGCACTAGTGTTTTTGCGGTGTCGCGGTCAAGGAATGTGCGGATCCTGGAAATTTTTGAGTTTGAGGCGGCAGGAGGAGGCAAGGGATTGGATATGTGGCTTGAAAGAGAGGGCAGAGTCGAGGATCACCCCGAGGCACCGGGCGTGTGGGACTGGGGAAAGTGAGCAGCCATTGACATTGATGGATAGGTCTGGTGGAGGAGTAGAGTGAGATGGGGGAAAGACGATGAATTCTGTTTTGTCCATGTTCAGTTGTAGAAAGCGAGCAGAAAAGTATGCTGAAATAGCAGACAGTGCGGGATTTTGGTAAGTAAGGAGGTGAGGTCAGGTCCGGATAGGTAAATCTGCATGTCATCAGCATAGAGATGGTACTGCATACCGTGGGATTCTATGAGCTGCCCCAGACCGAAGGTGTAGATGGAGAAGAGTAGGGGTCCTAGAATAGAGCCTTGAGGAAAACCGAGTGACAAGGGGCGAGGTGAGGAGGTGGTGTGGCGGAGGCAGACACTGAATGTCCGATCTGTCAGATATGATGAGATCCAAGAAAGGGCAAAGTCTGTGATGCCAAGAGATGAGAGGATTTGTAGCAGAAGGGAGTGGTCCACAGTGTCAAAGGCAGAAGACAGGTCCAGAAGAAGGAGGACAGAGTAGTGTCGCTTGCTCCTGGCAGTTAGTAGGTCATTGGTGACTTTAGTTAGGGCAGTTTCAGTTGAGTGATGGGAACGGAAGCCAGATTGTAATCGATCAAAGAGGGAGCAGGAGGAGAGGTGAGAGGACAGTTCAAGGTGGATGTGTTGCTCCAGCAATTTGGAGGCATAAGGAAGAAGAGATATCGGGTGATAGCTAGACACAGAGGATGGGTCGAGGGAGGGCTTTTTGAGGATGGGTGTGATCTTGGCATGCTTGAAGGATGAGGGGAAGACACCTGTTGTGAGTGAGAGGTTGAAAAGGTGCGTTAGGGTTGGGATGAAGACCGTGGAAAGGTTAGGGATGAGGTGGGATGGGAGCAGGTCGAGACGCGTTCAGGTGGTGAGGTGTGATCTTGACAGGAGGGTGGAGAGCTGATCTTCTGTCATGGTGGAGAAGCTGGTTTTGGAGGAGCAGGGGTGAGCAGCTAAGAGGGGCAGTGGGCGCTGTGGGCCAAAGCTTTCTCTGCTCGTATCGATCTTCTGTTTAAAGAAAGAGGCAAAGTCTTTAGCAGAAATGAGAGGGGAGGGAGGGGGTGCAGGGGGACGGAGTAGAGAATTGAAAGTGTTGAAAAGCTGTTTAGGGTTGTGGGACAGGGAGGATATGAGAGATGAGAAGTAAGTTTGTTTTGCGGCAGTGAGCGCGGACTTAATGGCGAGGGACTGCTTGTATGCGGTGAAGTGGTCAGCAGAGCGGGATCGCTTCAATCTCCGCTCATCGATCCTGGAAGCCCGTCTCAGTTCTTTAGTCAGGCTGGTCAGCCAGGGCTGCCTGTTGATTGTACGAGTTTTGCTATGCATGAGCGGGCCGGCCGAATCGAGTGTTGCTGTTATTGTAGCGTTATAAAAAGCAGCAGCAGCATCTGTGTCATGAAGGGAGGCTATATCGGTAAGAGGGAGAAGGGACTCAGAGAGTGAATGTAAGTTGAGATGTTTGAGATTTCTGCGAGGGAGTTCGTGGAGTGGGGGTTGCACACTAGGAGAGGAGAGGGAAGAGAATGTCAGTAGGTTGTGGTCAGACAGGGGGAGGGATGTGTTAATGAGATTAGTAAGGGAGCAGAGGCGGGTGAAGATGAGGTCCAGCATGTGGCCATCTTTGTGAGTGGCCTCAGAGGACCATTGAGTGAGGCCAAAGGAGGCAGTCAGTGATAAAAGTTTAGAGGCAGCTGAGGTGGAAGTGTCAATCGGGATGTTGAAATCACCCTTGATGATAGTGGGGATGTCAACAGAGAGGAAATGAAGTAGCCATGTGGTGAAGTGGTCGAGAAAGGTGGAGATGGCTAGTTCTGGGGGGCGGTAGATGACAGCCAGCTGGAGGTTGGAGGGGGAATAGATGCGGATGGAGTGCACCTCAAATGAGGGAAGAGTAGCGGAGGGGGGTAGTGGGATTGGAGTAAAGGAGCAGGTGTCAGACAGGAGCAAGCCAACCCCTCCACCACGTTTGTTGGTGGAGCGAGAGGTGTGAGAGAGGTGGAGACCGCCGTAGGAAAGCGCAGCTGGGGAGGCTGAGTCAGAGGGGGTGAGCCAGGTGGCCCTCTGTTGTGAATTTGGATTCTGGGCTCCCCCGGTGGCCGCTTGTGGAATTGGACTTGTCATCCTCTTTCCTGTTTCACCTGGTTCCATCAGTAGTGGGTGTCGCTATTTAAGCTCATTTCTCTGGTGGTTTCTTGCCGGTCAACAATGTTATCTGATGCCTCTCAGTGCTTGTTCCTGCTTCTGACAACTACTAGATAAGTTGGACTTTTGTCCATGTTTCGTTTGCCTATTTGTTCCAGTTCACAGCTGAAGTTTTGTTACTGTGTCTGGAAAGCTCTCGTTGATCAGGGATTGCTACTCTGGTGTTATGAGTTAATGCCAGAGTTTAAGGTAATCTCTGGATGGTGTTTTGTTAGTGTTTTTCTGCTGACCATGAAAGTATACTATCTGTCTTCTGCTATCTAGTAAGCGGACCTCAAATTTGCTAAGACTATTTTCCTGCTGCGTTTGTTGTTTCATCTGAACTCACCGTCATTATATGTGGGGGGCTACTGTCTTCTTTGGAATATTTCTCTAGAGGTGAGCCAGGTCTTATATTTCCCTCTGCTAGCTATTTAGGTCTTAGGCCAGAGCTGGGCATCTAGCAATAAATAGGAAATGCTACCTGGCTATTTCTAGTTGCGCGGCAGGCTTAGTTCATGGTCAGTATAGTTCCATCTTCCGAGAGCTTGTCCCTCTATAGGCTTGCTATGATCTCTGCTTGCAGAGATCATGACAGTTTGACCGGCCAATAAAGTGTTAAAGACCCAGGTTGAGAAAGGAGAGTTATAAGAAGTCTGCTGGTATTTTTTTTTTTTTTTTTTTTCCTCCAGTTTGCCTTGCTGCAGTCTTTTTTCTCTCTCTCCTCCTCATCTCTGTATGGCTCTGTGTGCACCTGACAATAATGGATCTTCAGAGTGTAACTGCGGGTTTGAATAATCTCATCACGAAAGTACAAAATTTACAAGATTTTGTGGTACATGCTCCAGTATCTGAGCCGAGAATTCCTTTGCCGGAGTTCTTCACAGGGAATAGAGCTAGCTTCCAGAATTTCCGAAATAATTGTAAGCTTTATTTGTCCCTGAAGTCTCGTTCAGCTGGAGACCCTGCTCAGCAGGTTAGGATTGTGATTTCCTTGCTCAGGGGTGACCCTCAAGATTGGGCCTTCTCATTGCCAGCAGGGGATCCTGCGTTGCGCGATGTGGATGCGTTTTTTCTGGCCTTGGGCTTGCTTTATGAGGAACCTCATTTGGAACTTCAGGCAGAAAAAACTTTGATGGCACTATCTCAGGGGCAAGACGAAGCTGAGGTTTACTGCCAAAAATTCCGTAAATGGTCTGTGCTTACTCAGTGGAATGAGTGCGCCTTGGCGGCAACTTTCAGAGAAGGTCTCTCTGATGCCGTTAAGGATGTTATGGTGGGGTTCCCTGTGCCTGCAGGTCTGAATGAGTCCATGACAATGGCTATTCAGATTGATAGGCGTCTGCGGGAGCGCAAACCGGTGCACCATCTGGCGGTGTCTATGGAAAAGACGCCAGAAAGTATGCAGTGTGATAGAATTCTGTCCAGGAGCGAGCGACAGAATTTTAGACGGAAGAATGGATTGTGCTTCTATTGTGGGGATTCTACTCATGTTATATCAGCATGCTCTAGACGTACAAAGAAGCTTGATAAGTCTGTTTCCATTGGCACCATTCAGTCTAAGTTTATTTTGTCTGTAACCCTGATTTGCTCTTTGTCATCCATTGCCACGGACGCCTATGTTGACTCTGGTGCCGCTCTGAGTCTTATGGATTGGTCCTTTGCCAATCGTTGTGGTTTTGATTTAGAGCCTTTGGAGACTCTTATTCCTCTGAAGGGGATTGACTCCACCCCATTGGCTAATAATAAACCACAATACTGGACACAAGTAACCATGCGTATCAATCCGGATCACCAGGAGATTATTCGTTTCCTGGTGCTGTATAATTTACATGACGATTTGGTACTGGGATTGCCATGGTTGCAGTCTCACAATCCAGTCTTGGACTGGAGAGCAATGTCTGTGTTGAGCTGGGGATGTAAGGGTATTCATGGGGACTTACCTTTGGTTTCTATTTCGTCGTCCATTCCCTCTGAAGTCCCTGAGTTCCTCTCAGATTATCAAGACGTCTTTGATGAACCCAAGCTTGGGTCGTTACCTCCGCACCGTGAGTGCGATTGTGCCATAGATTTGATACCGGGTTGCAAATATCCAAAGGGTCGTTTGTTTAATTTGTCCGTGCCGGAACATGCTGCTATGCGGGAATATATAAAGGAGTCTTTGGAAAAGGGACATATTCGTCCATCTTCTTCTCCCTTGGGAGCTGGGTTTTTCTTTGTCTCAAAAAAGGACGGCTCTTTGAGACCATGTATTGATTATCGGCTTCTGAATAAGATCACTGTTAAGTACCAATACCCATTGCCATTGCTTACTGATTTGTTTGCTCGTATAGAGGGTGCTAAGTGGTTCTCTAAAATTGATCTTCGTGGGGCGTATAATTTGGTGGGGATCAGGCAGGGGGATGAGTGGAAGACCGCATTTAATACGCCCGAGGGCCACTTTGAGTATTTGGTCATGCCTTTTGGTCTTTCTAATGCCCCTTCAGTTTTCCAGTCTTTTATGCATGATATTTTCCGCGATTTTCTGGATAAGTTTATGATAATATATCTGGATGATATTCTGATTTTTTCTGATGACTGGGACTCTCATGTCCAGCAGGTCAGGAGAGTTTTTCAGGTTCTGCGGTCTAATTCTTTATGTGTGAAGGGGTCTAAGTGCGTTTTTGGGGTCCAGAAAATTTCCTTTTTGGGGTATATTTTTTCTCCCTCTTCCATTGAGATGGATCCCGTCAAGGTGCAAGCTATTTGTGACTGGACTCAGCCCTCCTCTCTTAAGGGTCTTCAGAGATTTTTGGGCTTTGCCAACTTTTACCGCCGATTTATTGCTGGTTTTTCGGATGTCGTTAAACCACTGACTGATTTGACCAGACATGGCGCTGATGTTGCTAATTGGTCCCCTCATGCTGTAGAGGCCTTTCAGGAGCTTAAGCACCGTTTTGCCTCTGCCCCTGTGTTACGTCAGCCTGATGTGAATCTGCCTTTTCAGGTTGAGGTTGACGCTTCGGAGATCGGAGCTGGGGCAGTGTTGTCGCAGAAAGGTTCCGACTGCTCCGTCATTAGACCTTGTGCCTTCTTTTCTCGCAAATTTTCGCCCGCAGAGCGGAATTATGATGTTGGGAATAGGGAGCTTTTGGCCATGAAGTGGGCGTTTGAGGAGTGGCGCCATTGGCTAGAGGGGGCTAAGCATCAGGTGGTGGTATTGACTGACCACAAAAATTTGATTTATCTTGAGACTGCCAGGCGCCTGAATCCTAGACAGGCGCGCTGGTCTTTATTTTTTTCTCGCTTTAATTTTGTGGTGTCATACCTACCGGGTTCTAAGAATGTTAAGGCAGATGCCCTTTCTAGGAGTTTTGACCCGGACTCTCCTGGTAATACTGAACCCACAGGTATCCTTAGGGAGGGAGTAATTTTGTCGGCCGTTTCTCCTGATCTGCGGCGGTCCTTGCAAGAGTTTCAGGCGGATAGACCGGATCGTTGTCCGCCTGATAGACTGTTTGTTCCGGATGATTGGACCAGTAGAGTCATCTCTGAGGTACATTCTTCTACATTGGCAGGTCATCCCGGAATTTTTGGTACCAGGGATTTGGTGGCAAGATCCTTCTGGTGGCCTTCCCTGTCACGAGATGTGCGAGTCTTTGTGCAGTCATGTGACATTTGTGCTCGGGCCAAGTCTTGTAGTTCTCGGGCTAGCGGACTGCTGTTGCCCTTGCCTATTCCTAAGAGGCCTTGGACACACATCTCGATGGATTTTATTTCAGATCTGCCTGTTTCCCAGAAGATGTCTGTCATCTGGGTGGTCTGTGACCGTTTCTCTAAAATGGTCCATTTGGTTCCTCTGCCCAAGTTGCCTTCTTCTTCTGAGTTGGTTCCTCTGTTTTTTCAGAATGTTGTCCGATTGCACGGTATTCCTGAGAATATTGTTTCTGACAGAGGTACCCAATTTGTGTCTAGATTTTGGCGGGCATTCTGTGCTAGGATGGGCATAGATTTGTCTTTTTCATCTGCTTTTCACCCTCAGACTAATGGCCAGACCGAGCGGACTAATCAGACCCTGGAGACATATCTGAGGTGTTTTGTCTCTGCTGACCAGGATGATTGGGTTGCTTTTTTGCCATTGGCAGAGTTCGCCCTCAATAATCGGGCCAGCTCTTCCACCTTGGTATCCCCGTTTTTCTGTAATTCGGGGTTTCACCCTCGATTTTCCTCCGGTCAGGTGGAATCCTCGGATTGTCCTGGAGTGGATGCGGTGGTGGAGAGATTGCATCACATCTGGGGGCAGGTTATGGACAATTTGAAGTTGTCCCAGGAGAAGACTCAGCGTTTTGCCAACCGTCATCGTCGTGTTGGTTCTCGGCTTTGTGTTGGAGATTTGGTCTGGTTGTCTTCTCGTTTTGTCCCTATGAGGGTCTCTTCTCCTAAGTTTAAACCTCGGTTCATCGGCCCTTATAGAATATTGGAGATTCTTAATCCTGTTTCTTTCCGTTTGGACCTCCCTGCGTCCTTTTCCATTCATAACGTTTTTCATCGGTCGTTATTGCGCAGGTATGAGGTGCCTGTTGTACCTTCAGTTGAGCCTCCTGCTCCGGTGTTGGTTGAGGGTGAGTTGGAGTACGTTGTGGAGAAAATTTTGGACTCTCGTGTTTCCAGACGGAGACTCCAGTATCTGGTCAACTGGAAGGGTTACGGCCAGGAGGATAATTCTTGGGTCAATGCATCTGATGTTCATGCTTCTGATCTTGTTCGTGCCTTCCATAGGGCTCATCCTGGTCGCCCTGGTGGATCTGGTGAGGGTTCGGTGCCCCCTCCTTGAGGGGGGGGTACTGTTGTGAATTTGGATTCTGGGCTCCCCCGGTGGCCGCTTGTGGAATTGGACTTGTCATCCTCTTTCCTGTTTCACCTGGTTCCATCAGTAGTGGGTGTCGCTATTTAAGCTCATTTCTCTGGTGGTTTCTTGCCGGTCAACAATGTTATCTGATGCCTCTCAGTGCTTGTTCCTGCTTCTGACAACTACTAGATAAGTTGGACTTTTGTCCATGTTTCGTTTGCCTATTTGTTCCAGTTCACAGCTGAAGTTTTGTTACTGTGTCTGGAAAGCTCTCGTTGATCAGGGATTGCTACTCTGGTGTTATGAGTTAATGCCAGAGTTTAAGGTAATCTCTGGATGGTGTTTTGTTAGTGTTTTTCTGCTGACCATGAAAGTATACTATCTGTCTTCTGCTATCTAGTAAGCGGACCTCAAATTTGCTAAGACTATTTTCCTGCTGCGTTTGTTGTTTCATCTGAACTCACCGTCATTATATGTGGGGGGCTACTGTCTTCTTTGGAATATTTCTCTAGAGGTGAGCCAGGTCTTATATTTCCCTCTGCTAGCTATTTAGGTCTTAGGCCAGAGCTGGGCATCTAGCAATAAATAGGAAATGCTACCTGGCTATTTCTAGTTGCGCGGCAGGCTTAGTTCATGGTCAGTATAGTTCCATCTTCCGAGAGCTTGTCCCTCTATAGGCTTGCTATGATCTCTGCTTGCAGAGATCATGACAGCCCTCCGTGTCCCGCGATAATGTGATCCCGACTTGCCGCGTTGGGTATCATCAAAGTATCAGCAGACCAACAACAAAGTAACAATTCACGGTTGTGGGGTCCCTTAGTCCAATAATCACCTTTTTTTTCACATATTCAAGGACCAAAATCCGCAAAAATAAAATTTACAATGATATAACATAACCGCGGGCTCACAAACAGCTATCCTCCACCAGTCAGGAGATGTAAAATCCCGATTTGAAAAGATTCAGGGAACCATGGACAATAAGTTACCTTCCCCAGGGCTTAAAAATTAACTGACAAAGTAATATTTTGGGATAAATATCATTAAGGTCATCAATCATTAAAGTTTTTCTTCAGGCTACTGCTACTCTGTCGTCCTTCTTTGCTTCTGGGATGGGTGGGTGGGGATTAATGTTCGACCCTCTTTGTAGCGACATCTGATCACGGCTCCTCCATGCGTCCTTTTTATCACCCTTTGTCCAGCATCCTTTTTCAACAGTCCTACGTCACTCTCACAAAAATCAGTTCCCCTTTAAAAAATAAAATACTTCCTACCTCTCTTCTCCCCACCCTTTACCCTGTCATAAACAAGCATTTTTCTATCTCACAAATCAAAAATGTCACTCGCTACCTGCTCTGGTCATGCCCCCCTCATTCGTACCCTTCTTGACATATCCTTTTACATCAACGTAAATATTTCTAAATGATCAATTTGCTTGATCTAACTAATTAATTAGATGTATCTATATGTTTTTGTTTATATATAATTTTTTTTAATTTTTTTATTAATGTAACAGGAACTTCATTTATTCAGTGTTTACTGGAGTAATCAGAAGCAAAGAGCACAGAACAAAAGCAGAAGACAAGATCACAAGTGAATACCGTATGAAAGTAAAATAAAAAAATTGTGAAAATATAAATATTGATTAAATAAATAATGCTTTGACAAATTAAATTTTTTTAGTCTTTCTTTCATTTGTTAAGTTTGTGAAACTTTCTACACATCATTTTCATCTAAACATGTCTCATTCTGATTTTATTACAAGGAAATTCCTTGAAAATAACAGTGCAGGAGCATACAAGAACAGCTAAGGACAGTAAAG
Source organism: Ranitomeya variabilis (assembly GCF_051348905.1). Taxonomy (NCBI): domain Eukaryota; kingdom Metazoa; phylum Chordata; class Amphibia; order Anura; family Dendrobatidae; genus Ranitomeya; species Ranitomeya variabilis. The sequence continues at coordinate 30,951,693 of NC_135234.1, read as the reverse complement.
GTGTGAAAAGATCAATATTACAAAGTGATTTCAAAAAATAGTAGTTAATAAAACATCTATTAAATTTAGTTTTAATTATTACATTATATTTGTCTATCTGTCGTTCTATCTTTCATAACAAATGTTATTCTACCTTTATTTCTAACGACCATTTCATATCTATCATTATTTTTGTCTATCATTCCTTCTCCCTTTTTTAGACTATTTTTAAATCATTCTCTATCATTAATGTTATCTCCAATTATATTTTTCTCATTCCTTCGCTGTCATTATTTTTCTCTCATAATTATTATTCTCATTATTACTACTATTATCTCTTAGTTACTTTTATATGTACATTACTGTCATGGTGCTGTACATGTTTAAAGCGGTTCCAAATCAAGTTTATAGTTAAAAAATTTTACAAGGAAAGACTGGGACAGAGTGGAGAAGACACTGACTTTCCGACTTACATTCGATGGGATAATGGGTAGGAGACAGAGGGTGGGGGACCAGCAGCTCTGCCACTGTTGACCTGTCAGCTCCGGCACATGGTGATGCAGCAGCTCAGGTGGTTGTTGACACGTCACAATGGTTATTCAAGGCTGTACGCTTTCTGTACAAAATTGGATTTAAATTTCCTTCTAAAACATACCAGGGTGGTGGATAATCGCACATGTTGAGGCATTGAGTTCAAGAGGATGCGTCATATTTGAGAGAAATTTTACAGGCAGTTGTTTGAGCAATAAATAAGTGTGGAGAGTTCCTGAAGATATTTATACATTAGATATGAGATATAGGGAGGGGACAGGTTTGGGGTAGCCTTGTAGATCACTGTTAGTAGTTTTAAGTGTATTATTTGGGTATTATAGAGCAAGTGAAAGAATTTTAAGAGGGTGTGAAACAGGGGAGTACCTAGGAGATAGGTGGATTAGGTGTGCTGCAAATTTTAGAACACACTGGAGTGGTTCAAGAGAGTTATCGTTGAGGCCACAGAGGAGGGTGTTGCAGTAATCGAGGCGGCAGATGAGGAGGGCATGCACAATAGTTTTACTAGTTAGTTGTCAGAGGAAAGGAACTGATTCCTAAAAGATTTTGGATTTGGAGGCCTCACGAGGAGGCAAGAGTTTGTACATGCGGTAGAAAGGACAGGCACAGGATTAGGATGCGAGAGTTGAAGAAGGATGACGTGAATGATGGACACTCCGTGATTATGGACATCATTGAGGGGACAGTGGTGCAAAAGAGTTACATCTGAGTTTCTTCCACATACAGGTGGAATTGGAAGCCATGGGACTTTATCAGTTGACTTAGCCAATTGGGATTAAGGTTATAGAAGGAAAAAAGTTGTGGCCAGAGGACAGACCCTTGAGGGACTACGACAAAGAGAGGGCGGGATGAGGAGGTAGTGTGTGAAAGAGAATCAATAAATGAGCGTTTGGAAAAGTATGAGGAAATACAATACAAGGGAAGGTATTTGTTGCAAACGGAAGCTGTAAGCTGTATTCTACAGTTTCAAAAGCAGAGGATAGGTCGATAAAGAAGAGGAAGTAGACATGTATGTTAGGTTAGGCTGTTAATAACTTTTTGGTAATTTTGGAAGGCAGATTTGATGTTGTCAAAAATATAACTAGATTAACTTTAGCATTTGTGAGCATTGATATGGGGCCATAGCTTAGCATAGCTGTTTGGTAAAGGATACAATTTTTTTACTATGTGTGTGATGTTGTCAGGTTTAAAGCCTGACGGCAATGTTCCAGAGTAAATGAGTAGGTTGAAGAGATGTCTTAGGGCTGTAATGTTCATGCTAATGAGTTTGGGGAGCTGGTGGGAAAGGATTGGGACAGGTGGGGAGGTGCAATTTGAAAAGTTGGTTGAGTAAGCTATCCTTCAGTGATGTTGAACGTTGAAGAGATGGGTTAGGGCTGGAATGAGCATGTTATTGAGGTTGGGGAGCAATTGGGAGGGGATGGGGTCAAGTGCACAGGTGGTGAGGTGTGATTTGGAGAAGAGGCGAGTAAGCTCTCCTTCAGTGATGTTGGAGAGGGAGGTTATTAGGGAAGGGCAGATGTCTGGTATATGGAGTGTTTAGGGTTGTGGAACAGTATTGTTTTCCGTTGTTTCAACGATATAGGTTTTGAATTTGGTGGAAAAGTCAGAGCAAAATAACTGTGGATTTTGAGGTGGCAGTGTTGGATGGAGAAGATAAACTGTTCTTTTAGATAAAGGTCTGTTTTGCAAAAATTACGATGATTTAGAAAGGTAAATTTAGCTTGGTATTTTATTTCCAATAACGCTCCCCGACCCAGGATGCTTGACACAGTCATTTTGGTGAAGTTGTTATGCCAGGGTTTGCCTATTGTTTTGTCGCACTTCACCATGAAAAAGAGGGTCTACTGAGTCTATGGCTGATGTGAGGGTGGCGTTCTAGAAAGCCATGTCGCTGTCCGTATCGTCAACTGAAGATATGGGGTAGAGGGGTATAACACAGTGTAAGACACTGTGAATTTCAAGTTGGGCAAGGTATATGCGAGGATGTGATAATGGCTAGACGTGGGGCGCGTCGGTAGATGGTGGTCCCATAGGGGACAGAAATACTTTGGGAGATTTGATAAAGAACACAGGCTGGTGAAGATTACGTCTCGTGTATGTCAGTCTTTGTGGGTGGCTGTGGAAGACAGCAGACAGCATTCTCTTGTGCTTAAATATAAGACCCTTGATGGAACATTAAAGGGAACCTGTCCCCACGAAAATCGCGGGTGAGGTAAGCCCACTAGCATCAGGGGCTTATCTACAGCATTCTTAAATGCTGTAGATAAGCCCCAGATGTTACCTGAAATAGGAGAAAAAGAAGTTAGATTATACTCACCTGGGGGCGGTCCCGCTGCTGGTCAGGTCGGATGGGCGTCTCTGTTCCGCTGCGTCGCCTCCTATCTTCATTACAAGACGTCCTCTTCTGATCTTCATCCACGGCTCCGGCGCAGGTGTACTTAGCTCTGCCCTGTTGAGGGCAGAGGATAGTACTGCAGTGCGCAGGCGCCGGGCCTCTGACCTTTCCGGTGCCTGCGCACTGCAGTACTATCCTCTGCCCTCAACAGGGCAGAGCTAAGTACGCCTGCGCCGCAGCCGTGGCTGAAGATCAGAAGAGGACGTCTTGTAATGAAGATAGGAGGCGACGCAGCGGAACAGAGACGCCCATCCGACCTGACCAGCAGCGGGACCGCCCCCAGGTGAGTATAATCTAACTTCTTTTTCTCCTCTTTCAGGTAACATCAGGGGCTTATCTACGGCATTACAGAATGCTGTAGATAAGCCCCTGATGCCGGTGGGCTTACCTCACCCGCGATTTTCGGGGGGACAGGTTCCCTTTAATTTTGTAATCAAGAAATCTCTTGTGTATTATTTTTTATGAAATAGTAATTTTTATTTTTTTTTATTTTTTTTTTAAATTAAAGGACAAATGTGAAAGACACAATGCCAAACTGCATCATTAATGAGTGCGATAGTAGGACTGGTAGACAGGGTCAGAGCCGTGATATTACTTTACACCCATTTCCAAAGGATGTTAAGGCAATTACACAATGGCTGCTCCAAACTGGTCAAGTGTTTTCCAATGTTGATCTATTAGCACAGAATATATTGGATGGAAACAAGAACGACAAATATCGTTTATGTTCTAAACACTTCACATCTGATTGCTACATTCACAATGTTAGTGGACGATCATTGCGTCCAAATGCTGTACCATCCATATTCCCTCCTTTAGAAGAGGTACAATTTGTAATTCAAGAAAATTTGACAATAGGTAAACGTAGTCATAGAAAAAGGCAACGACAAACAGCAGAAAGTAGCAGCTCAGTTTCAACTGATACCCGTAGTGTCAACATAGATTTTTCGGATGCATCAGAAAAACAGTTCTGTAGTATTGCCACACAGACAGACTTCACACTGGAAAATTCAACAGTATTCTTCCATCAAGTGTTGGGATGTGAAGGAAATAATGGTGATGAAGTAATACCTGATTTTGAAAATTCTGCAAAGGGTGAAGAACAACCATTATTTTCAACGCCAAATTTTGAGACAGATTTACAATCCCCATTAAAGAAAAGACAACAGGTTCAAAATTCTAATGTAAAGAAATCATTGATGTTAGAAAAGCAATTTTTACAAGGGATAAGAACACTATCACCAATACCTTATAGTGCAGACATCTCTAGTGGTGAAAATCAGAAAAATACTATTACAGAAGATTCAGATTATATTCCAGAATTGCCAAGTGCTGTAGAATCGGATCTATTTGGTTTTGCATCTCTAAGCTTTGAAGATCAATTACCGATCCATGGTGAGGAATGTGTTCAAACCATTAAAGAAACTGTTGCTGAAAGGAAACTAGTTGTATTCGAATCTTGCTTAGATAATCTATTTAAAAAAGTGAAATGTCAAGAAGTTAACGGATGCAAAAATTTAATAGTAAGTGTCAGAAAAATAGTTGAGGGTAGTTACATCAAAGTTATTGGCACATGCCGACTGGGTCACCAAAGTCATATTTTTGAATCACAGCCAAAAATCGGAAATTTTGCAGCTGGAAACATCTTGCTGGCTTCCGCTATTCTATTCAGTGGACTTAATTTTCAAAAAGTTCATGAACTTTTTAACATTTTTGGAGTGTTGTCAATATCCCAAACAACTTTCTACAGGTACCAAAGCAAATTTTTATTCCCTGCTATTGACATTGCTTGGAAAACAGAACAAGAAAATGTTACAAAGGAAATCATTCAAAAAAACATCATAGTTTCCGGTGATGGACAATGTGACAGTCCTGGTCACAGTGCTAAATACTGTGTCTATACCGTCATGGACACCATATCTGACAAAATAATAGACTTTGAGGTTGTGCAACAAACCCAATGCACATCGTCTGTTGCTATGGAAATTTATGGATTCAAAGTTTGTATGGATCGCCTACTCACTTCTGGATTTAAAATCAAAATTTTTGCCTCTGATAGACACGTCAGCATAAGAAGCAAAATGCGTAAAGACTATTCAGAAATCAACCATCAGTTTGATGTGTGGCATTATGCAAAATCGGTAAAGAAAAAACTAAAAGCGGCCAGTCAATCTAAGCTAAGCAAGGAGATAATTCCTTGGATAGACAAAATTGCACTACATCTCTGGTGGTCCATTAAAACCTGTAATGACAATGTTGAATTGTTACAGGAAAAATGGTTGTCGTGCCTGCAACACATAACAAACATACATGAGTGGGATGGCTGCAACATGTACCACCAATGCAGTCATGGACCACTGGTAGAAGATGCGGAGGATGGTCAAATTCTGTGGCTAAAAAAAGATACACCACCTTACCTAAATATTAAAAAAATTGTGACAAGCCGACAATTGTTCCAAGATTTGCCACACTTAGTGCACAATTGTCACACAGGATCTTTGGAAAATTTCCATAGTCTTGTTTTGAAATACAGACCCAAACGCATCCATTTTGGGATAGATTCAATGGAAGCACGGACAAAACTCGCTGCTTTAACACACAATTATAATGTTGGCAGACAAATTGCAACAATTAAGGTACCCCAAAAAAATTCAGAAGCTGTTGGCACAACACGCACAAAAATTGTGTTTCCTAAAGGAAGAAATAGATGGATTGTACGTGATGTTTTTGAAAAAGTATCGGTGGAATATTTAGAGGAGCTCTCTGTAAATGTTCTGAGAATTGCCAAAGGAGAGATATCTTCTCCATGGATCTCCAGAACTCCTTGTATGCCCCCCAATATCAGCAACAAAGAGCGTCCAAAAAAAGAAGATTTAAAAAAAAAAAAGAATTTTCAGATTTAAAAATATTTAGATCAGCCCTCAATTTTGTAAACTGAAGTAAATTGATATGAAAAAGCACTAAACAAGTAATACAAAAATAAATGTTACCGTGTTTGGAAGATAACTCTTACAAACACTGATTTACTCCTTGAATAGTGTTTTTATTATACCACCAAAAAGTAACAGTTATATTACAAGGGTAGATGTCAACCACAAACAAAGTTTTATGATTTAATTTCACCTGCATTAGGGGTTTATCTATTAAATTTGGCTAAGGATGTACATAAGCCAACGTTGTTACCTGAAAAATGCGAAAACAAAGTTTATGTTATACTCGCCCATGGGCGTTCCAGCAGTGGACCAGTACAATGTGCGTTTCGTTATGCTCTGTTTCCTCCAAACAAAAGAGGATGACATCCTCTTCTTGTCTTGCTGTGACGGCCAGGGCCCAGGCGTACTTTGTGTGCCGTATTGATGGCTGAGCAAATTAATGCAGTGCGCATGCGCTGTGCGCCTCTTGCCTTTCACGTCTCCTGTGCACATCATTAATTCATCATAAGCTTTCGAGTTTATACAAAAAACGCCAGCAACAGAGCCACTAAAGAAACACAAGAAGAGGACAATACACTATTAAAGGGAACCTGTCAACATGAAATTCGCAGGTGAGCTAAGCCCACCGGCATCAGGTGCTTATGAACAGCATTCTATAATGCTGTAGATAAGCCCCCGATGTTACCTTAGAGAAAAAGACTTTAGATTAAACTCACTCAGGGTGTGTTCTCGCTGTTGGTCCTGGTCCGGCGCCTCCCATCTTCATCAGGTGACGTCCTTTTATGGTGTTCATGGTGTGGCTCCGGCGCAGTAGTACTTTGTCAACCCTGTGGAGGGCACAGCAAACTACTTCATTGCGCAGGCACTGTGAATTTTCAGAGAGGCATGGCGCCTGTGCACGGCAGTACTTTGCTCTGCCCTCAACAGGGTTGACAAAGTACTGCTGCGCCAGTGCCGCAGCGTGAATACAAGAAGAGTACGTCATCTGATGAAGATGGGAGGCGCCCGCCACGGCCCAGCAGTGGTAACGCCCATTGGGTGGTTTTAAAATAACATGTTTATTATTTATTTGTTTTTTGTGTTTTAGATATTATATGTTCTAAATATAATAAAAATTACTTTGGTTTGTATGATCATATTAAGTTTGTTAATAAAAACAATGAATAACTTTATGTAATTTTTTTAATATGAATAAATCCACCATAAAAAAATTTGTATTTAATTTTTAAAAAAATGAATGACAAGGGAATATATTTTTAAACTATAAAAATGTAAAATTGTAAAAGCAGGTCAATTACATGAAAGGGAATACTAAAACCCAACGGCATAATGGGGTTATCTAATGCATACTCTTAGGCTGTAGATAAGCCAACGAAGTAAGACAAACAGAGGTTATATTATACGGAATCATTTTTGGTCACAATGTGTTGCAGTACGATGTTGGTATTGGTCAAATGCATCACATTTTGATATGATGACGTCCTATTCTTGTTTTCCTTCTGAGTCTCGGGTGCAAAATTATTTTATTTGTCCTGCTGAGGTCGGAGCAAATAACTACACTGCGCAGTTGATGAGACCCTCCCTGCACAGGAGCCTTGAAATTTGAAAAAGAATAGGCCGTTATAGTATAAAATTGCCAGCCGCTGGACACGTTCTGCAACGACAATCGTACAGTGCTGCATCGTGATCGTCCATTTGAGACTATCCTCTAAAATGTATTTGTTATCCTTCATGACACATCGTTTAGTCTAGAATATGCATGTCCACGTGGTATATAGACCATTTTCAAAGTATATTGCACAGCCACGTAGCATACCACCCAGGAACATTGTATATTGGCCAGCCACATTTTTTTGTTTTTCCAGTCAGATAGTAAATTGATTCTTCTAAAACGCTAAATCTTCTGGGTAATTTCACTATGCAGCGCCGGGACCAATAGATGGCAGAAGGCGGGTTCGGCTCGGTGGAATACGGAGGGTTAGACTAGCAGTTTTTTAATTATTATTATTGTAAACATAATTTTTTTTTAATATTTAAGCCACATAGGCAGCATAAATATTAATAATTGGGGGATAGACACAGGGTAAATAGGGGCATTAACAGAGTGTATTACCCGCGCAAAAACGCGTTCCCTTGCCGCCTGTTAGCGGTGGCAGGACTGGAGTATGCAGGCGAGAGAAATTGACTGCGGGTATTTTTGGAGCGTGCATTTTCTTCCGGACTATGCCCGTCGTTGATTGGTCGTGGCTATTTTGCCACAACCAATGTTCAAATTTGATTTTCATGATATAAAGAGGCCGCGTCCAATGAATAACTGTGAGAGACAGACAGAGAGACGGAAGTTACCCTAAGGCTATTACATTGTTGAAAGAATACTCTGTTGTTATTGGTGAAATGTAAGGCATATTCAGGTGACCTAAACAACAACATAGCGCAAATTAAAGATTTACGCACCTCACCTGGGAGAGTGAGCTGCTAATGTCTAAAAGCCGGACAGACCACAGCTAACCTGATCTTTTTACCCTGGATTGAGTAATGCTATCATAATAAAACCATGGTACAAGGTCGATTGTAATAATACTCATTACTCTGATGATTTTTATCACATTTATTTCAAACCCTTGAAAATAAATAAAATTTTAGGACAAGAAATATTTTATGTTAAATAATTAAATTTTTTTAAACCTCAATATCTAACAATTACTTTTATACAAACAATGCTACTTTGAATAATTATTATTGTATCATTGGTGAAGACAGTTTCCATGTTAATAATTATAATTTGGGCCATGGAAAATCACAAAATATATATATTTTTTTATTTTTTTTGTTTCATTTGAAACACAACATCAGTAAATTACATAACAACCTATTTTTTTAAACAACGGTTATTGTAATACAAAATCAATAAAGTAATCACTATTCTAAAGCCATAAATTCGGCAGCATAGTCATTGCTAGGCTTAAAACCCATATATTCATCATCATCGTCTGGAAAAGCAAAACGGACTTTATTAACAACACATGATGGTATGGGTCGTCTATTTCCGGCACCTAAGTATCCGTGGATCCATGCAGTAAAGGTTCTATAAGCTGTTTTCCGTAGTTTTCTGTAATAAATATAAATAAAAATAACATTAATATTTTATTAATCAACAAACACATGTTATAACTTTTAATTTTTATATTAATGTAAAAATTTTATCTTATTTGGAATGTTTATATTATTTACCTAAATTTTTATTTTTTACAATAAAATGGTATTAATTTTTTTTTTTTTTTTTTAAGAAATACTACAATTAGAGTTGTATAGTTACATAGGGAGTGCACATGCATTCTTCTGGAGTACCATTAATCACTAATACTGTCACACATTATTTATGTTCTTGTTGTAATATTAAATTTGAAATATACACTAAGAATGTTTTTACTCCTCCCCTGGTCTCCCATGCCCTGAGTCCTCCTGCACCCCCCATGCATTCCCTGCCCCTTGTCCACGTGTAACATGTCTGCCCTGGTGTCAAGTCTCCCCTGTCTCCTTTCTCAACGTGTTTTCCATCAACCCTGTCCTTGTAATCCCTGTGCCCCCTTCTTCCCTGCTCCCAAGTCTCCGTCCAGTATTCCTCTGTCCCCTTGCAGGCATTGTGTCCCTATCCACTGTGCCCTCGGAGTACCCTTGTGCTTGTCTCCCTTTCCCTCTAGTCCCCGTGTGTTCCACTGTGCCCTTGTCCCCTTCCTATTAGTCCCTAGTAGTCCCCTTGTGCATCTATCCCTTGTCCCCGTGTGTAGCCTTGTGTCAGTGTCCCTTGCCCACTAGTCCCTATGTGTCCCCTTGCGCCTGTCTCCCTTGTCCCCTTATGCTTGTGTCCCTTGTCCACGTGTTCAAGTCTCCCTTGCCCATTAGTCCCTTTTTGTCGCCTTTTCAGTGCAAAAGTAAATTTGATATACTGATTTTTATAATAAAATATTTTGGCATGTTGGGGGGGGGGGGACTTTTAGAAAATTCGCACTTGGGCCCATAACTTTATTAGTTACTATTCTGTTTTCAATGTATGCAGTCTCCCCAAAATATTTTTTAAAAAACAGCTATGAAATGTAAAAATCAATGCAGTAATACTTTTCATGAAACCATACAAGCGTACTTTTGAAAAACATACTGAATAATATGCTCGTTATGGAGTAATAATAATACTTAAAACTGATTAACCTTTTAATTTCCTTTGATGGAGGTGGATGTAAATTATGATCCACAGTTCTTAGTACAATATTAACTGTTTCAGTGCGTTCACAGAATGTGTGAAAATACTCATGTAGAGTTATACAACTAAAATCCAACATATATTGTTCAGCATTTTGAATCTCTTGACAACAAATTGATTCAATATTGGTGGGCATTGCAACACAGTTTCCACAGTGACACCAATCATTTTTCCCTATTCTATTTTCTTCCGTGTCATCGTTGAATTCAATGTAATTTTGATAGTTGATACACAAAGGGTTGGAAGGAAAGCACTCTTCACTTTCACAATCCCCACCAAATTTACTATGAAGTTCAGCAAGCATTTTTTTCATCTGTGGACAAATGTAAAGGAAAGATAAAAGAAAATTTTAAAAATGTAGAAATATGTTAATTGAACATTTCGATATAGCTTGCATATATCTTTTGTCTAGGTGTCTCTCTCTGTATATATATATTAAGATATAGACATATAGTAATCTGAATGTATGTCTAGATATATGTAGTCAGATATATAAACATATATTAATACGTGCTACATCATGTAGTGTGATGCACGGATGTATATGTAGCTATGATGCCCCGAGGGTGAGTCTAATGTGTTATGGTACCACAGCCACACTCCACAGCCATAAAAGATTGTGTCGAAGTCTATAGAATAATTTTGTTACACAAAGTCATTAAAATCGCCTATTCTACAACAGTATATCCGTTAAACACACCTCTTCATCACTGCTATCAGCATGAGTCATCATGTTACTATCGGTGATGACCAATCCTTCATCCAAAGGTCTATCACCAATATAATTACTATCAATAACATCGTTTGTTGAGTTACTTGCAACATTTTCATTCTCATCAAATAAAGTCTAAAAAATAAATAAAACATTATAAAAAATTTATTTAAGTTTCATAATAATTGAATAAATAATTATAATTTTCTTTAAAAATGAGAATATATTTTATACATTATATTATAGTTAAAAAAAACAAGCCTAATTCCTTGTCAAAAGGCCTGAATAATAAGTAAATTTGGTATAATGTGACTGAGCAGTAACAATAAAACCCTAAATTTATGTGTTGTTGGCAAGGTACGACTTTGTAGGTTTTTTTTTTTTTTTCCGTATTAAAAAAAAGGATTTGAAAAGATTTCAAACAAGAAAATGCCAACAGTATTTTGTTATAAATAGTGTTGATCATTCAGATAATGCAATAATCGGTTATTGTACGCTAATTGCTGTATTGGAATACCGATACCGAGTTCCGATATTTTTGTGATATTGGAAATCGGTATTGGAGTGTGCGGTGCGTATGGTTACAAGGGTCTGGAGTAGAGGAAACTCTCCTTTAGGCCCTGGGATCCATATCAATGTAAAAAATAAAGAATACAAGTAAAAAATATGGCTATACTCACCCCTCCGACGAACCCTGGCTGTCACCGCTGCAAGCGTCTGCCTCCGTCCTTACCAATACTGTGAGTGAAGGACCTTCTATGACGTTGCAGTCAGGTGACCGGTCACCTGAGCGCTCACGTGACCACTCACCTGACCGCGACGTTATCAAAGGTCATGCACTCACAGGCAGACGCTCGCAGCGGTGACAGCCAGGGTTCTTCTAAGGGGTGAGTATATCCTTTTTTGTTTTTTATTTTATTCTTTATTTTTAACGTTAATATGGATCCCAGGGCCTGAAGGAGAGTTTCCTCTCCTTCAGACCCTGGGACCCATGGAGGATACATACCGATATTTGTGTCACATTTACTTGTATTAGTATCGGTACTTGGTATGTGCGAGATCAGATATTTTGCCGGTATCGGCCGATACCATCCGATACCAATACTGGCAAATATCAGAAGGTATCGCTCAACACTAGTTTGAAATGTATATCTATGAATGTTGAATATAAATAATTAGAAGTTCACATACCTGTATGTTTTCGTATTTATCTTCTACAATACATGACAAAATGTTGTAGTTTGTTTGCAAAACCAACTCTGAATCAGCTCCCCGTGATATTTGCATTATTAGACCATCACCGTCAGTTATCAAAATGTTTTCTTCTGTCTACAATCAATAAAATGAGGATATAGACAAATTAGTTAAACGCATGAACGTCACAGCGCTATGATGCAGAGTCATATTTTTTCTTATCAAACCTTTGAAAATCATAGTATTACGATTACTATTATTTCGAAAATTAAGTCTTGGACACTTTTGTGTGATGTAAAACCCAAGCGCCAGTAGTCCTAAAAGATCAATCAACACATGGCCTAACCACAAAGACATAGTTGTAAAGTTATGCATAGAAAATGTGGAATATAAATGCAATAGATACAATACTTTACAAAGGTTTGATGAATGTGATGAGTAATAGATAATTAAAATTTGAAAAATAAATTACTTTGTCAAGAAAATTAGGTAGTAGACATAATGATTTTTGTACAATAATATCGTATAAATTTTTGAAAAATAGTAAAATTATTTTAATGAAATATGTGTTAAATAAAAAGGTGTATAACAAATACAAGTATTGATAATTCACCATCATGGAATCCTCCTCATTGCGTCATTTTAGCTCTGCGTAAAATTAACATATGTTTTTTAGAAATCGTAATGAAATCAAAAGAATATGGATAGCCAAAATTATATTTTCTATTCCATTCAAAAACAAAAAAAAAATTACATAGTTATTATTATTATGGTGTTTTTTTCCCTAGGTTCAAGGAACATATTGTAATCATATTTCGTATATTTTATTATTATATTTATTTCTCCTCCGAATTTTTCAAAATTAATGCTGCACTAACAACTCAGCACAGAGACCTCGTTCAGGCACAGTTTCAAAGCCCTTGGTGGGGACAGGTGTGCTATGTATTTGAGGAGTCGATCTGAATTTTATTTTTTGAAAAGATCGCATTTATAAAAAAAAAATTTCACATAGGAATTCATAGCGACGTTTCCATGACCACAAACTTGACCTTCCAAAGATGGCATCTTTGCAAATGTACGTCGTCCTTTTTAGGACATGATCATTTATCAAAGCAACAAACATAAAAATAAAGTGACTATGACACTCAAACACTCCGACAACCGACACCCCTATACCCTTACACCCTACACTGTAAGTGACCCCCCATTCCTGTATGTGAAAAGTAAGTGCACCCCCTTCACAATTACATAGTTATTAAGGTTGAAGGAAGACTGTAAGTCCATCTAGTTCAACCCATAGCCTAACCTAACATGCCCTAACATGTTGATCCAGGGGAAGGCAAAAAAAACCCATGTGGCAAAGAGTAAGCTCCACCATGGGGAAAAAAATTCCTTCCCGACTCCACATACGGCAATCAGACTAGTTCCCTGGATCAACGCCTTATCAAGGAATCTAGTGTATATACCCTGTAACATTATACTTTTCCAGAAAGGTATCCAGTCCCCTCTTAAATTTAAGTAATGAATCACTCATTACAACATCATACGGCAGAGAGTTCCATAGTCTCACTGCTCTTACAGTAAAGAATCCGCGTCTGTTATTATGCTTAAACCTTTTTTCCTCCAGACGTAGAGGATGCCCCCTTGTCCCTGTCACCGGTCTATGATTAAAAAGATCATCAGAAAGGTCTTTGTACTGTCCCCTCATATATTTATACATTAAAATAAGATCACCCCTTAGTCTTCGTTTTTCCAAACTAAATAGCCCCAAGTGTAATAACCTGTCTTGGTATTGCGGACCCCCCAGTCCTCTAATAACCTTGGTCGCTCTTCTCTGCACCCGCTCCAGTTCAGCTATGTCTTTCTTATACACCGGAGACCAGAACTGTGCACAGTATTCTAAGTGTGGTCGAACTAGTGACTTGTATAGAGGTAAAATTATGTTCTCCTCATGAGCATCTATGCCTCTTTTAATACATCCCATTATTTTATTTGCCTTTGTAGCAGCTGCCTGACACTGGCCACTGAATATGAGTTTGTCATCCACCCATACACCCAGGTCTTTTTCATTGACGGTTTTGCCCAGAGTTTTAGAATTAAGCACATAGTTATACATCTTATTACTTCTACCCAAGTGCATGACCTTACATTTATCCCCATTAAAGCTCATTTGCCATTTATCAGCCCAAGCTTCTAGTTTACATAAATCATCCTGTAATATAAAATTGTACTCCCCTGTATTGATTACCCTGCAGAGTTTAGTGTCATCTGCAAATATTGAAATTCTACTCTGAATGCCCCCTACAAGGTCATTAATAAATATGTTAAAAAGAAGAGGGCCCAATACTGACCCCTGTGGTACCCCACTGCTAACCGTGACCCAGTCCGAGTGTGCTCCATTAATAACCACCCTTTGTTTCCTATCCCTGAGCCAGCTCTCAACCCACTTACACATATTTTCCCCTATCCCCATTACTCTCATTTTATGTAACAACCTTTTATGTGGCACCGTATCAAAAGCTTTGGAAAAGTCCATATATACTACGTCCACTGGGTTCCCTTGGTCCAGTCCGGAACTTACCTCTTCATAGAAGCTGATCAAATTAGTCTGACATGAATGGTCCCTAGTAAACCCGTGCTGATACTGGGTCATGAGGTTATTCCTCTTCAGATACTCCAGTATAGCATCCCTTAGAATGCCCTCCAGGATTTTACCCACAGTAGAGGTTAAGCTTACTGGCCTATAATTACCGAGTTCAGTTTTTGCCCCTTTTTTGAATATTGGCACCACATTTGCTATACGCCAGTCCTGTGGTACAGACCCTGTTATTATGGACTCTTTAAAGATTAAAAATAATGGTCTATCAATGACTGTACTTAGTTCCTGCAGTACTCGGGGGTGTATCCCATCCGGGCCCGGAGATTTGTCAATTTTAGTTATTTTTAGACGCCGCTGTACTTCCTGCTGGGTTAAGCAGGTGACATTTAATGGGGAATTATTATCACTAGTCATATTGGCTGCCATGGGATTTTCTTTTGTAAATACTGATGAAAAAAAGTCATTTACCATATTGGCTTTTTCCTCATCCTCATCCACCATTTCCCCCAGACTATTTTTAAGGGGGCCAACACTGTCATTTTTTAGTTTCTTACTATTTATATAGTTAAAGAATATTTTGGGATTATTTTTACTCTCTCTGGCAATGAGTCTCTCTGTCTCAATCTTTGCTGCCTTGATTTGCTTTTTACAGAATTTATTTAATTTTCTGTATTTATTTAATGCCTCCTCACTAGCTACTTCCTTTAATTCTCTAAATGCTTTCTTTTTGTCACTTATTGCGCCCCTTACAGCTCTATTTAGCCATATTGGTTTCCTCCTATTTCTAGTATGTTTATTCCCATACGGTATATACTGTGCACAGGTCCTATCCAGGATGCTAATAAATGTCTCCCATTTTCTTTGTGTATTTTTGTGTCTCAGGATATCGTCCCAGTTAATTGCACCAAGATCCTCTCTCATCCGATGAAAATTTGCCCTCCTGAAGTTTAGTGTCCTTGTCACCCCTCTACTACACATCTTATTAAAGGAGACCTGAAAACTTATTATTTCATGATCACTATTCCCCAAGTGACCCCCAACCCTTATATTTGATATGCGGTCTGGCCTGTTGGTTAATATTAGGTCTAGCAGTGCCCCCCTCCTTGTTGGGTCCTGAACCAGTTGTGAAAGGTAATTGTCTCTCATAGTTGTCAAAAACCGATTACCTTTGCTGGAACTGCAGGTTTCTGTTCCCCAATCTATTTCAGGGTAGTTGAAGTCCCCCATAATAATGACTTCTCCTTGAGTCGCAGCTTCATCTATTTGCTTTACGAGGATATTCTCCATTGCTTCCATTAGTTTTGGAGATTTATAACAAACCCCTATCAGTAATTTATTATTTTTTCCCCCTCCCCTTATCTCCACCCACAGGGACTCTACATTTTCATTAAATTCACCTATATTATCACGCAGGATGGGTTTTAAGGAAGATTTTACATATAGACACACCCCTCCCCCTCGCTTATCTGTACGGTCACCCCTGTATTGCACCCCCATTCCCGTGTGTGCCCATTAAGTGCACCACCAGGCCCATGTGTGATAATTTATTGAAAGCCAGGCCCGTGTGTGATAAGTCAGTGGACCCCTGGTCCCATGTGTGAATAGTTATTGATCCCCTTCCCCCGATCCCGTGTGAGAAAATATACGCCACGTTACTATGTGTTAAAAGTGCTGCTGGCCTCGCTGTTCAAGCACCTTGTATTTCCTTCAGGAAATGGCCATTTAGTTTTTATTTTTTTCTTAATTGTACTCACATCATTAATTATTGTTTCTTGTTCAGCGCTTTCCATTCTAATTACAAAAATATAAAAAAAAAAAGGCAATTAGAAAATTAAATTGTTAAAAATATATATTTTATAAAATGTAAATAACTTTTTTAACATATATATAAAAAGTAAGACAGACATTGTTTAAAAACGAGGCTTGAAAGGCAATCTGGCACCACAACACCATATAATAGTTAATGAAAAATTAATCTGGGTCTTATGTCCAGCACTCACAGATTCCGTCACGTTCCTGTGAAATGTATGAAAACCAGATTGTACAATAGTCAACAAGGGCCGGTGCATGCATATGCGATGGACGTTGTGTATCTGGTACGGCACTTCACATCTTCATAAGATGATGTCCTCTTCTTGTCTTCCTGCATAATCTACGGTGCAGGCGTACTTAAGCCCCCGTCTCACATAGCGAGATCGCTGCTGAGTCACAAGTTTTGTGACGCAACAGCGACCTCAGTAGCGATCTCGCTATGTGTGACACGTACCAGCGATCAGGCCCCTGCTGTGAGATCGCTGGTCGTGTCGGAATGGCCTGGACCTTTTTTTGGTCGTTGAGGTCCCGCTGACATCGCTGAATCGGTGTGTGTGACACGGATTCAGCGATGTCTTCACTGGTAACCAGGGTAAACATCGGGTTACTAAGCGCAGGGCCGCGCTTAGTAACCTGATGTTTACCCTGGTTACCAAAAAAAAAACAAAAACAGTACATACTCACCATCTGATGTCCGTCAGGTCCCTTGCCGTCTGCTTCCCACACTGACTGAGCGCCGCAAAGTGAAAGTGAAAGTACAGCACAGCGGTGACGTCACCGCTGCGCTCTGCTCTCACTGTACGGCGGCTCTCAGTCAGAGCAGGAAGCAGACGGCAAGGGACCTGACCGACATCAGATGGTGAGTATGTACTGTTTGTTTTTTTTGGTAACCATGGTAAACATCAGGTTACTAAGCGCGGCCCTGCGCTTAGTAACCCGATGTTTACCCTGGTTACCCGGGTGCTGCAGGGGGACTTCGGCATCGTTGAAGACAGTTTAAACGATGCCGAAGTCGTTCCCCTGATCGTTGGTCGCTGGAGAGAGCTGTCTGTGTGACAGCTCCCCAGCGACCACACAACGACTTAGGCTACTTTCACACTAGCGTTAACTGCATTACGTCGCAAATCCGTTTTTTGCCGAAAAAACGGATGCGTCAAAAAAAGTGAAAAACGTATGCAACGCATACAGCATTTCGACGGATCCGTCGCAAATCCGCTAAACGTTTCCGTCGAAAATACTGGATGCGTTGCATACGTTGCATCCGTTTTTACTATCCGTTGCATCCGTTTTTCCGACGGATCCGTTTTTAAAATGGGAGGCTCCCAAATTTGATTGGCTACTGGAAAATATGGAAAACTATATAGTTACTGTTTTTACAGCCCATCTTTGAGGGTTTTAGTTTTGTGGCAGCGATGGAAGGTGTTCTTGTGAGCATTGCTAGTTTGGTTACCGACTAGTGTTGAGCATTCCGATACCGCAAGTATCGGGTATCGGCCGATACTTGCGGTATCGGAATTCCGATACCGGGATTCCGATACTTGCCGCGTATCGGATACCGGAATCGGAAGTTCTAAGATTCAAAAAGCAGAAATTCAGCCAATGAGATTGATTCCAAGTGTGGGCACATCCTGTTTAGCATGGAGGGCATGAAACTACTGGCAAGGCTGTGATTGGCTGGTGTAATGATGTCATGATGCAGTTTAAAAGTCGCTGGCGCCATTTTGCGATCACTCTGCTGTGAATTCAGTTAGTGACAGGACGCTGTTTGCTGACTGAGGGACAGTTTAGAGATAGCGATTTGCTTCTTTGTGCTTTCCAAAGGCTAATTTAGCAACCGCTGTGTTCACCTACTATTCACCTTGCTTTTGCCTTGTAGCGCTGTTTTCACAGCAATCTGCAGGGTCTGTGTGTGTGTGTGTGTGAGTGCAGCCCAGTCTCCAGTCTGAGTGCAGCCACATAGGCCATCCATAGTTGGTTGTATTCAGTTCAGGGAGGGTGGTTCATTGCCTCATACTGTTCCTTTTTTTTTTTTTTTTCCCAAGTAGTGTAGTCTGCTGCTAATTTATTCAAAAAAATCCTATTAGTGTCTTTCCACCCGTCTCCAGCTAATTTGTGGAAAAACACTACATAGGATAAAGTAGAGGAGGGTTTTTGGGCCTTGCAGCGCCGTTTACGGCTGTCTGCACGGTCTCCGTGTGACTGCAGCTCGCCCTGTAATCTGTGAGCAGCTGTAGCCTGGTTGTCTCCAGCTCAGGGTTTTTCACTGCGTCATACCGCCAAATCAATTTTCTTTTTTTTCAAAGTAGTGTAGTCTGCTGCTAATTAATTTAAAAAAATCCTATTAGTGTCTTTCCACCCGTCTCCAGCTAATTTGTGGAAAAACACTACATAGGATAAAGTAGAGGAGGGTTTTTGGGCCTTGCAGCGCCGTTTACGGCTGTCTGCACGGTCTCCGTGTGACTGCAGCTCGCCCTGTAATCTGTGAGCAGCTGTAGCCTGGTTGTCTCCAGCTCAGGGTTTTTCACTGCGTCATACCGCCAAATCAATTTTCTTTTTTTTCAAAGTAGTGTAGTCTGCTGCTAATTAATTTAAAAAAATCCTATTAGTGTCTTTCCACCCGTCTCCAGCTAATTTGTGGAAAAACACTACATAGGATAAAGTAGAGGAGGGTTTTTGGGCCTTGCAGCGCCGTTTACGGCTGTCTGCACGGTCTCCGTGTGACTGCAGCTCGCCCTGTAATCTGTGAGCAGCTATAGCCTGGTTGTCTCCAGCTCAGGGTTTTTCACTGCGTCATACCGCCAAATCAATTTTCTTTTTTTTCAAAGTAGTGTAGTCTGCTGCTAATTAATTTAAAAAAATCCTATTAGTGTCTTTCCACCCGTCTCCAGCTAATTTGTGGAAAAACACTACATAGGATAAAGTAGAGGAGGGTTTTTGGGCCTTGCAGCGCCGTTTACGGCTGTCTGCACGGTCTCCGTGTGACTGCAGCTCGCCCTGTAATCTGTGAGCAGCTATAGCCTGGTTGTCTCCAGCTCAGGGTTTTTCACTGCGTCATACCGCCAAATCAATTTTCTTTTTTTTCAAAATAGTGTAGTCTGCTGCTAATTTATTCAAAAAAATCCTATTAGTGTCTTTCCACCCGTCTCCAGCTAATTTGTGGAAAAACACTACATAGGATAAAGTAGAGGAGGGTTTTTGGGCCTTGTAGCGCCGTTTACGTCTGTCTGCACGGTCTCCGTGTGACTGCAGCTCTATCTGTTGTCAGTTCAGCCCCCAAAAAATAAATAAATAATAAAGTTCACCAAACACACCAGTTACACCACTTTACATTTCTGTAGGCCACATTAGCTCATATTTGTGTCTAGTCCACACTTTAGATAATTAGTGCTTCTTATACCTGTTAGGAGGAGTTGCTCAGGAATAAGCACACAAATCCGTTAGTACTTTTCTGCTTATCTTTATCAGTCAACCAAGATGAAGAAGGCAGTGAGTAAGGCACGGGGGCGTGGGAGCCGTCGCGGAGCAGGGAGGGGACGTGGGGATTCTGTGCCTGCTGCGGGCACCGGTGACTCATCAGCACCCACTTTCACCAGGCAACAGTCGTTCATGCGAAGCTTTGTGTCCGAGCGCCGTACACCGCTGCTGCGTGAAGAACAAATTGAAGCTGTTGTCGGATGGATGGCAGCTAATGCATCAACTTCCATTAGTGCCACATCCTCTCAGACACAGAGCACTGGAGAGCAGCCATCTGTCTCTTCACCACCTGCCAAATTGCCCAGGCAGACAGAGAGCCCAGGACAGGAGCCGTCTCTACTTCTGTTCTCTGAATCTCTTGGCTTGGAAACAGGGGGCCAGCCAAGCAGCATTGGAGAAATGGAAGAAGAGGCAGGGTGCAGTGATGCCCAACAGCTTTTTCTGTCTTCCTCTGAAGAGGCGGGTGGGCCAGTGGCTCCGGTCACCACATCGCAGGCCGCATCAGCTGATGATGACACTCAGGTGCCACTTACTGGTGCGTGCTCTGCTGCTGAGACTACCCAGGAGGAGCAGTTGGGGGCAGAGGGTAGTGTAGATGATGAGGTCCTCGACCCATCTTGGCGTGAGGGACAGGAAGGTGGTGGGAGCAGCTCTGAGGAAGAGATTCCCCGTACGGCCCAAAGAGGGAGAGGGAGGGGGAAGACTGCGGATCCTGCAGCCTCCGCTTTGGCACCCGTTAGGAGCATGTCTCTTCCAAAAGCCAAAAAGGGCGCTCCCAAGACTTGCAGTGCCTGGTCCTTTTTTGACACAGTTGCAGATGACATTTGCTATGTCAGATGCAACGTGTGTCATCAAAAAGTCAAAAGAGGTCGAAATGTCAGCAACCTCAATACCTCCAACATGTGGAAACATGTGCGCAACAGGCACCCGGCGGAGTTAGAAAAACACACTGAAGAGGTAGGCCAACCAACAGCGGCAGCTACCACCTCTTCAGCTCGTGTTGCCTCTTCCTCTACCTCACACGCAGCTGGTTCGGCGTCCTCCCAGGATCGCCGTGGAAGAACCTCTGCCCCTGTTGTCCAGAGACCCGCTGTAATTCCACCCGCAGCGCCACTTTCCCAGTCATCCACACACTCCCAGCCCAGTCTACAGCCATCGGTAGTACAGGCATGGGAGAAAAGGCGGCCTTTCTCGTCAAACCACCCACGAGCACAGGCTCTGACTGCAGGCATTGCCAAACTTCTGTCACTGGAAATGCTGTCATTCAGGCTGGTGGAGACTGACAGCTTCCGTGACTTCATGTCATTGGCAGTCCCACAGTACAAAGTGCCCAGCCGCTTTTACTTCAGCAGGCAAGCCGTCCCTGCCCTGCAGAAGCATGTGGAGGGACACATAAAACACGCGCTACTGAACGCCGTCAGTAGCAAGGTCCACCTCACCACCGATGCGTGGACCAGTCAACATGGACAGGGGCGATACCTTTCCCTCACTGCCCATTGGGTTAATGTCGTTGAGCCGGGTACAGACCGTGCGAGTGGCGCAGGACGTGTCCTGCCCACTCCAAGGATTGCAGGAATCCATTCTGTACGCATTGACTCCTCCTCTTACACCAGTTCCTCAGAATCATCGCTGCAGGAGCCGTCACAGTCCACCTCCACATGGACCCGTGATGAACGTGTACCTGTTACGACCGACATGAGCACAGCCGTGGCCAAACGTCAACAGGCCGTCTTGAAATTAATTTTCTTGGGGAATCGTAGCCACACAGCGCAGGAGCTCTGGAATGCCATCAAGCAGGAGAGCGATGTGTGGTTTGTGCCAGCGAATCTCCAGCCAGGCATGGTAGTGTGTGATAATGGCCGAAATCTGGTGGCAGCTCTGGGCCTCGGCAACCTCACTCACATCCCATGTCTGGCACATGTGCTCAATTTGGTCGTGCAGAGCTTTTTGAGGGACTATCCGGATCTTGATGCACTGCTGCACAAGGTCCGCCTAGAGTGTGCTCACTTGCGGCGTTCCAGCACGGCAAAAGCGCGCATTGCGGCTCTGCAGCGCCGACACCGCCTGCCGGAACATCGCATCATATGTGACCTACCTACCAGGTGGAATTCCACGTTACATATGTTGGAGCGGTTGTGTGAGCAGCAGCAAGCTGTAATGGAGTACCAGCTGCTTCAGGCGCAAAAAAGTCGCAGTCAGCGCCGTACAGACTTCACAACCACAGAGTGGGCCACTATGAATGACGTCTGCCAGGTTTTGCGTCCCTTTGAT
Organism: Ranitomeya variabilis; assembly: GCF_051348905.1. NCBI lineage: Eukaryota > Metazoa > Chordata > Amphibia > Anura > Dendrobatidae > Ranitomeya > Ranitomeya variabilis. The sequence goes on along the minus strand of NC_135234.1, from coordinate 30,929,514 downwards.
TATTCCACGCGGATGGCGAGTGCAGATGATGCACTAGTCAGCATGACTGTCCCCCTTATCTGCCTGCTTGAAAAATCACTGCAAGCGCTAAGGGATGATGTTGTGGAAGAGGTGGAGGATGAGGATTCACCATTTCCATCATCTTCTGGACAGTCAGCGCCACGTGGTTCCTCACAAACGCGTAGGCAGGGGACCGTTTGTGAGGAGGATGAGGAGGAGTCAATGGAGGAGGAAGACATCCGTCCAGAGGAGGGAGTTACACAATTGTCCAGTACTCAGTGTGTACAGCGAGGGTGGGGTGATGACGAGCGGGCAGAGATCACGCCTCCAGCAGGGGACAGCGTTTCTTGGGCAGTTGGCAGTCTGCAGCACATGGTGGATTACATGCTGCAGTGCCTGAGAAACGACCGCCGCATCGCCCACATTCTCAACATGTCTGATTATTGGGTGTTCACCCTCCTCGATCCTCGCTACCGGGACAACGTAGAAAGCCTCATCACACCGTTGAACCGGGAGCGAAAAATGCGGGAGTACCAAGACACACTGGTCAATTCCATCATCTTCTCCATTCCAACTGAGAGAAGTGCTGCTAGTGCATTCCAAAGCAGCTCAGTGCGTCCAGGCCGTGGTGGAGGCTCTGCACAAAGAGGGAGCAGAAGCAGTGCCTCTGCCCAAGGCAAGACCAGTATGGCCGAACTGTGGCACAGTTTTCTGTGCCCGCCACAAAAGTCTACACCATCACAGACGGCTCCAGTCAGCAGGAGGCAACGGTTCCGTCAGATGGTGACAGACTACATGTCTTGCCCTCTTGCTGTACTCCCAGACGGCTCTTCCCCTTTCAAGTTTTGGGTCTCAAAGCTGGATACATGGCCAGAGCTAAGCCAGTATGCATTGGAGGTGCTGTCTTGCCCTGCGGCCAGTGTATTATCGGAACGTGTCTTTAGTGCTGCAGGTGGTGTACTAACTGACCGTCGCATGCGACTATCCTCCGATAACGTTGACCGGCTTACTTTCCTGAAAATGAACAAGGCCTGGATCTCGCCGGAATTTGCCACTCCTCCTCCTGATTGAATAATTAGGTCACTGTATACGTTATCCAGGTCTCCTGTTGTGTTCATCTTTCTACCACCTGAACTTAAATTCCTGGGCTCCAACACCGCCAGTTGAGGCTCAGACGTGCCGTCTGCACAGTCAAAACATACGACCCAGTGTTATTGGGTTTCAGTAATGTCAGCTGATCCCCAGCTGTGTAGCCGGCAATGTGTCATGCGACCGCCACGCTGACACAACAACTGAAATGTAAGGGAATCTGTCCCCCCCCCCCCAAGGCGTTTGTTACTGAAAGAGCCACCTTGTGCAGCAGTAATGCTGCCCAAGGAAAAGGTAGCTATTTTTGTTTAGCTCCTTGCACACGCAGAACTTAACACTTATAAAATGTGTCCACTGATACCGTAAAACCGTCCCGGAGGTGGGACTTTACTTCGTAATGTGACGCAGCCCAGCCGTCATTCCTACCCCCCCGGCGCCGCGCACCGGCTCCTCAGCGTTGTTTTATTCCGTCCTGGAGCCTGCGCTGTTATGTTATCCCGTGGCCAGGCACACTTAGCGCTGCCCGTCTTCTGGCATCATTTGGTGTCTGGATGGCTGCGCCTGTGCGGCCGCGCTGGCAGAGAGCCCGCCTCGCAGTGTCTTCTGATTTAATCCCACTGGGGGCCTGGGATCCATGGACATGCGCAGTGCATATCTGAACCTCCACCTCTCACTCATTTCCCTATGGCTTCTTCAGACTGTTCGGTGTCAGCTGGTCCCTAACAGCATGCCACGGCCGTGACACCGCACAGTCTGAAGAAGCCATAGGGAGATGAGTGAGAGGTGGAGGTTCAGATATGCAGTGCGCATGTCCATGGATCCCAGGCCCCCAGTGGGATTAAATCAGAAGACACTGCGAGGCGGGCTCTCTGCCAGCGCGGCCGCACAGGCGCAGCCATCCAGACACCAAATGATGCCAGAAGACGGGCAGCGCTAAGTGTGCCTGGCCACGGGATAACATAACAGCGCAGGCTCCTTGACGGAATAAAACAACGCTGAGGAGCCGGTGCGCGGCGCCGGGGGGGTAGGAATGACGGCTGGGCTGCGTCACATTACGAAGGAAAGTCCCACCTCCGGGACGGTTTTACGGTTGCAGGGGACACATTTTATAAGTGTTTAGTTCTGTGTTTGCAAGGAGCATGATGAAAAGAGCCACCTTTTCCTTTTGCATCTTTTGTGCTGCACAAGCTGGCTCTTTCAGCTACAAACGCCTTGGGGGGGGGTTAAAGGTTCCCTTTCGACTTTCTCAGGCTTCGGTGTCATGATCTCTGCAGGCAGAGATCATAGCAAGCCTATAGAGGGACAAGCTCTCGGAAGATGGAACTATACTGACCATGAACTAAGCCTGCCGCGCAACTAGAAATAGCCAGGTAGCATTTCCTATTTATCGCTAGATGCCCAGCTCTGGCCTAAGACCTAAATAGCTAGCAGAGGGAAATATAAGACCTGGCTCACCTCTAGAGAAATATTCCAAAGAAGACAGTAGCCCCCCACATATACTGACGGTGAGTTCAGATGAAACAACAAACGCAGCAGGAAAATAGTCTTAGCAAATTTGAGGTCCGCTTACTAGATAGCAGAAGACAGATAGTATACTTTCATGGTCAGCAGAAAAACACTAACAAAACACCATCCAGAGATTACCTTAAACTCTGGCATTAACTCATAACGCCAGAGTAGCAATCCCTGATCAACGAGAGCTTTCCAGACACAGTAACAAAACTTCAGCTGTGAACTGGAACAAATAGGCAAAACAAAACATGGACAAAAGTCCAACTTATCTAGTAGTTGTCTGAAGCAGGAACAAGCACTGAGAGGCATCAGATAACATTGTTGACCGGCAAGAAACCACCAGAGAAATGAGCTTAAATAGCGACACCCACTACTGATGAAACCAGGTGAAACAGGAAAGAGGATGACAAGTCCAATTCCACAAGCGGCCACCGGGGGAGCCCAGAATCCAAATTCACAACAGTACCCCCCCCTCAAGGAGGGGGCACCGAACCCTCACCAGATCCACCAGGGCGACCAGGATGAGCCCTATGGAAGGCACGAACAAGATCAGAAGCATGAACATCAGATGCATTGACCCAAGAATTATCCTCCTGGCCGTAACCCTTCCAGTTGACCAGATACTGGAGTTTCCGTCTGGAAACACGAGAGTCCAAAATTTTCTCCACAACGTACTCCAACTCACCCTCAACCAACACCGGAGCAGGAGGCTCAACTGAAGGTACAACAGGTACCTCATACCTGCGCAATAACGAACGATGAAAAACGTTATGAATGGAAAAGGACGCAGGGAGGTCCAAACGGAAAGAAACAGGATTAAGAATCTCCAATATTCTATAAGGGCCGATGAACCGAGGTTTAAACTTAGGAGAAGAGACCCTCATAGGGACAAAACGAGAAGACAACCACACTAAATCTCCAACACAAAGCCGAGAACCAACACGACGATGACGGTTGGCAAAACGCTGAGTCTTCTCCTGGGACAACTTCAAATTGTCCATAACCTGCCCCCAGATGTGATGCAATCTCTCCACCACCGCATCCACTCCAGGACAATCCGAGGATTCCACCTGACCGGAGGAAAATCGAGGGTGAAACCCCGAATTACAGAAAAACGGGGACACCAAGGTGGAAGAACTGGCCCGATTATTGAGGGCGAACTCTGCCAATGGCAAAAAAGCAACCCAATCATCCTGGTCAGCAGAGACAAAACACCCCAGATATGTCTCAAGGGTCTGATTAGTCCGCTCGGTCTGGCCATTAGTCTGAGGGTGAAAAGCAGACGAAAAAGACAAATCTATGCCCATCCTAGCACAGAATGCCCGCCAAAATCTAGACACAAATTGGGTACCTCTGTCAGAAACAATATTCTCAGGAATACCGTGCAATCGGACAACATTCTGAAAAAACAGAGGAACCAACTCAGAAGAAGAAGGCAACTTGGGCAGAGGAACCAAATGGACCATTTTAGAGAAACGGTCACAGACCACCCAGATGACAGACATCTTCTGGGAAACAGGCAGATCTGAAATAAAATCCATCGAGATGTGTGTCCAAGGCCTCTTAGGAATAGGCAAGGGCAACAGCAGTCCGCTAGCCCGAGAACTACAAGACTTGGCCCGAGCACAAACGTCACATGACTGCACAAAGACTCGCACATCTCGTGACAGGGAAGGCCACCAGAAGGATCTTGCCACCAAATCCCTGGTACCAAAAATTCCGGGATGACCTGCCAATGCAGAAGAATGTACCTCAGAGATGACTCTGCTGGTCCAATCATCCGGAACAAACAGTCTATCAGGCGGACAACGATCCGGTCTATTCGCCTGAAACTCTTGCAAGGACCGCCGCAGATCAGGAGAAACGGCCGACAAAATTACTCCCTCCCCAAGGATACCTGTGGGTTCAGAATTACCAGGAGAGTCCGGGTCAAAACTCCTAGAAAGGGCATCTGCCTTAACATTCTTAGAACCCGGTAGGTATGACACCACAAAATTAAAGCGAGAAAAAAATAAAGACCAGCGCGCCTGTCTAGGATTCAGGCGTCTGGCAGTCTCAAGATAAATCAAATTTTTGTGGTCAGTCAATACCACCACCTGATGCCTAGCCCCCTCGAGCCAATGGCGCCACTCCTCAAACGCCCACTTCATGGCCAAAAGCTCCCGATTCCCAACATCATAATTCCGCTCTGCGGGCGAAAATTTGCGAGAAAAGAAGGCACAAGGCCTAATGACGGAGCAGTCGGAACCTTTCTGCGACAACACTGCCCCAGCTCCGATCTCCGAAGCGTCAACCTCAACCTGAAAAGGCAGATTCACATCAGGCTGACGCAACACAGGGGCAGAGGCAAAACGGCGCTTAAGCTCCTGAAAGGCCTCTACAGCATGAGGGGACCAATTAGCAACATCAGCGCCTTGTCTGGTCAAATCAGTCAGTGGTTTAACGACATCCGAAAAACCAGCAATAAATCGGCGGTAAAAGTTGGCAAAGCCCAAAAATCTCTGAAGACCCTTAAGAGAGGAGGGCTGAGTCCAGTCACAAATAGCTTGCACCTTGACGGGATCCATCTCAATGGAAGAGGGAGAAAAAATATACCCCAAAAAGGAAATTTTCTGGACCCCAAAAACGCACTTAGACCCCTTCACACACAAAGAATTAGACCGCAGAACCTGAAAAACTCTCCTGACCTGCTGGACATGAGAGTCCCAGTCATCAGAAAAAATCAGAATATCATCCAGATATATTATCATAAATTTATCCAGAAAATCGCGGAAAATATCATGCATAAAAGACTGGAAAACTGAAGGGGCATTAGAAAGACCAAAAGGCATGACCAAATACTCAAAGTGGCCCTCGGGCGTATTAAATGCGGTCTTCCACTCATCCCCCTGCCTGATCCGCACCAAATTATACGCCCCACGAAGATCAATCTTAGAGAACCACTTAGCACCCTCCATACGAGCAAACAAATCAGTAAGCAATGGCAATGGGTATTGATACTTAACAGTGATCTTATTCAGAAGCCGATAATCAATACATGGTCTCAAAGAGCCGTCTTTTTTTGAGACAAAGAAAAACCCAGCTCCCAAGGGAGAAGAAGATGGACGAATATGTCCCTTTTCCAAAGACTCCTTTATATATTCCCGCATAGCAGCATGTTCCGGCACAGACAAATTAAACAAACGACCCTTTGGATATTTACAACCCGGTATCAAATCTATGGCACAATCGCACTCACGGTGCGGAGGTAACGACCCAAGCTTGGGTTCGTCAAAGACGTCTTGATAATCAGAGAGGAACTCAGGGACTTCAGAGGGAATGGACGACGAAATAGAAACCAAAGGTACGTCCCCATGAATACCCTTACATCCCCAGCTCAACACAGACATTGCTCTCCAGTCCAAGACTGGGTTGTGAGACTGCAACCATGGCAATCCCAGTACCAAATCGTCATGTAAATTATACAGCACCAGGAAACGAATAATCTCCTGGTGATCCGGATTGATACGCATGGTTACTTGTGTCCAGTATTGTGGTTTATTATTAGCCAATGGGGTGGAGTCAATCCCCTTCAGAGGAATAAGAGTCTCCAAAGGCTCTAAATCAAAACCACAACGATTGGCAAAGGACCAATCCATAAGGCTCAGAGCGGCGCCAGAGTCAACATAGGCGTCCGTGGCAATGGATGACAAAGAGCAAATCAGGGTTACAGACAAAATAAACTTAGACTGAATGGTGCCAATGGAAACAGACTTATCAAGCTTCTTTGTACGCCTAGAGCATGCTGATATAACATGAGTAGAATCCCCACAATAGAAACACAATCCATTCTTCCGTCTAAAATTCTGTCGCTCGCTCCTGGACAGAATTCTATCACACTGCATACTTTCTGGCGTTTTTTCCATAGACACCGCCAGATGGTGCACCGGTTTGCGCTCCCGCAGACGCCTATCAATCTGAATAGCCATTGTCATGGACTCATTCAGACCTGCAGGCAAAGGGAACCCCACCATAACATCCTTAACGGCATCAGAGAGACCTTCTCTGAAAGTTGCCGCCAAGGCGCACTCATTCCACTGAGTAAGCACAGACCATTTACGGAATTTTTGGCAGAAAACTTCAGCTTCGTCTTGCCCCTGAGATAGTGCCATCAAAGTTTTCTCTGCCTGAAGTTCCAAATGAGGTTCCTCATAAAGCAAGCCCAAGGCCAGAAAAAACGCATCCACATCGCGTAACGCAGGATCCCCTGCTGGCAATGAGAAGGCCCAATCTTGAGGGTCACCCCTGAGCAAGGAAATCACAATCCTAACCTGCTGAGCAGGGTCTCCAGCTGAACGAGACTTCAGGGACAAATAAAGCTTACAATTATTTCGGAAATTCTGGAAGCTAGCTCTATTCCCTGTGAAGAACTCCGGCAAAGGAATTCTCGGCTCAGATACCGGAGCATGTACCACAAAATCTTGTAAATTTTGTACTTTCGTGATGAGATTATTCAAACCCGCAGTTACACTCTGGAGATCCATTATTGTCAGGTGCACACAGAGCATACAGAGATTAGGAGGAGAGAAAGAAAAAAGACTGCAGCAAGGGAGACTGGAGGAAAAAAAAAAAAAAAAAAAAAAAATTCCAGCAGACTTCTTATAACTCTCCTTTCTCAACCTGGGTCTTTAACACTTTATTGGCCGGTCAAACTGTCATGATCTCTGCAGGCAGAGATCATAGCAAGCCTATAGAGGGACAAGCTCTCGGAAGATGGAACTATACTGACCATGAACTAAGCCTGCCGCGCAACTAGAAATAGCCAGGTAGCATTTCCTATTTATCGCTAGATGCCCAGCTCTGGCCTAAGACCTAAATAGCTAGCAGAGGGAAATATAAGACCTGGCTCACCTCTAGAGAAATATTCCAAAGAAGACAGTAGCCCCCCACATATACTGACGGTGAGTTCAGATGAAACAACAAACGCAGCAGGAAAATAGTCTTAGCAAATTTGAGGTCCGCTTACTAGATAGCAGAAGACAGATAGTATACTTTCATGGTCAGCAGAAAAACACTAACAAAACACCATCCAGAGATTACCTTAAACTCTGGCATTAACTCATAACGCCAGAGTAGCAATCCCTGATCAACGAGAGCTTTCCAGACACAGTAACAAAACTTCAGCTGTGAACTGGAACAAATAGGCAAAACAAAACATGGACAAAAGTCCAACTTATCTAGTAGTTGTCTGAAGCAGGAACAAGCACTGAGAGGCATCAGATAACATTGTTGACCGGCAAGAAACCACCAGAGAAATGAGCTTAAATAGCGACACCCACTACTGATGAAACCAGGTGAAACAGGAAAGAGGATGACAAGTCCAATTCCACAAGCGGCCACCGGGGGAGCCCAGAATCCAAATTCACAACACTTCGGCCTACATTGTGTTCCTCTGCTTTTCCACCTGTCCCTGGGCTCCAACACCGCCAGTTGCCGTCCAGAAGTGCTGTACGCACAGTCAACAGTCCCTCCTCTGTTATTGGGGTTCAGTAACGTCAGCTGTTCCCCTGCTGTGTGTGTGGCAATCCCTCCTTCCTCCTCCAACCTCCTCCTCCTCCACCCGTCCCTGGGCTCCAACACCGCCAGTTGCCGTCCAGAAGTGCTGTACGCACAGTCAACAGTCCCTCCTCTGTTATTGGGGTTCAGTAACGTCAGCTGTTCCCCTGCTGTGTGTGTGGCAATCCCTCCTACCTCCTCCAACCTCCTCCTCCACCCGTCCCTGGGCTTCAACACCGCCAGTTGCCGTCCAGAAGTGCTGTACGCACAGTCAACAGTCCCTCCTCTGTTATTGGGGTTCAGTAACGTCAGCTGTTCCCCTGCTGTGTGTGTGGCAATCCCTCCTACCTCCTCCAACCTCCTCCTCCTCCACCCGTCCCTGGGCTCCAACACCGCCAGTTGCCGTCCAGAAGTGCTGTACGCACAGTCAACAGTCCCTCCTCTGTTATTGGGGTTCAGTAACGTCAGCTGTTCCCCTGCTGTGTGTGTGGCAATCCCTCCTACCTCCTCCTACCTCCTCCAACCTCCTCCTCCTCCACCTGCCCCTGGGCTCCAACACCGCCAGTTGCCGTCCAGAAGTGCTGTACGCACAGTCAACAGTCCCTCCTCTGTTATTGGGGTTCAGTAACGTCAGCTGTTCCCCTGCTGTGTGTGTGGCAATCCCTCCTACCTCCTCCAACCTCCTCCTCCTCCACCCGTCCCTGGGCTTCAACACCGCCAGTTGCCGTCCAGAAGTGCTGTACGCACAGTCAACAGTCCCTCCTCTGTTATTGGGGTTCAGTAACGTCAGCTGTTCCCCTGCTGTGTGTGTGGCAATCCCTCCTACCTCCTCCAACCTCCTCCAACCTCCTCCTCCTCCACCTGTCCCTGGGCTCCAACACCGCCAGTTGCCGTCCAGAAGTGCTGTACGCACAGTCAACAGTCCCTCCTCTGTTATTGGGGTTCAGTAACGTCAGCTGTTCCCCTGCTGTGTGTGTGGCAATCCCTCCTACCTCCTCCAACCTCCTCCTCCTCCACCCGTCCCTGGGCTCCAACACCGCCAGTTGCCATCCAGAAGTGCTGTACGCACAGTCAACAGTCCCTCCTCTGTTATTGGGGTTCAGTAACGTCAGCTGTTCCCCTGCTGTGTGTGTGGCAATCCCTCCTACCTCCTCCAACCTCCTCCTCCTCCACCCGTCCCTGGGCTTCAACACCGCCAGTTGCCGTCCAGAAGTGCTGTACGCACAGTTAACAGTCCCTCCTCTGTTATTGGGGTTCAGTAACGTCAGCTGTTCCCCTGCTGTGTGTGTGGCAATCCCTCCTACCTCCTCCAACCTCCTCCTCCTCCACCCGTCCCTGGGCTCCAACACCGCCAGTTGCCGTCCAGAAGTGCTGTACGCACAGTCAACAGTCCCTCCTCTGTTATTGGGGTTCAGTAACGTCAGCTGTTCCCCTGCTGTGTGTGTGGCAATCCCTCCTACCTCCTCCAACCTCCTCCTCCTCCACCCGTCCCTGGGCTTCAACACCGCCAGTTGCCGTCCAGAAGTGCTGTACGCACAGTCAACAGTCCCTCCTCTGTTATTGGGGTTCAGTAACGTCAGCTGTTCCCCTGCTGTGTGTGTGGCAATCCCTCCTACCTCCTCCAACCTCCTCCTCCTCCACCCGTCCCTGGGCTTCAACACCGCCAGTTGCCGTCCAGAAGTGCTGTACGCACAGTCAACAGTCCCTCCTCTGTTATTGGGGTTCAGTAACGTCAGCTGTTCCCCTGCTGTGTGTGTGGCAATCCCTCCTACCTCCTCCAACCTCCTCCAACCTCCTCCTCCTCCACCTGTCCCTGGGCTCCAACACCGCCAGTTGCCGTCCAGAAGTGCTGTACGCACAGTCAACAGTCCCTCCTCTGTTATTGGGGTTCAGTAACGTCAGCTGTTCCCCTGCTGTGTGTGTGGCAATCCCTCCTACCTCCTCCAACCTCCTCCTCCTCCACCCGTCCCTGGGCTCCAACACCGCCAGTTGCCGTCCAGAAGTGCTGTACGCACAGTCAACAGTCCCTCCTCTGTTATTGGGGTTCAGTAACGTCAGCTGTTCCCCTGCTGTGTGTGTGGCAATCCCTCCTACCTCCTCCTACCTCCTCCTCCTCCACCCGTCCCTGGGCTCCAACACCGCCAGTTGCCGTCCAGAAGTGCTGTACGCACAGTCAACAGTCCCTCCTCTGTTATTGGGGTTCAGTAACGTCAGCTGTTCCCCTGCTGTGTGTGTGGCAATCCCTCCTACCTCCTCCTACCTCCTCCAACCTCCTCCTCCTCCACCTGCCCCTGGGCTCCAACACCGCCAGTTGCCGTCCAGAAGTGCTGTACGCACAGTCAACAGTCCCTCCTCTGTTATTGGGGTTCAGTAACGTCAGCTGTTCCCCTGCTGTGTGTGTGGCAATCCCTCCTACCTCCTCCAACCTCCTCCTCCTCCACCCGTCCCTGGGCTCCAACACCGCCAGTTGCCGTCCAGAAGTGCTGTACGCACAGTCAACAGTCCCTCCTCTGTTATTGGGGTTCAGTAACGTCAGCTGTTCCCCTGCTGTGTGTGTGGCAATCCCTCCTACCTCCTCCTACCTCCTCCTCCTCCACCCGTCCCTGGGCTCCAACACCGCCAGTTGCCGTCCAGAAGTGCTGTACGCACAGTCAACAGTCCCTCCTCTGTTATTGGGGTTCAGTAACGTCAGCTGTTCCCCTGCTGTGTGTGTGGCAATCCCTCCTACCTCCTCCTACCTCCTCCAACCTCCTCCTCCTCCACCTGCCCCTGGGCTCCAACACCGCCAGTTGCCGTCCAGAAGTGCTGTACGCACAGTCAACAGTCCCTCCTCTGTTATTGGGGTTCAGTAACGTCAGCTGTTCCCCTGCTGTGTGTGTGGCAATCCCTCCTACCTCCTCCTACCTCCTCCAACCTCCTCCTCCTCCACCTGCCCCTGGGCTCCAACACCGCCAGTTGCCGTCCAGAAGTGCTGTACGCACAGTCAACAGTCCCTCCTCTGTTATTGGGGTTCAGTAACGTCAGCTGTTCCCCTGCTGTGTGTGTGGCAATCCCTCCTACCTCCTCCTACCTCCTCCAACCTCCTCCTCCTCCACCTGCCCCTGGGCTCCAACACCGCCAGTTGCCGTCCAGAAGTGCTGTACGCACAGAGCCAAACACCTCGCCAATGTGTTAGTGGGGTTCAGCACCGCCAGCTGTTCCCCTGCTGTGTATACGGCAACGTGTACTGCGACCGCCACGCAGGCACAACAAGTTAAATGTAAGGGAACCTGACCCCCCCCCCCCCCACAGGCGTTTGTTACTGAAGGAGCCACCTTGTGCAGCAGTAATGATGCAAAGGGAAAAAGTGCCTCTTTTCGTGATGCTCCTTGCACATGCTGAACCAAACACTTATGAAATGTGTCCCCACACAGCGTTAAACCGTCCGGTAGGTGGAACTTTCCTTTGTCGTGTGACGCAGCACAGCCATCATTTTTACCCCCTTGGCGCCGTGCGCCGCCTCCTCAGCGTTGTTTTAATCTGTCCCGGAGCCTGCGCTGTTAGGTTAGCCCTTGGCCATGCACACATGTTGCGCTGCCCGTCTTCTGACCTCATTTGGTGTCAGGCTGGCTGCGCCTGTGCGGGTGCGCTGGCCGAGATCCCGCCTCGCAGTGTCGTCTAATGTAATCCCACCGCGGGCCTGTGATCCGTGCCCGTGCGCAGTGCATATCCTCTCCTCTCACTCCCCTCCCTACGGCTTCTTCAGACTGTGCGATGTCAGCTGGTCCCTAATAGCATGCCACGGCCGTGACACCGCACAGTCTGAAAAAGCCGTAGGGAGGGGAGTGAGAGGAGAGGATATGCACTGCGCACGGGCACGGATCACAGGCCCGCGGTGGGATTACATTAGACGACACTGCGAGGCGGGATCTCGGCCAGCGCACCCGCACAGGCGCAGCCAGCCTGACACCAAATGATGTCAGAAGACGGGCAGCGCAAAATGTGTGCATGGCCAAGGGCTAACCTAACAGCCCAGGCTCCGGGACAGATTAAAACAACGCTGAGGAGGCGGCGCACGGCGCCAAGGGGGTAAAAATGATGGCTGTGCTGCGTCACACGACAAAGGAAAGTTCCACCTACCGGACGGTTTAACGCTGTGAGGGGACACATTTCATAACTGTTAGGTTCCGCATGTGCAAGGACCATAATTAAAAGAGCTAAGTTTACCTTTTCCAGCATTAGTGCTGTACACAATGGCTCTTTCAGCTACAAACGCCTGGGGGGGGGGGGGTTAAAGGTTTCCTTTCAACTTGCTCGAGTGCAGGCTTCGGCCTACACTCCGCTCCCCCTGCTCCTCCTGCTGACCCTGGGCTCCAACACCGCCAGTTGGGGCCCGGTACTGCTAGCTGCACAGAGAAAAACACCTCGCCAATGTGTCAGTGGGGTCCAGCACCGCCAGCTGTTCCCCTGCTGTGTAGCCGGCAACGTGTCCTGCAAAAGTCACGCAGACACAACACACCCAAAGCTGCCGCCTGTGCAGGCTTCGGCCTACACTCCCCTCCCCCTGCTCCTCCTCCTCCTGCTCCTCCTCCTGCTGTCCCTGGGCTCTAACACACCGCCAGTTTTTGCCCAGATGTGCTAGCTGCACAGAGAAAAACACCAGCCAATGTGTCAGTGGGGTCCAGCACCGCCAGCTGTTCCCCTGCTGTGCAGCCGGCAACGTGTCCTGCAAAAGCCACGCAGACACAAGAACTGAAATTGAAGGGAACCTGTCCCCCCTCCCCCAGGCGTTTTTACGTTATCCAGCCACCTTGTACAGCGGTAATGCTGCATGTGTGCAAGGTGGCTCAGAAACGTATTCTCCTCGCACATGTGGAACTGAAAACACGTCTGCAATGTGTCCTCTGTGTGACCATTTAACCGTCCCGGTGGTGTGACTTTCCTTTGTAATGACACGCTGCAACCCCCTTGGTAGCGCTGCCCGTCTTCTGGCATCATGGTTTGGCTGCCTGCGCCTCTGCGGCCGCCCTGACCCACACAACGCCCCTCGGTGTCTTATTTATTGGGACTGCGAGGGTGTGATTGATGGGCAGGATCAGTGCATCAGTTCGCCTGTCCCTCCTCTCCTTCCGCCTTCTTCGGACTGTGCGGCTTCATGGCCGTGGCATGCGATAAGGGATCAGATGACGCCGCATAGTCTGAAGCGGGTGTAAGAACCCAAGCGAGAGGCGAACATATGTACTGCGCCAGGCCATGAATCCCAGCCCCGCAGTGTTTAAACTATGTCAATACACTGCGGGGCTGTGATTCATGGGCATCGCGAACCGCACCGGCCAACATTAAATGAGGTCAGAAGATGGGCAGCGCTAACGGCGCTAGGCCAGGGGATAACACGACAGCGCAGACTCCTGTACAGCAAATAACAACGCTCGGGAGGCTGCACCCAGCACCAAGGTGGGATTCTTGACACCTGTGCTGCGTCTCATTACAAAGGGAACTCTCGCCTCCATTACACAGTTTGACTGTCTAAAGGGCTGAATGTTATACGTGTTCCATTCAGCGTGTGCAAGGAGAAAAATTACAAGAGCAACCTTTGACTTGCGCAGCACTGCTGCTGCATAAGCTGTGGCTCTTCTACTTTGTAACCCCTGAGGGGGGGTTAAAGGTGACTTTTGAAATCGGTTCAATTAGGCTTCGGCCTACACTCTGCTCCACCTGCAGAGCCCGGGCTCCAACAACGCTAGTTGCTGTCCGGAAGTGCTGGCTGCACAGAGCCAAACACCTCGCCAATGTGTCAGTGGGGTCCAGCACCGCCAGCTGTTCCCCTGCTGTGTAGCCGGCAACGTGTCCTGCAAAAGTCACGCAGACACAACACACCCAAAGCTGCCGCCTGTGCAGGCTTCGGCCTACACTCCCCTCCCCCTGCTCCTCCTCCTCCTGCTCCTCCTCCTGCTGTCCCTGGGCTCTAACACACCGCCAGTTTTTGCCCAGATGTGCTAGCTGCACAGAGAAAAACACCAGCCAATGTGTCAGTGGGGTCCAGCACCGCCAGCTGTTCCCCTGCTGTGCAGCCGGCAACGTGTCCTGCAAAAGCCACGCAGACACAAGAACTGAAATTGAAGGGAACCTGTCCCCCCTCCCCCAGGCGTTTTTACGTTATCCAGCCACCTTGTACAGCGGTAATGCTGCATGTGTGCAAGGTGGCTCAGAAACGTATTCTCCTCGCACATGTGGAACTGAAAACACGTCTGCAATGTGTCCTCTGTGTGACCATTTAACCGTCCCGGTGGTGTGACTTTCCTTTGTAATGACACGCTGCAACCCCCTTGGTAGCGCTGCCCGTCTTCTGGCATCATGGTTTGGCTGCCTGCGCCTCTGCGGCCGCCCTGACCCACACAACGCCCCTCGGTGTCTTATTTATTGGGACTGCGAGGGTGTGATTGATGGGCAGGATCAGTGCATCAGTTCGCCTGTCCCTCCTCTCCTTCCGCCTTCTTCGGACTGTGCGGCTTCATGGCCGTGGCATGCGATAAGGGATCAGATGACGCCGCATAGTCTGAAGCGGGTGTAAGAACCCAAGCGAGAGGCGAACATATGTACTGCGCCAGGCCATGAATCCCAGCCCCGCAGTGTTTAAACTATGTCAATACACTGCGGGGCTGTGATTCATGGGCATCGCGAACCGCACCGGCCAACATTAAATGAGGTCAGAAGATGGGCAGCGCTAACGGCGCTAGGCCAGGGGATAACACGACAGCGCAGACTCCTGTACAGCAAATAACAACGCTCGGGAGGCTGCACCCAGCACCAAGGTGGGATTCTTGACACCTGTGCTGCGTCTCATTACAAAGGGAACTCTCGCCTCCATTACACAGTTTGACTGTCTAAAGGGCTGAATGTTATACGTGTTCCATTCAGCGTGTGCAAGGAGAAAAATTACAAGAGCAACCTTTGACTTGCGCAGCACTGCTGCTGCATAAGCTGTGGCTCTTCTACTTTGTAACCCCTGAGGGGGGGTTAAAGGTGACTTTTGAAATCGGTTCAATTAGGCTTCGGCCTACACTCTGCTCCACCTGCAGAGCCCGGGCTCCAACAACGCTAGTTGCTGTCCGGAAGTGCTGGCTGCACAGAGCCAAACACCTCGCCAATGTGTCAGTGGGGTCCAGCACCGCCAGCTGTTCCCCTGCTGTGTAGCCGGCAACGTGTCCTGCAAAAGTCACGCAGACACAACACACCCAAAGCTGCCGCCTGTGCAGGCTTCGGCCTACACTCCCCTCCCCCTGCTCCTCCTCCTCCTGCTCCTCCTCCTGCTGTCCCTGGGCTCTAACACACCGCCAGTTTTTGCCCAGATGTGCTAGCTGCACAGAGAAAAACACCAGCCAATGTGTCAGTGGGGTCCAGCACCGCCAGCTGTTCCCCTGCTGTGCAGCCGGCAACGTGTCCTGCAAAAGCCACGCAGACACAAGAACTGAAATTGAAGGGAACCTGTCCCCCCTCCCCCAGGCGTTTTTACGTTATCCAGCCACCTTGTACAGCGGTAATGCTGCATGTGTGCAAGGTGGCTCAGAAACGTATTCTCCTCGCACATGTGGAACTGAAAACACGTCTGCAATGTGTCCTCTGTGTGACCATTTAACCGTCCCGGTGGTGTGACTTTCCTTTGTAATGACACGCTGCAACCCCCTTGGTAGCGCTGCCCGTCTTCTGGCATCATGGTTTGGCTGCCTGCGCCTCTGCGGCCGCCCTGACCCACACAACGCCCCTCGGTGTCTTATTTATTGGGACTGCGAGGGTGTGATTGATGGGCAGGATCAGTGCATCAGTTCGCCTGTCCCTCCTCTCCTTCCGCCTTCTTCGGACTGTGCGGCTTCATGGCCGTGGCATGCGATAAGGGATCAGATGACGCCGCATAGTCTGAAGCGGGTGTAAGAACCCAAGCGAGAGGCGAACATATGTACTGCGCCAGGCCATGAATCCCAGCCCCGCAGTGTTTAAACTATGTCAATACACTGCGGGGCTGTGATTCATGGGCATCGCGAACCGCACCGGCCAACATTAAATGAGGTCAGAAGATGGGCAGCGCTAACGGCGCTAGGCCAGGGGATAACACGACAGCGCAGACTCCTGTACAGCAAATAACAACGCTCGGGAGGCTGCACCCAGCACCAAGGTGGGATTCTTGACACCTGTGCTGCGTCTCATTACAAAGGGAACTCTCGCCTCCATTACACAGTTTGACTGTCTAAAGGGCTGAATGTTATACGTGTTCCATTCAGCGTGTGCAAGGAGAAAAATTACAAGAGCAACCTTTGACTTGCGCAGCACTGCTGCTGCATAAGCTGTGGCTCTTCTACTTTGTAACCCCTGAGGGGGGGTTAAAGGTGACTTTTGAAATCGGTTCAATTAGGCTTCGGCCTACACTCTGCTCCACCTGCAGAGCCCGGGCTCCAACAACGCTAGTTGCTGTCCGGAAGTGCTGGCTGCACAGAGCCAAACACCTCGCCAATGTGTCAGTGGGGTCCAGCACCGCCAGCTGTTCCCCTGCTGTGTAGCCGGCAACGTGTCCTGCAAAAGTCACGCAGACACAACACACCCAAAGCTGCCGCCTGTGCAGGCTTCGGCCTACACTCCCCTCCCCCTGCTCCTCCTCCTCCTGCTCCTCCTCCTGCTGTCCCTGGGCTCTAACACACCGCCAGTTTTTGCCCAGATGTGCTAGCTGCACAGAGAAAAACACCAGCCAATGTGTCAGTGGGGTCCAGCACCGCCAGCTGTTCCCCTGCTGTGCAGCCGGCAACGTGTCCTGCAAAAGCCACGCAGACACAAGAACTGAAATTGAAGGGAACCTGTCCCCCCTCCCCCAGGCGTTTTTACGTTATCCAGCCACCTTGTACAGCGGTAATGCTGCATGTGTGCAAGGTGGCTCAGAAACGTATTCTCCTCGCACATGTGGAACTGAAAACACGTCTGCAATGTGTCCTCTGTGTGACCATTTAACCGTCCCGGTGGTGTGACTTTCCTTTGTAATGACACGCTGCAACCCCCTTGGTAGCGCTGCCCGTCTTCTGGCATCATGGTTTGGCTGCCTGCGCCTCTGCGGCCGCCCTGACCCACACAACGCCCCTCGGTGTCTTATTTATTGGGACTGCGAGGGTGTGATTGATGGGCAGGATCAGTGCATCAGTTCGCCTGTCCCTCCTCTCCTTCCGCCTTCTTCGGACTGTGCGGCTTCATGGCCGTGGCATGCGATAAGGGATCAGATGACGCCGCATAGTCTGAAGCGGGTGTAAGAACCCAAGCGAGAGGCGAACATATGTACTGCGCCAGGCCATGAATCCCAGCCCCGCAGTGTTTAAACTATGTCAATACACTGCGGGGCTGTGATTCATGGGCATCGCGAACCGCACCGGCCAACATTAAATGAGGTCAGAAGATGGGCAGCGCTAACGGCGCTAGGCCAGGGGATAACACGACAGCGCAGACTCCTGTACAGCAAATAACAACGCTCGGGAGGCTGCACCCAGCACCAAGGTGGGATTCTTGACACCTGTGCTGCGTCTCATTACAAAGGGAACTCTCGCCTCCATTACACAGTTTGACTGTC
Source organism: Ranitomeya variabilis (assembly GCF_051348905.1). Taxonomy (NCBI): domain Eukaryota; kingdom Metazoa; phylum Chordata; class Amphibia; order Anura; family Dendrobatidae; genus Ranitomeya; species Ranitomeya variabilis. Next base: position 30,911,798 of record NC_135234.1, on the reverse strand, counting down.
TAAAGGGCTGAATGTTATACGTGTTCCATTCAGCGTGTGCAAGGAGAAAAATTACAAGAGCAACCTTTGACTTGCGCAGCACTGCTGCTGCATAAGCTGTGGCTCTTCTACTTTGTAACCCCTGAGGGGGGGTTAAAGGTGACTTTTGAAATCGGTTCAATTAGGCTTCGGCCTACACTCTGCTCCACCTGCAGAGCCCGGGCTCCAACAACGCTAGTTGCTGTCCGGAAGTGCTGGCTGCACAGAGCCAAACACCTCGCCAATGTGTCAGTGGGGTCCAGCACCGCCAGCTGTTCCCCTGCTGTGTAGCCGGCAACGTGTCCTGCAAAAGTCACGCAGACACAACACACCCAAAGCTGCCGCCTGTGCAGGCTTCGGCCTACACTCCCCTCCCCCTGCTCCTCCTCCTCCTGCTCCTCCTCCTGCTGTCCCTGGGCTCTAACACACCGCCAGTTTTTGCCCAGATGTGCTAGCTGCACAGAGAAAAACACCAGCCAATGTGTCAGTGGGGTCCAGCACCGCCAGCTGTTCCCCTGCTGTGCAGCCGGCAACGTGTCCTGCAAAAGCCACGCAGACACAAGAACTGAAATTGAAGGGAACCTGTCCCCCCTCCCCCAGGCGTTTTTACGTTATCCAGCCACCTTGTACAGCGGTAATGCTGCATGTGTGCAAGGTGGCTCAGAAACGTATTCTCCTCGCACATGTGGAACTGAAAACACGTCTGCAATGTGTCCTCTGTGTGACCATTTAACCGTCCCGGTGGTGTGACTTTCCTTTGTAATGACACGCTGCAACCCCCTTGGTAGCGCTGCCCGTCTTCTGGCATCATGGTTTGGCTGCCTGCGCCTCTGCGGCCGCCCTGACCCACACAACGCCCCTCGGTGTCTTATTTATTGGGACTGCGAGGGTGTGATTGATGGGCAGGATCAGTGCATCAGTTCGCCTGTCCCTCCTCTCCTTCCGCCTTCTTCGGACTGTGCGGCTTCATGGCCGTGGCATGCGATAAGGGATCAGATGACGCCGCATAGTCTGAAGCGGGTGTAAGAACCCAAGCGAGAGGCGAACATATGTACTGCGCCAGGCCATGAATCCCAGCCCCGCAGTGTTTAAACTATGTCAATACACTGCGGGGCTGTGATTCATGGGCATCGCGAACCGCACCGGCCAACATTAAATGAGGTCAGAAGATGGGCAGCGCTAACGGCGCTAGGCCAGGGGATAACACGACAGCGCAGACTCCTGTACAGCAAATAACAACGCTCAGGAGGCTGCACCCAGCACCAAGGTGGGATTCTTGACATCTGTGCTGCGTCTCATTACAAAGGGAACTCGCGCCTCCAACACAGTTTGACTGTATAAAGGGCTAAATGTTATACGTGTTTCATTCAGCGTGTGCAAGGAGCGAAATTAAAAGAGCAACCTTTGACTTGTGCAGCACTACTGCTGCATAAGCTGTGGCTCTTCTACTTTCTAACCCCTGAGGGGGGGTTAAAGGTTACCTTTGAAATTGGTTCAAGTAGGCTTCGGCCTACACTCTGCTCCCCCTGCAGAGCCCGGGCTACAACACCGCTCGTTGCTGTCCGGAAGTGCTGGCTGCACAGAGCCAAACACCTCGCCAATGTGTCAGTGGGGTCCAGCACCGCCAGCTGTTCCCCTGCTGTGCAGCCGGCAACGTGTCCTGCAAAAGCCACGCAGACACTTGCTCTTGTACCTTCTGCTCCACATCCTGGTTCCAGTACCGTCAGCTGGTTCCGGGCAGAGCCTTTGGCTTAGGTGCCTCCCTCTGGGTATCCGAGTTCCACCAACGTCAGGTGGTCCTTGGTAGTGCTTTCAGGCACGGGTACCTCCTGCTTAGTAACCGGGTTCCAGTAACGTCAGCTGGTCCTCGGTAGTTCCATTGGCTCTTGGACCTTCGGCTACCCATCCGGGTTCCAGCACCGTCAGCTGGTTCTCGGCAGTGTCTTTTGCTCTTGTACCTTCTGCTCCCCATCCTGGTTCCAGTACCGTCAGCTGGTTCCGGGCAGAGCCTTTGGCTTAGGTGCCTCCCTCTGGGTATCCGAGTTCCACCAACGTCAGGTGGTCCTTGGTAGTGCTTTCAGGCACGGGTACCTCCTGCTTAGTAACCGGGTTCCAGTAACGTCAGCTGGTCCTCGGTAGTTCCATTGGCTCTTGGACCTTCGGGTAGCCATCCGAGTTCCAGTTCCATCAGCTGGTTCTCGGCATTTTCTCAGCCTTCTTGTACCTTCTGCTACATTTCCAAGTTCAAGAGACTAAACACGATGACCCGGAAGAACACCCCTAAGATGACGACGACACCAGAGACGACAACCACCGTGATGACGACGACCCTGGAGACGATGACCCTGAAGACCACCCCGATGACGACGACCCCGGAGACCACCCCGATGACGACGACCCCGGAGACGACGACCCTGGAGACGACGACGACCTGGAAGACCGAGAAGCAGAAGAACAAGAGGCTGCAGAACAAAGAGCAGAAGGACATTAAGCATAACACAAAATATCAGAGCAAAAAAATATTATGTAAATTATAAGCAGAAGAAGACTAAGCAGTGTATGGGGGTGAGTCCGTTCCTCCTCGTGGTGCCCCTGGATAAAGCCTGATGCTGCAGGCCAAACTGAACGCGGACAAATGTAACTGGTTTGTGACAGGCAGAACGGAAGGTGTAATCTTCAATCTTTTATAGATAACAACTACGGGAATGCCTGTCACAAATAAGAATATGATGAAGAAGTTGAATATGATGAAGATAATAGTAAAATAAAAAGAATATGAACAATGTAACCCAAAAAATAATAGGTAGAAGATGAAGAAGAAGATGAATAAGGTGAAGAAGTTGATGTCAAAGAAGCTGATGATGAGGATAATTAAGAAGAAAGCGTGGGAGAAGTAAAAAAGAAGGTGAAGGGCGTGGAAGTAGTGAAACATCAATATCTGACATAAAAAAAAAAAAAAATAACATAGTCAAATTCTTTCTAACGCCGAACTTCATAAAAAAAAATAAAAAATCCTGCTATTCTATTACATTGGGCTAAACCTCTGTCCCTTTAATATCTCCGCCACGTCCCCCAATACATCCTACATTATTCTTAGTTGTTTTCCTTCATGTAGAATGAACCTACAAGTTTATTAAGGGTTTATTTTAATTCCGATATTTTCGTCCCATTGACTTGCATTGGGATCGGGTATCGGTATCGGATTGGATCCGATATTTTGACGGTATCGGCCGATACTTTCCGATACCGATACTTTCCGATATCGGAAAGTATCGCTCAACACTATTACCGACGTTATCTTTGAGACGAATCGCCTGGATATCATAGTGCGGGAGAAGGAGGTGGCAGCGGAAAAACAGAGGATGCTTCTGCAGCAACGGAGACGGAGGCGACTCTGGATACATCCGATTAATGAACTACGGATGATGATAAAGGGATCCAAACCCTAACCTCACCCCTAACCGTTTAATGAACATTTTCTGACAGTCATAGTGCCACGTATTTCAGTGCCACGTATTTCAGTGCCACATATTTAACTGCCACGTATATAAGAGCCACGTATATAAGTGCCACGTATTTCAGTGCCACGTATTTAAGTGCCACGTATTTCAGTGCCACGTATATAAGTGCCACGTATTTAAGTGCCACGTATAGAAGTGCCACGTATTTAAGTGCCACGTATTTCAGTGCCACGTATATAAGTGCCACGTATTTAAGTGCCACGTATTTAAGTGCCACGTATATAAGTGCCACGTATTTAAGTGCCACGTATTTAAGTGCCACGTATATAAGTGCCACGTATTTAAGTGCCACGTATTTAAGTGCCACGTATATAAGTGCCACGTATTTAAGTGCCACGTATATAAGTGCCACGTATTTAAGTGCCACGTATTTCAGTGCCACGTATATAAGTTCCACGTATTTAAGTGCCACGTATTTCAGTGCCACGTATTTAAGTGCCACGTATATAAGTGCCACGTATTTAAGTGCCACGTATTTTAAGTGCCACGTATTTAAGTGCCACGTATTTCAGTGCCACGTATATAAGTGCCACGTATTTAAGTGCCACGTATTTAAGTGCCACGTATATAAGTGCCACGTATTTCAGTGCCACGTATATAAGTGCCACGTACTATAAATACTATAACTATGTGGTTACACGTGGCACGTAAATACCGTGGCACGTAAATACGTGGCACTTATATACGTGGCACTTAAATACGTGGCACTTATATACGTGGCACTGAAATACGTGGCACTTAAATATGTGGCACTTAAATACGTGGCACTTATATACGTGGCACTTAAATACGTGGCACTTATATACGTGGCACTTAAATACGTGGCACTTATATACGTGGCTGGCTGGGGTCTTGTGGCTGGCAGTCTTCTCTCTGGGTCTTGCTGGCATATGTGGGGATGAAGGCCCAGGCCAGGTTTATATAGATTTGGGGGTGTCTGGCCAATTGGCAACAAAATCCTGCTTCTGAGCATGCTCAGTGTAAAAAAACGTATTGCAGCGCTGCATTGCGTCGTACGACGTGTCCCGACGCATCCGTCGCTCATAGGCTTCCATTGTAGCCAACGACGCATGCCGCAGGATGCGTCGCGACACGTTTTTTAGGCGGAGACAAAAAACGTTACAATCAACGTTTTTTGCCGACGACGTGTGGCCAAATTTCGACGCATCCGTCGTACGACGTATGCCAATCCGTCGCAATACGTCGCCAATACAAGTCTATGGGGAAAAAACGCACCCTGCAAACACTTTTGCAGGATGCGTTTTTTCGGAAAAAAGACGTTTTGAGACGTAATGCAGTTAACGCTAGTGTGAAAGTAGCCTTACCAACGATCACGGCCAGGTCATATCGCTGGTCGTGATCGTTGGTAAATCGCTATGTGAGACGGGGCCTTTAGTCTGGCTTGTTACAGGCAAAGTAAATAACGCAGTGCGCAGGAGCTGGGCATCTTTACCCATTCCATGCTCCTGGGTACTGCATTACACGGAGCATGACGCCAATTAAAACGTACCGTGATGCCCATGAAACCGTTCTGCAACACCCATTGAACATTATTGCCCCTGGTTGAGTATAATATAACCTTTTTTTCTTATTTTTATGGATACATTGGGGGATTATCTACAGCATTACAGAATGCATTTCAGAATGCTGGAGATAAGCCCCTAAATAGGTTTCCTTAGGTAATATCCATTTTTTGTTGTGACATATTGCCTTTGAAAACATATATTATCTGTTTTAGTTTCATGCAAAATTTTAATTTTTATTAATGGATTTTATTTTATTTTTTTAAAGGGAACCGGTCACCTGAATTTGGCGGGAAAGGTTTTTGGTATTATAGGCAGAGTTTACGGGTGTTTGATTCACACTTTACTTACCCGTTGGCTGCAATATTGGATTGAAGTTCATTCTCTGTCCTCCTTAGTACATGCCTGCACAAGGCAATCTTGCCTTGCTCAGGCGTGTACTATGGAGGACAGAGAATGAACTTCAATCCAATATTGCAGCCAGCATGCAGCCAGCGGGTAAGGAAAGAATGAATCAAACACCCGAAAACTCCGCCCATATGACCAAAAACCGGTCACGCCAATTTCAATTGACATGTTCCCTTTAAACAGGTTACATCCCATTCTGAAGTAATATAAAATATTACTTAAGAATAATTACATAAAGAGCGGATATAAAACATAATGGTAAGATGAAAGCCCTGAGTATCATAATTTTATATGGTTTTGACATGTGCACGTAGTTTCATAATCTTATTACACAAATTTGCTGTGATTGGAAGCTGTAAGCATGGTTTGAGTCTTAACATACGCCCATAACCTTTGATGGATTGTGTATTTGGCTACTGTTGTCGATTAGCCCCCGACGTTATGTAACAGACAATGAAAATAGTATTTTAAATAATGTACCACTGTTGATCAGATTAAACACAATGGCCGTAGTGGGTCTGGTACATTGGACGTCGAAATTCTGTACTTGTTATGTTATGTCAAAAGGTCATACCAGTAGGGCTGCGCAGTATCTGTGACAATAAGCATCTTTGAGGCTGTGATCGCATGTTGTTTGTAGGCGATACACAACCTGCAACTGCAACACCAATTGTACCAGCCAAAATTAAAAAAATTGTAATGTAGTGCAATAAAAATAAGATGTACAATGTTTCCTAATAAAATCTGTGGTGTTATGTAATTAGATTTATAGATATAATAAAAGAGCTATAATGCAGAAATCATAGTGAACAAAGTAATACATAAAAGTATAATCAAAATTTCAGATAGATAGCAAAACTTCATGAACCCATGGTGGGAAGCAAGTAACGATGTCAGAAGTTTGACAAACAGAATCCCATGTAAAACAGAAAAAAAAAACCCCAAAAACGGCGTGTGCTCCCGCGGAATTTTCTGCGCCAGAGGGGGTAAGCCGACGACCGTGTACCAATATTTGTAGCCTGCTATGAATACCATCCCACAGCTGTCTGCGTAGCCTTTCCTGGCGATAAAAATAGGGTGACCCCCCAAAAAAAATTGACGTGGGGTCCCCCTATATTTTATATCCAGAAAGGCTACGCAGACAGCTGTGTGCTGATATTCATAGCCTAGAGAGGGTCCATGGATATTGCCCCCCCCCCGGCTACAAACACCAGTACACAGCCGCCCCAGAAATGGCACATCTGTCAGATGCGCCAATTCTGGCACTTAGCCCCTCTCTTCCCACTCCCGTGTAGCGGTGGGATATGGGGTAATAAGGGGTTAATGTCACCTTGCTATTGTAAGCTGACATTAAGCCGGATTACTAACGGAGAGGCGTCAATAAGACACCTATCCGTTAGTAATAAATTGATAGTAATGGATTAATAACACACACACACATTTTTACAAAAAAATTTTTTAATATTCTTCATTTGACCATACTTACCATAGTTCTGGACCTGTTAAAAAAAAAATAAATAACAAACCTTAAACTACCTGTGTTCGCCGTAGTCCAACAAGTGACGCGTGTCCCTGGAGGATCTCCCCTATAGCACAGTGACATCGGGTGATGTCTCTGATCTATAGGACCCTCAGTGACACAATGACAGGAGATAATGTCTCCTGCAGTGCATCACTGAAGAGGTCAACCATTTTTCCTAGTCTCAATTTGTAGCAAAGCTGCCTGAACAGCATTGGCAGAAGTGAGGCCAGGGACTATTTTGTCACAGTGTTGGAGGAATACATTGTGAGTAACACAATGTGGAAGGATACTTTCCTACCTTCATTGTGTTCTTGGAGCCCCTGGAGAGCAGTCACATCTGCAGATGTTCCTGCTCTCAACGGGAGATCGTCGTTGGACACTCGTTTACATAGGATTTCTGCGGACAGGGACTTTTTATTTTTTTAGTTTAATTTTTTTTATACATGACACTGGCTTCGGGGATCAAAGTGACAAGTGATGGTGAGTATGTAATCTATGTTGTATGTCTGTATGTATGTATTGTATGTATGTGGTGTATGTTACATGCTGCATGTCTCCGCATGTCGCAACGAGCATGCTATCGCATGGCGCATGGTTATGAATTTTGCATGTAGACGGATGGTTTAGCCTGTCGCATGTGGTTGCATGCGACATGTAGTCGCATGTTGTTGCAATACGCATGTAGTCGCATGCACTCGCATGTTGCAGCATTTGGCATGTAGTCGCATCTTGCATGTCGCATGTTGTGTCATGTGACATGTAGTCGCATGTTGTTGTATGTTGCATGTTGTTGCATGCCGCATGTGGTCGCATGTAGTGACATGTTGCTTGATGCATGTTGTTGCATGTAGTCGCATGTTGCCGCATGTTGCATGTCGCATGTTGTTGAATGTTGATGCATATGATATGTAGTTTCATGTTGTTGCATGTCGCATGTACTTGTACGTTGCCACATGTTGTTGCATGTGACATGTAGTCGCATGTTGTGTGTCGCATGTTATCGTATGTCGCATGTTGTCGTCGCACGTTGCATGTCGCACATAGTATGTTCAAAGTCGTATGTTGCATGTCAAATGTGATAGGTTACAAGTTGTATATCGCTGGGTGTATGTCACAGTGTTTATGTTGCCGGTTGTATGTTGTATGTAATATGCTCTTAGATAGATGAGTTAGATAAATAGATAGAAAGAAGGAATAAGAAAGTTAGAAGGGTTCGATAGAATGTGATAGGTAGCTGAAACGAGATAGATAGATAGATAGATAGATAGATAGATAATATATAGATAAAAAGAAATATAGATATATAGATAATAGATAGATAGAGAGAAAGAACGATAGATAAGAGATAGAAAGATCAATAGATAGATAGATAATAGACAGAAAGATAGATAGATAGAACGATAGAAAAATAGATAATAGATAGAAAGGTCAATATAGATAGATATAACTAACGATAGATAGATAGATAGATAGATAGATAGATAATAGATAGGTAGATAAATAGATAGAACCATAGATAGAAAGAACGATAGATAGATAGATAGATGATAGATAGATAGATAAAAATAACGATAGATAGATAATAGATATAAAGAACGATAGATAGATAATAGATAGAGATAGATAGAAAGAACGATAGATAAAAAATAGATAGATAAGACAATAGATAATGGATAGAAAGATCGATAGATAGTTAGAAAGAACAATAGATAGCTAATAGATAGGTAATAGATAGATAAATAATAGATAGATAGAAAGAGAGAACAATAGATAGAAAGATCGATAGATAGAAATAATGATAGATAGATAGATGATAGATAGATAATAGATAGAAAGATAGAAAGAAGGAAAGAAAGATAATATATAGAAAAAAATAACGATAGATAATAGATAGAAAGATCTATAAATAGATAGATAGAAAGAACTATAGATAATAGATAGATAGATAGAGAGAGAGAAAGAACGATAGATAATATATAGATATAAAGATCGATAGATAGAAAGAACAATAGCTAATAGATAGGTAGATGGAAAGAATGATAGCTAATAGATAGAAAGAACGATAGATAGAAATAACAATAGATAGATAGATAGATATATAGATAGATTCATAGAACAATAAATAGATAGATAGATAGATAGATAGATATAAAGAACGATAGTTATATAATAGATAGAAAGAACGATAGATAGAAAGAAGGATATATAGATAATAGATAGAGAGAAAGAAAGATAGATAATAGATAGATAGATAATAGATAGATAGATAGATAGATAGATAGATAGAAAGAAGGATATATAGATAATAGATAGAGAGAAAGAAAGATAGATAATAGATAGATAGATAGAAAGGATATATAGAAATATAGATAATAGATAGATACATAAAAAGAACGATAGATAATAGATAAGATAGATAATTGATAGAAAGAACGATAGATAGATAGATAATAGATAAGATAGAGAATAGATAGAACGATAGATAGAACGATAGGCAGGCGAGCGATTTTGGCACCAAACTTACGCTCGCAGTTCGGGCTGAGAAAATTTTACCGGCACGGCATCCATGTAAACACTGTGCCCATATGATCACTTCCGGGGCACCACCCGCGCATGCGCAGTGATGGTAATTATTGCTATGCCCACAGTTGGGCAAAACATAATGCGCAGGCGCCGGAGGAAAACTAACTGCGCAACTGCTAATAATAAGCGCGATCTGTGCCATTCACAGATCGCGTTTACGAAAGAAACGCCGAGAAGCAGGGGGGAGGAACCGCTATTTAGCCACGCCCATCCGACCTGACCAAGTTGAGTGACAGGACAAAACGGCCACTTCAAAAAGGTATTTCGGCAGCCTAACGGGGGAATGAAGGCACAAAAAAGGCACGAATGTAAAGCCCAGCTCTGCCCCTATTTCACACTTTTTTTATCTTATCTTTAAAAAACGGGGTGATAGGTTCCCTTTAATGTACATCACAGCTTCTCTCACCAACGGCAATGAGTTTTCTGTTGTCCGTCCCTTCACACCACACGTCTGGTTGGCGATGATGAGCTCACCCGCCACCTCACTCAGCCGATATTACAAGATCTTGGCCAGAATTTTATAATCCGTGTTTAGCAAAGACAATGGACGCCAGTTCTTTATATCTTTTAGATTTCCTTTCTTTGCCAGGAGAACCAGAACAGATTTATACTGGGACTGTAGGAGCTTCCCTGCAGAGATGAAATCATTTTAGACCTTCACCAGGTTTGGAGCTAATAAGTCCTTAAACTCTCTATAAAACTCGCTGGTCAGGCCGTCCAGTCCCGGGCTCTTGTTGGCCTTTAAACCCCTTCACCCCCAAGGGTGGTTTGCACGTTAATGACCGGGCCAATTTTTACAATTCTGACCACTGTCCCTTTATGAGGCTATAACTCTGGAACGCTTTGACGGATCTTGGCGATTCTGACATTGTTTTCTCGTGACATATTGTACTTCATGTTAAAGGTAAAATTTATTCGATATAACTTGCGTTTATTTGTGAAAAAAATGGAAATTTGGCGAAAATTTTGAAAATTTTGCAATTTTCCAACTTTGAATTTTTGTGCCCTTAAATCACAGACATATGTCACGCAAAATACTTAATAAGTAACATTTCCCACATGTCTACTTTACATCAGTACAATTTTGGAACCAAAATTTTTTTTTGTGACGGAGTTATAAGGGTTAAAAGTTGACCAGCAATTTCTCATTTTTACAACACCATTTTTTTTTAGGGACCACATCTCATTTGAAGTCATTTTGAGGGGTCTATATGATAGAAAATACTCAAGTGTGACACCATTCTAAAAACTGCACCCCTCAAGGTGCTCAAAACCACATTCAAGAAGTTTATTAACCCTTCAGGTGTTTCACAGGAATTTTTGGAATGTTTAAATAAAAATGAACATTTAACTTTTTTTCACACAAAATTTATTTCAGCTCCAATTTGTTTTATTTTACCAAGGGTAACAGGAGAAAATGGACCCCAAAAGTTGTTGTACAATTTGTCCTGAGTACGATGATACCCCATATGTGGGTGTAAACCATTGTTTAGGCGCATGGCAGAGCTTGGAAGGGAAGGAGCGCCATTTGACTTTTCAATGCAAAATTGACTGGAATTGAGATGGGACGCCATGTTGCGTTTGGAGAGCCCCTGATGTGCCTAAACATTGAAACTCCCTACAAGTGACACCATTTTGGAAAGTAGACCCCCTAAGGAACTTATCTAGATGTGTGGTGAGCACTTTGACCCACCAAGTGCTTCACAGAAGTTTATAATGCAGAGCCGTAAAAATAAAAAATCATATTTTTTCACAAAAATGATCTTTTCGCCCCCAATTTTTTATTTTCCCAAGGGTAAGAGAAGAAATTGGACCCCAAAAAATGTTGTGCAATTTGTCCTGAGTACGCTGATACCCCATATGTGGGTGTAAACCATTGTTTGGGCGCATGGCAGAGCTTGGAAGGGAAGGAGCGCCATTTGACTTTTCAATGCAAAATTGACTGGAATTGAGATGGGACGCCATGTTGCGTTTGGAGAGCCCCTGATGTGCCTAAACATTGAAACTCCCTACAAGTGACACCATTTTGGAAAGTAGACCCCCTAAGGAACTTATCTAGATGTGTGGTGAGCACTTTGACCCACCAAGTGCTTCACAGAAGTTTATAATGCAGAGCCGTAAAAATAAAAAATCATATTTTTTCACAAAAATGATCTTTTCGCCCCCAATTTTTTATTTTCCCAAGGGTAAGAGAAGAAATTGGACCCCAAAAAATGTTGTGCAATTTGTCCTGAGTACGCTGATACCCCATATGTGGGTGTAAACCATTGTTTGGGCGCATGGCAGAGCTTGGAAGGGAAGGAGCGCCATTTGACTTTTCAATGCAAAATTGACTGGAATTGAGATGGGACGCCATGTTGCGTTTGGAGAGCCCCTGATGTGCCTAAACATTGAAACTCCCTACAAGTGACACCATTTTGGAAAGTAGACCCCCTAAGGAACTTATCTACACTCACCGGCCACTTTATTAGGTACACCTGTCCAACTTCTTGTTAACACTTAATTTCTAATCAGCCAATCACATGGCGGCAACTCAGTGCATTTAGGCATGTAGACATGGTCAAGACAATCTCCTGCAGTTCAAACCGAGCATCAGTATGGGGAAGAAAGGTGATTTGAGTGCCTTTGAACGTGGCATGGTTGTTGGTGCCAGAAGGGCTGGTCTGAGTATTTCAGAAACTGCTGATCTACTGGGATTTTCACGCACAACCATCTCTAGGGTTTACAGAGAATGGTCCGAAAAAGAAAAAAAATCCAGTGAGCGGCAGTTCTGTGGGCGGAAATGCCTTGTTGATGCCAGAGGTCAGAGGAGAATGGGCAGACTGGTTCGAGCTGATAGAAAGGCAACAGTGACTCAAATCGCCACCCGTTACAACCAAGGTAGGCCTAAGAGCATCTCTGAACGCACAGTGCGTCGAACTTTGAGGCAGATGGGCTACAGCAGCAGAAGACCACACCGGGTACCACTCCTTTCAGCTAAGAACAGGAAACTGAGGCTACAATTTGTACAAGCTCATCGAAATTGGACAGTAGAAGATTGGAAAAACGTTGCTTGGTCTGATGAGTCTCGATTTCTGCTGCGACATTCGGATGGTAGGGTCAGAATTTGGCGTAAACAACATGAAAGCATGGATCCATCCTGCCTTGTATGGAGCATCTTTGGGATGTGCAGCCGACAAATCTGCGGCAACTGTGTGATGCCATCATGTCAATATGGACCAAAATCTCTGAGGAATGCTTCCAGCACCTTGTTGAATCTATGCCACGAAGAATTGAGGCAGTTCTGAAGGCAAAGGGGGGTCCAACCCGTTACTAGCATGGTGTACCTAATAAAGTGGCCGGTGAGTGTAGATGTGTGGTGAGCACTTTGACCCACCAAGTGCTTCACAGAAGTTTATAATGCAGAGCCGTAAAAATAAAAATTCATATTTTTTCACAAAAATGATCTTTTCGCCCCCAATTTTTTATTTTCCCAAGGGTAAGAGAAGAAATTGGACCCCAAAAAATGTTGTGCAATTTGTCCTGAGTACGCTGATACCCCATATGTGGGTGTAAACCATTGTTTGGGCGCATGGCAGAGCTTGGAAGGGAAGGAGCGCCATTTGACTTTTCAATGCAAAATTGACTGGAATTGAGATGGGACGCCATGTTGCGTTTGGAGAGCCCCTGATGTGCCTAAACATTGAAACTCCCTACAAGTGACACCATTTTGGAAAGTAGACCCCCTAAGGAACTTATCTAGATGTGTGGTGAGCACTTTGACCCACCAAGTGCTTCACAGAAGTTTATAATGCAGAGCCGTAAAAATAAAAAATCATATTCACAAAAATGATCTTTTTGCCCCCAATTTTTTATTTTCCCAAGGGTAAGAGAAGAAATTGGACCCCAAAAAATGTTGTGCAATTTGTCCTGAGTACGCTGATACCCCATATGTGGGTGTAAACCATTGTTTGGGCGCATGGCAGAGCTTGGAAGGGAAGGAGCGCCATTTGACTTTTCAATGCAAAATTGACTGGAATTGAGATGGGATGCCATGTTGCGTTTGGAGAGCCCCTGATGTGCCTAAACATTGAAACTCCCTACAAGTGACACCATTTTGGAAAGTAGACCCCCTAAGGAACTTATCTAGATGTGTTTTGAGAGCTTTGAACCCCCAAGTGTTTCACTACAGATTATAACGCAGAGCCGTGAAAATAATTTTTTTTTTTTTCTCAAAAATGATTTTTTAGCCCCCAGCTTTGTATTTTTACAAGGGTAACAGAATAAATTGGACCCCAAAATTTGTTTTCCAATTTGTCCTGAGTACGCTGATACCCCATATGTGGGGGGAACCACTGTATGGGCGCATGACAGAGCTCGGAAGGGAAGGAGCGCCATTTGGAATGCAGACTTAAATGGATTGGTCAGCAGCCGTCACGTTGCATTTGCAGAGCCCCTGATGTACCCAAACAGTACAAACCCCCCACAAGTGACCCCATATTGGAAACTAGACCTCCCAAGGAACTTATCTAGATGTGTTTTGAGAACTTTGAACCCCCAAGTGTTTCACTAAAGTTTATAGCGCAAAGCCGTGAAAATAAAAATTCTTTTTTTTTTTTCACAAAAATGATTTTTTAGCCCCCAGTTTTGTATTTTCACAAGGGTAACAGGATAAATTAGACCCCAAAAGTTGTTGTCCAATTTGTCCTGAGTACGCTGATACCCCATATGTCGGGGGGAACCACTGTTTGGGCGCATGACAGAGCTCGGAAGGGAAGGAGCGCCATTTGGAATGCAGCCTTAAATGGATTGGTCTGCAGGCGTCACGTTGCATTTGCAGAGCCCCTGATGTACCCAAACAGTACAAACCCCCCACAAGTGACCCCATATTGGAAACTAGACCTCCCAAGGAACTTATCTAGATGTGTTGTGAGAACTTTGAACCCCCAAGTGTTTCACTACAGTTTATAATGCAGAGCCGTGAAAATAAAACATCTTTTTTTTTCCCACAAAAATGATTTTTAGCCCCCCAAATTTTTATTTTCCTAAGGATAACAAGAGAACTTGGACCCCAGAAGTTGTTGTTCAATTTGTCCCGAGTACGCTGATAACACATATGTTGGGGTAAACCCCTTTTTGGGCGCACGGGAGAGCTCGGAAGGGAAGGAGCACTGTTTTACTTTTTCAACGCAGAATTGGCTGGAATTTAGATTGGACGCCATGTCGCGCTTGGAGAGCCCCTGATGTGCCTGGACAGTGGAAACCCCCCAATTCTACCTGAAACCCTAACCCAAACACACCCCTAACCCTAATCCCAACGGTAACCCTAACCACACCCCTAGCCCTGACACACCCATAATTCTAATCCCAACCCTAATCCAAACGTAAATGTAATCCAAACCCTAACCCTAACTTTAGCCCCAACCCTAACTTTAGCCCCAACCCTAACTTTACCTCCAACCCTAGCCCTAACCCTAACCCTACCCCTAACCCTAACCCTAAACGTGACTGAAATACGTGGCACTGAAATACGTGGCACTGAAATACGTGGCACTGAAATACGTGGCACTGAAATACGTGGCACTGAAATACGTGGCACTGAAATACGTGGCACTGAAATACGTGATACGTGGCACTTAAATACGTGGCACTGAAACACGTGGCACTGAAACACGTGGCACTGAAATACGTGGCACTTAAATACGTGGCACTTAAATACGTGGCACTTAAATACGTGGCACTTAAATATGTGATATGTGGCACTGAAATACGTGGCACTGAAATACGTGGCACTGAAATACGTGGCACTGAAATACGTGGCACTGAAATACGTGGCACTGAAATACGTGATACGTGGCACTTAAATACGTGGCACTGAAACACGTGGCACTGAAATACGTGGCACTGAAATACGTGGCACTGAAATACGTGGCACTGAAATACGTGGCACTGAAATACGTGGCACTGAAATACGTGGCACTAAAATACGTGCAACTGAAATACGTGGTACTAAAATATGTGGCACTGAAATACGTGATACGTGGCACTGAAATACGTGGCACTGAAACACGTGGCACTGAAATACGTGATACGTGGCACTGAAATACATGGCACTGAAATACGTGGCACTGAAATACGTGGCACTGAAATACGTGGCACTGAAATACGTGGCACTGAAATACGTGGCACTATGACTGTCAGAAAATGTTCATTAAACGGTTAGGGGTGAGGTTAGGGGTAGAGTTAGGGTTAGGGTTTGGATCCCTTTATCACCTTGATGGTGGTGGGTGGCTTTTCAGTGTGTTTTCTGTTTTTTTCGATAAAAATGCATGCGTTTTTAACGCAAACAAACGCATGTGCTTAAAAACGCAAGAAAATACTGCAGGTTGTATTTCTGAAAATGAACGCATGCAGAAAAAAACCGCATGCGTTTGAAAACGCGACCAAACGCGTACAAAAAAACCGCATGCGTTTTCAATGTTAAATATAGGGAAAAAACGCATGCGTTTTTTTGTGCAAAAAACGCTGCAGACAAAAACGCAAGTGTGAAACCAGCGACGCTTTTTATAGCAAAAAAGTTTTTGCGTCTCCACATTTTGAGACCTATAATTTTTCCACATTTGCTCCACAGAGTCATGTGAGGTCTTGTTTTTTGCGGGACGAGTTGACGTTTTTATTGGTAACATTTTCGGACACGTGACCGTTTTTGATCGCTTTTTATTCCGATTTTTGTGAGGCAGAATGACCAAAAACCTGCTATTCATGAATTTCTTTTGGGAGAGGCGTTTATACCGTTCCGGGTTTGGTAAAATTGATAAAGCAGTTTTATTCGTCGGGTCAGTATGATTACAGCGATATCTCATTTATATCATTTTTTTTATGTTTTGGCGCTTTTATACGATAAAAACTATTTTATAGAAAAAATAATTATTTTGGTATCGCTTTATTCTCAGGACTATAACTTTTTTATTTTTTTGCTGATGATGCTGTATGGTGGCTTGTTTTTTGCGGGACAAGATGACGTTTTCAGCGGTACCATGGATATTTATATCAGTCTTTTTGATCGCGTGTTATTCCACTTTTTGTTCGGCGGTATGGTAATAAAGCGTTGTTTTTTGCCTCGTTTTTTTTTTTTTTTTTCTTACGGTGTTTACTGAAGGGGTTAACTAGTGTGGCAGTTTTATAGGTTGGGTCATTACGGACGTGGCGATACTAAATATGTGTACTTTTATTGTTTTTTTTTTTTAATTTAGATAAAGAAATGTATTTATGGGAATAATATTTTTTTTTTTTTTCATTATTTTGGAATATTTTTTTTTTATTTTTTTTTACACATTTGGAAATTTTTTTTTTTACTTTTTTACTTTGCCCCAGGGGGGGACAATACAGATCGGTGATCTGCCAGTTTGCATAGCACTCTGACAGATCACCGATCTGCGAGAAGTACAGGCTGCTTCACAGTGCCTGCTCTGAGCAGGCTTCTGTGAAGCCACCTCCCTCCCTGCAGGACCCGGATCCGCGGCCATCTTGGATCCGGGTCTGGAGCAGGCAGGGAGGGAGGTAAGACCCTCGCAGCAACGCGATCACATCGCGTTGCTGCGGGGGGCTCAGGGAAGCCCGCAGGGAGCCCTCTCCCTGCGCGATGCTTCCCTGCATCGCCGGCACATCGCGATCATGTTTGATCGCGGTGTGCCGGGGGTTAATGTGCCGGGGGCGGTCCGTGACCGCTCCTGGCACATAGTGCCGGATGTCAGCTGCGATATGCAGCCGACACCCGGCCGCGATCGGCCGCGCTCCCCCCGTGAGCGCGGCCGATCGGCTATGACGTACTATCCCGTCGGCGGTCATACGGGCCCACCCCACCTCGACGGGATAGTACGTCAAATGTCGGGAAGGGGTTAAGGAGTGAATGCTCTTCTTTACCTCCTCCTCAGTTATGGGACTGGCCATACCATCTGCCTGTGCCAGGTCTAACGTTGGTATGGACACCCCCTTCAGATAGGCTTTAATGTCCTCCTTATTGATATGAGACCCTTTATAAAGAGCTCTATAATAATCACCAATGATCTTGTGGACTTTCACCTGCTGTGACTGCTCCACCCCATTCTTATCCAACAAGCCAGTGATTAGCTTCTTACTGATCCTGTTTTTACCGGCAATAAAGAGGGATATGGATGCCCCAATTATCAAACTGTCCCTCTGCCTCTTTGAGGCGATTGTACTGCAGCTCCCTCATTCGCTGCTTTATATGGCTGACGCTCTGTCCGTCCACCTCCTCACCGCCATTCATCCTACTATATAGCCGGCTCAGGTGCAGTATCAGGGCAGAGTATCTCATATACTCCATATTACTACGTCTCCTGGTTGCTCATATAATAAACTGCTTGATGTCATTTTTCATGGTCTCCTACCACTCGGCTGTGTCATCACACATACATTGGGTGGTCCTACGATCATTATAGAAGGTGGTGAAGGATCTTGGATCTCAGAGCTATTCACCTTCCAGTACCCCTTTCCACAGACTATAGCTTGGGACAGATCAAGCGTCAGGCTCACCATACAATGGTCCGAGAAATCCAAAGGGCTTATCTTGTATTGAGAACATCTCACCTCTCTCTTTATATACCCCCTGTCTATTCTGCTGGCATTACCCCCTTATGGAATGTGTACGTCTTACTGGTATGATGGAAACCATAGGGGTCTACTGGACTATATTATTAAGAAATGTCTCATCATATCGCAGTTTCTTGTGACTGCTGGATCTATCCACATTACAAGATACATTATTAAAATTCCCACACAATATAAACACTTTAGAGGTAAAGCCATATGGCTTCATGTGATCAAACAACCTTCGCTCCGCTATGTCCTGGTCTGTGGAGCATAAATGTTTATTGCTCTATAAAGGATGGAGTCCAATGTAAAGTCCAGCATCAGACAGCAGCCTGGACAGATCTCCAGAACTCTGTCACCTGGACATGCATGGTATTAAAGAGGATCCCCACACCATCATTTCTTTCCAGACTGAAGGACCAGAATGATGGACCAAGTCTCCAGTCTCTCTTGGCTGCATACACCTGGGCATTGCTCTTCAGATACACCTCCTGTAAGAAGAAGACGTCAGATATCTCATCAGACAAACGCTGGTAAATCACCTGCAGCCGGCTACCAGTCCCCACACTGTTCACATTAATAGAGCTTATTCTGAACCGCATCCTGATTACTTAGACTTTCTGATCTTCCTCCTTCCACTGCTGTCACCTGCAGTGCCCCATCTCTTCGTGGACACGGGAGGGTCAGGATCCACCTCATCAGAGAGATTTTCTGTGGTGTATGAAGGACCCTGCTCCATTTGTGCCTCTTCTTCTTTGTCTTCTTCTCCCAGTAAATTGTAGCGTCCGGGACTTATCGCCAGCAATGGAGGCTCAGAGGTTTCTGACTTTTCTGGAGGAATCCACAAAGACATTTTTTCTTTTTATGGTCACAAAACCTTCCTCATCCCCACTGGACACTGCGGACAGTTTATCTGCTTCTACAGATGTGCTGGGCTGAAGCTTGGATGGTTTGGCGACAGGTTTTCTGGACACCTTAGGTGTCTTTTTAGTGACTGGCATTTTAGGCCCTACTTTAGTGGCTGACCATTGCTTAGATTTTACTTTAATGGCTGAGGTGGTTTAGCCCTTGCTGGTGATACTTTAGGTGTGTGGCTGGTGGTACTTTTGGCATTTCTTCAGTGGTTGGTGGTCCTAGTAGTGCAGCATCCGTTAGTAATATCTCAGACGCTGGAGCATGTTGACTGCTACTATGACTTATCACCTCATCAGTGCCGGCTTCTTGGACAACATCTGCACC
The DNA here is from genome assembly GCF_051348905.1 of Ranitomeya variabilis. Lineage (NCBI taxonomy): Eukaryota > Metazoa > Chordata > Amphibia > Anura > Dendrobatidae > Ranitomeya > Ranitomeya variabilis. Next base: position 30,892,392 of record NC_135234.1, on the reverse strand, counting down.
TCTGGTGACATCTTTTTTCGTCATTTCCAAGGAGGTCTGGGCATAATATTTAGTATGCTCTGAATACGGGCAATCACGGAGCGTATTCCCGGGTCCTGAGCACAGGTTACAGATGACGGGTCCTGTGCATTTGTCCTTTGTGTGCCAGAACTGTCCGCACAATGAGCATGTGATACGAGAGCAGTTCATGGCAAGGTGCCTGCCCCCACATCTATGACACAGACATGGCTGACCGCGTAGTAGCATATCCCCCTCTCTGAGCTCAGGTAGAAGGAGTGCGGCAGATGTCTGGTTACACCATTCTCTTGTACAAGCTGGATTTTCACAGAATATCCTCCATTCCATATTTGCTCCTCATCATAGATCTTCTCGGGATGTTCTCTGGTCCTGTGTACTTTCCTGACTGCGTTCCTCCTCTGAGGTGGAGGGTTCACTAGTCTTGTGACACTGCAGAACAGTCTCCTGAAGTGATGTTGGTCAGCAGATGGGTCAGTGCTGGAGTTTTCTCCAGCCACAGGTGGATCAGAGCTGGAGCTTTCCCCAGCCGCAGGTGGATGAGTGCTGGAGCTTTCCCCAGCCACAGGTGGATCAGTGCTGGAGCTTTCCCCAGCCACAGGTGGATCAGTGCTGGAGCTTTCCCCAGCCACAGGTGGATCAGTGCTGGAGCTTTCCCCAGCCACAGGTGGATCACTGCTGGAGTTTTCCCCAGCCACAGGTGGATCACTGCTGGAGTTTTCCCCAGCCACAGGTGGTTCAGTGCTGGAGCTTTCCCCAGCCACAGGTGGATCAGTGCTGGAGCTTTCCCCAGCCATAGGTGGATCAGTGCTGGAGCTTTCCCCAGCCACAGGAGGATCAGTGCTGGAGCTTTCCCCAGGCACAGGTGGATCAGTGCTGGAGCTTTCCCCAGGCACAGGTGGATCAGTGCTGGAGCTTTCCCCAGGCACAGGTGGATCAGTGCTGGAGCTTTCCTCGGCCACAGGTGGATCAGTGCTGGAGCTTTCCCCAGCCATAGGTGGATCAGTGCTGGAGTTTTCCCCAGCCACAGGAGGATCAGTGCTGGAGCTTTCCTCGGCCACAGGTGGATCAATGCTGGAGCTTTCCCCAGCTGCATGATTACTGACACCTGTTTGTTCTGCAAAAAAACCCAGATCCACTACTAATTGTTGCACAATGTGGTCTCCATTCACAGACATTGACTGTTCTTCAGAGTCCATTACCACTTACTGTTCAGAGTCTATTATTACAGCAGTGTGGTCTCCATTCACTGACATGGAGGTTTCAGAGTTCATTACCACTGATGGTTCAGAGTTAGTGATGAGCGAATATACTCGTTACTCCAGATTTCTCGAGCATGCTCGGGTGTCCTCCCGAGTATTTTTTAGTGCTCGGAGATTTAGTTTTCCTTGCAGCAGCTGAATGATTTACATCTGTTAGCCAGCTTGAATACATGTAGGGATTCCCTAGCAACCAGGCAACTCCCAGATGTACTCAGCCTGGCTAGTAGCTGTAAATCATTCAGCTGCGGCGATGAAAACTAAATCTTCGAGCACTAATACTCTGAGGACACCCGAGAATGCTCGAGTAATGAGTATATTAGCTCATCACTATTGTGAGTCCATTATTACTGCAGTGTGGTCTCCATTCACTGACATGGAGGGTTCAGAGTCCATTATAATATTTGTATTATCTGTTACAGACAAGCAATCGTTAGCACCAGTGATCGGGGTCTCACACACAGTCAGTACAGGGGGCACTTTCTTTATCACTCATAGGAGCTGTGCTCACTTCATTGCTGCACACAGAGTCCACTGCAGTTAACCCCTCGTTTGCTGACACACTTTTCTCCGCAGCGATCCCAGCGTTGTCTGCTGCCTCAGACCCCTCACATTGTGCGGCTGATATAAGTGCTGCATTTCTTACCGGACTTCCTTGCTCCACACCGTGCAGTTTTATTTTTAATGTCCTTATTACTAATAACGCCTTTTCTATTCGCCTTCTGGGCTCTGGATCCCCTCTTTTTCTCCATAGCCCAAGTTTCCTTTCTGGGCACAGAGTTTACATATTTGTCCAGTTTTTCTTTCCGAATGATCAGCTCTCGTCTGCAATCATTCAGGCTCTCACATTTCATCAGTTTTAGGGCTTATACTCACTTGCGAGCAAAACAGACGAGTGCAATCCAATAAAAATCGGATAGCACTCTTACCAATGTTATTCAATAAGTGACAGACATCTCATGTGCGATTTTTTTTCTCAGCCGAAATCAGACTGAGAAAAAAATCGCAGCATGCTGCGTATTGCTGCGATTCTCGGACGAGACTCGCCAATGTAAGTCAATAGGTGCGAGGAAAAAAACGCACAGCACTCGCACCATGCGTATGACATCCGTTTTTTACGGATTGAAGTTAGAGAATTTTGCCCAAAAGACAGAAATGATCACATGACAGGAAGTGACATACAGGGAAGTGTTGGCAGGCTCCCCTAAACCATCTGTCAGGAATCTGTGCATGTATGGTCCAGGAGCGCCCTGAACTTTGGGATCCCCGAGATTCTAATTATCAAAATCGCCTTGTCAAGGATGCCTCCTGGACTTATATGTGTCGGCAATTATTTTGCAATTATGCTGAGAGCAACCCAGATGTCCAAATGGGGATGAGTAAGTAAAACCTTTATTTTTTTTATATATATATATATATATATATATATATATATATATATATATATATATGGTATGTGGCTCCCCTTGTCCTGTCCTGGTATGTGTGCCTCACCCTGTTGTATGCATGGCTCCCCCGGTCCCGCATTGCTCAGCTCCCCCCCTTCCCCTGGTTGTATGCATGGCTGACATTAACCCCCCCTCCCCGTCATACTCACTCTCTGTCACTGCATCTCCATCCCTGCATCTCCGGTGTCCGGCGCCAGCTGCTCTCCTCTCCCCTGCGGTCACGTGGTACCCCTCATTAAGGTAATGAATATGCACTCCATGCCTATGAAGATGTGTCCATATTCATTACCTTAATAAGCGGTACCACGTGACTGCGAAGCACGGGAGCGGAGAGACAACGGAGATGCAGGGACGGAGATGCAGCGATGGAGGTTGAGTATGGCTTATTCTGATAGCTGGCTCCTGCCGCTGCTACACCGTTGCCCCTCCCCCGCCAAAATTGACTCGTGTATAAGCCGAGGGGGGTGTTTTCAGAAAAAAAATTTGGGCTGAAAATCTCCGCTTATACACGAGTATATACGGTACTTGTTTTTATGCCACATTGCTAATGTTTTTAAACAGATATCTAGTAGTGTTACAAAAATGTTTTAATCAAATAAATTATTTATATCTAGAACAGAATCCAACATTTAGAATTTCTCATTGTACGCAACAACCATTTCAAATATTGTGAAGCATACCTGTGCACAAATATGGGATCTCCTTAAGGAGAAATTCATGCCGGAGCCAACCCCCGAACACTGGGAACGCATCGCAACTGGGATGTACCGGAACTGTCAGTTCCCAAATTTTCTGGGAGCTTTGGGTGGGAAGTACATCCGGGTCAAGAAGCCGCCGAACTAAGGGTCCCAATACTACAATTATAATGAGTTTTTTTCAGTAGTCTTGTTGGCATTAGTTGATTAAGAACAATCAAATGGGTGTTCCACCTCCAAGGAGTCTTCCTGCTTCAGGTGGTCCACCAATTCCTTACATGATAGTGGCTGATGAGACTTTTCAACTCACGCGCTATGTCATGAGGCCTTATCCTCGGCGGGGTCTTGACAGACGTCGGAGTATTTTTAACTACAGACTAACAAGGGCACGGCGTTTGGTGGAATGTGCCTTTGGCATTTTGAGGGTATTGCTTATTGCCCTCCAGTTAAGTGAGCACAATGTGGACGTGGTAATTAAGGCGTGTGTAATATAGCACAATTTTACACGTATGCATGAGTTGCATGTGTCTGAGAATGCCGAGGGAGGACAATCCTGCTCAAATTGCCCAGGCTTTGCCCAGAGGCAGAGAGCTTTCTGGCCTCAGAGTGCAGTGAGATTGTGACGGATTATTTTCTTACACTTGAGGGAGCCATACCCTGGCAAGAAAATGTTGGGCCATGTTTTGTTTTTTTTACGTGATGATGCAGATTACAATAATCACATGATGTGCTAATTATTTTGGCTAATCACAATGGCTACATGTTTTCTTTTAATAATAAACACATATTTTGTTTTTAAAACCAAATATGCTTTTATTTTGCTAAAAAAAAACATAAACAGGCTTCATTTTGCCTAAACTTAGAAATAGCCAACGTTGGCAAATAATTAACCATTGTAACACAACCAAACCTTACAAATCAACAAAAGAATTATGTGATGTGGTTGGTGAAGATGTTGAAAGGTGAATGTTGGGGTTTTCGGGAAGAGTGCTTGCTGATGTGTTGTATTTGGATTTATGGCTGCTGGGGGGTTGTGCTCTGCTGGTATTGGCTGTTGTTGACTTGGCACATAATCCACTGGTCCCTGAGAATACAAAGCAGGTTCTTGTGTATGTTGCTGGTAAAATCTTTGGATGTGTTGGACAATATTTGAATTTTGTTGTGGAGGACGATGAAGCCAGCCTTCACCCTGCCCAACTAAATTTGATTGCTTGTACTGTGGCCCATATTGGCTTGGTATGTGGGCCATGCTTGCTGAGTATGTGTGGGGGGAATATTGCTGGTTGTGGGGTTGGAATACCCTAGTAAAGGAGGCGGTTGGCCTATGGTGCCATGCTCCTGTACATATTGGCCTGCCACACTCATATGACCTTGCCATGATTGTGTTTAAATGAGAGAGGAAGATGGATGCCCAGAGTCAGTAGTTGGCCTACTGATAGGTGGTTGTTGTGACTCCCTAGTTGCAGGGCCATGAGCAGAGCCTGAGCTGGATGCATCGGGGCAGTGAGACAGCTGTTGGTGGTGTTTCTCAATTAATTCAAAAAGATACCTAGGATTTGGGGGGGGGGGGGTGGCAGCATGTATGAGGTGCATTATAGATGTTTTTGTGTTTAGCCTTAAATCTATTGGTATTCGTCGAAGATGTTGGGTGGTCAAGCGGCGACAAAATGCCTCCTCTCCATCATCAGAAAATTTGCGACCAATGTAATCCATGACACGGCTATCAATCCCTTCTTGTCACTAGATTTTGGGCATCTCTCCTTCTGCGCATTCGCTGTGGTATTGATTCATGAGCTGAGGTATATAGGGCCAATGTAGAACTGCTGCTCCTGGCCTGCTCTTCCTGCTGTGCTGCATCATCGGGAGGGTTTGGTGGTTGTCGACCTTCCTCCGCTGATGGTCCAGGGACATCTTCCTCACATAGGCGTTGTTCGTCAGGTTGGGATGGCCCTCCTGTTGCCAGAAACCTAAAAGGTAAATACAGTTCCAAATTAAGGGAAGGTTGACATATAGGGTAAGTTTCCACGGTCATGATTTGGTCAGTAATTGCTGTGCATTGTACAGTGCGTACATCCGCAGCGGCCAGATGTTACAGCATAGTGGATGTAATTTTTTAAAATCCAAAATGCACTATTGAGTTCAAAAACGCAGGCCTCATATGTGCGTATACGCACATGCGGCTCATTTTTCTAGGCCGCAGCATGTGTATTTTTCTTGCGGAGACGCTCTGTCTTCGTAAGATAAATTGCATCGTTCTATTAATAGAATGCGGTGATTCTGCATGTGTTCTTATAACCGTGCAGAATAATCACGTCTCATACATTGGAGGGTGCTATTTATCTGGCCAAAACTGTGGGTCTCCTCCAATAAATAGACATGCTACGGCCTAGAAATAAGCACCGCTGGTGCTCATTTGTTGGTGCTTGTCCAAGAGAGGCCTGAATTGTGGGATCCCAGAGATCCGAACTATCAAAACCGTACGTTACGGGACGCATCAGAGACATATATATGCCGCCAATTGTTTTATAATTATTCAGAAAGTGCCCCGGATGTGCAGCTTGGAGTGAGTAATTTTTAAAATTATTTTTAATCTATGTTTAATGATTATTTACTACACCCTTGTTTTAGTTTTTAATTATAATTATCCCAGAAAATAAGTCCCCTTTGCAAAGTTTCAAGTAACGTATTTTTCACATTAAAATATGCTCCAGATTATAATGCGCACCACAAATAGAAATTACTAAAATGTTTAAAAATGTGTTTTTAGTAAAATGTTGGTGCTTTTTATAATCCATGGACGTATACTTACTGGGGGTGGTGGCTGTGGTGAATGGAGGGTCCCAGGGTCGCTGATGAATGAGGCAAGAGTGGAGCATTGATGCAGGCTGGGATGAGGGGGTGTTCTAAAGTGCCTCACGCTCAACATCATCAGCTCTATGGACAACACACATTGAGGGCTACGCATAGCTACCCAGAAATGCCTCCATCATCTGCTCAGTCACATTTTTTGATTGAACGGTACCACCATGGGCCACAAACTAGTTTTTCGGATGATTATGGCCATGGTCAATATTGGCAGCAAGGAGCACAACACCAAGGGCCTTTTGGCCAACACAGACCAAGAGTATCCTGGCATTCTGAAAATGCTCCTGGTTGGACACATGGACCACCTGATGCGTATAGACACAGTCAGGAAGCCATAAAGCAACATCATATCCCCACCCAGGCACACCATGGTCCTTTGCCTACAACCACTCAACAACACTCTGAAAGACAAACATCACAAACACCAACCTCACCCTCAACATCCCATCATTCTTTCTTGGACTTGTAATGTTTGTTATTGGTTAAATTACAAAAGCATTGCTAAGTTGGCCACATTGTTAGTTAGCCCAAAATGAAGGCTGCTTTGTGTTTGTATGTTTGTAGAATTAAAAAACAAGTTTGTTCATCAAAATATATATATTTTTTTAAAGAAAACCATTGTGATAACAATAGAAACAATATGGAATGATAATTTTCAGACACATAATGAATACACAAGAAAATGAAATAATCATATGACAACATTTTCTTGCCAGGGTATTGCTCCAGTGGTACAAAATAATTTGCCAAAATATTACGTAGTCTGAGTCCTGACAGCTGGGTTCCTATGGGCAAAGCCTGTGCAGTGTGTCCACGATTGCTTGGTAATCCCAAGCATCCTGAGACACAGAGACATCATGTTGACATGTAAAGTTATGCAATATTACACAGGCCTTGATTACTATGTTCATATTGTATGGGCTTAGCTGGATGGCACTGAGCAAGACCCTCCATCTAGCAGTCAAAATCCCAAATGCACATTCCACAAGACGCCGTGCACAAGTTAGTCGGTAATTAAAAATGCGCCCACGTCTGTCCAGACCCCGTCGCGTATAAGGCCTCATAACATTACGCGTTAGTTGAAATGCCTCATCACCAACTACTACATATCACATTGGGTGACCACCAGAAGGAAGACTCCTTGGGGGTGGCACACCCAATTCATTGGCCTTCAGCTGCCGACCCATAATGGAAGAATTGAGGATTCGAGAATCTCCAGTTCTTCCATAGGCCCTTATATCTACAATTATAAAATTGTACTTGCCGTCTACTAAGGCCAATAAGACAATGGTAAAAAAAATCCCTTATAATTGTAGTATAGGGACCCTGAGTTCGGCGGCTTCTTGACTCGGATGTGCTTCCCATCTAGTGCACCCAGACAATTGGGAAACTGGCACGTGTCATAGATCCCATTAGCGATCCATTCCCAATCTTCAGGTGTGGGCTCCGACATCACTGTATCCTTTAGGTAAATCCATATTTGGGAGCATGTGTGCTTCACTATATTTGAGATTGTAGTTATGCCCAGAAGATACTCTAAATGGAGGGAAGCATACGATTGTCCCGTTGCCAAAAACCTAAAAATGGATCCAAATTAAGGCAAAGTTAACTTTGATGTATATCAGACCATGGGTCAAGAAAATAGAGTTCCGCGCCCCACAACAAGACCACCCGCTCGCTGTCTCCATCTGCACTGACTGCGTTGGTTGAGGAGGGGTCTCTGGCCACTTCCTACACCAATCAGCATGTGAAACAGCTGCCACAATGATGTTTTTTCATCGCATCAGCTGTGTACTGTGGAGAGTCAGCACACCAGAGACACCAAGACAGGAGCAGAACAATGAGAAACATGACCGAGGGTACTTGTGCTGTTATTTTTAAAAATATGTATGGAAGTAAGGTTGGGCATGGGGATGATATATGGTTGACATGCAGCACATATGTACACTGAGGGCCTCATCCAGTAGATATAGTGAGGGACTGGACATTGGTTACAAATATATAGCAGGATGTCACCATACTTAATTCTGATCAATATTATTTGTTATAACTTATAGTCTTAATTTGAAAAACATCAGAAGCTATTGATGTTCATAATGATTTTCTATTTATTTTTGCATATTGTTTTGTCTTTCCACAACAGTCATGTTGTCTCATGTTTCCCTTTAGTAAATGTATTTGGTCACACCTGATGTAGAGGAATGGCAAACATTATACTTAAATTTGGTAGCCCCATTATCACATACATTTTTAAATTATGTAAAAAAAATATGTTATTTTGCTGTGTTCAATATCTACATTCATATAAGTTTACAATATGTGAATTTGTAATTTAAATATACCTCAAGGTTAACAGAAGCCGTTCTTCTGCTGAAATGCACCAGTGAAAACGGGTATTTTTGAAAGTGATGGCTGGACGAAGTTCTGCAAGGAGAAGTCAAAGGCCTCAAGTGACATCCTTGTGTAGGCAAAAAATGTATCCCGATGCAGATCTCCATACAGCCGCGCAAAGTGTCCTTTTCTAGGACGCTGGGTGAGGAGCGCATGAACCCAAAATGGACGCCGCCTCCTCGGAGCAACAACAGGGGAATATTCCGCACCATATTCCCGGGATAACATCCAGTTAAAGAGGAGCTCCTCAGTAGGGTCCAGACTCAGATTTCTTGCTGCCATGCTTGCTTAGTGGTAATCCAAAAAGACACACAAAAAATAAGACCAATCACACATGTTGCAAAATGCCTTTATATAGGGCTAGCTCAAATGAATTCTGTTTGATTGTGCCTTTTATATCCGTACAAAACGCATTGAGCTCGCATGGCAATCGCATTGTTTTCATCCGTTTTCTCGGTCCGGAAATCGGACCGTTTTTTTTTTCTCGCAAAAGAGTATGAGCCCTTAGCTTTGGATCAGTCTCTCTCTTCATTTCATCTTTTAATTTCCTGATTTGCAATTCCAGCTTAAAAATACTTTGCCTTGTAACTTTAGCACTTAATTCAACAACATAAGCAGGTTTAGAAGACTCACCAGCCACCATTTCCAGCTTTCCATTACCACCAGGCCCATGCTGCAGGCCACACTCCAGGCTGGGAGCTTTCCCTGTATCATCAGCCCAGCCTCCCTTCCCTCCACCTGGGTCAGAAGCCATGCCTCCTCCCTGCTGGGAGCTCACAAACACATGTCTATCCTCTCCTATGGACAAGAATATAACTACTATAATACTGCCCCTATGTACAAGAATATAACTACTATAATACTGCCCCTATGTACAAGAATATAACTACTATAATACTGCTCCTATGTACAAGAATATAACTACTATAATACTGCTCCTATGTACAAGAATATAACTACTATAATACTGCTCCTATGTGCAAGAATATAACTACTATAATACTGCCCCTATGTACAGGAATATAACTACTATAATACTGTCCTATGTACAAGAATATAACTACTATAATACTGCCCCTATGTACAAGAATATAACTACTATAATACTGCCCCTATGTACAAGAATATAACTACTATAATACTGCTCCTATGTACAAGAATATAACTACTATAATACTGCCCCTATGTACAAGAATATAACTACTATAATACTGCCCCTATGTGCAAGAATATAACTACTATAATACTGCTTCTATGTACAAGAATATAACTGCTATAATACTGCCCCTATATACAAGAATATAACTACTATAATACTGCCCCTATGTACAAGAATATAACTACTATAATACTGCCCCTATGTGCAAGAATATAACTACTATAATACTGCTTCTATGTACAAGAATATAACTGCTATAATACTGCCCCTATATACAAGAATATAACTACTATAATACTGCTCCTATGTACAAGAATATAACTACAATAATACTGCCCCTATGTACAAGAATATAACTACTCTAATACTGCCCCTATGTACAAGAATATAACTACTATAATACTGCCCCCTATGTACAAAAATATAACTACTATAATACTGCCCCTATGTACAAGAATATAACTACTATAATACTGCCCCCATATACAAGAATATAACTACTATAATACTGCCCCTATGTACAAGAATATAACTACTATAATACTGCTCCTATGTACAAGAATATAAATACTATAATACTGCTCCTATGTACAAGAATATAACTACTATAATACTGCTCCTATGTACAAAAATATAACTACTGTAATACTGCCCCTATGTACAAGAATATAGTTACTATAATACTGCTCCTATGTGCAAGAATAAAACTACTATAATACTGCCCTTATGTACAAGAATATAACTACTATAATACTGCTCCTATGTACAAAACTATAACTACTATAATACTGCTCTTGTGTACAAGAATATAACTACTATAATACTGCCCCTATGTACAAGAGTATAACTGCTATAATACTGCCCCTATGTACAAGAATATGACTACTATAATACTACCCCTATGTACAAGAATATAACTACTATAATACTGCCCCTATGTACAAGAATATAACTGCTATAATACTGCCCCTATGTACAAGACTATAACTACTATAATACTGCTCCTATGTACAAGAATATAACTACTATAATACTGCCCCTATGTACAAGAATATAACTACTATAATACTGCCCCTATATACAAGAATATAACTACTATAATACTGCTCCTATGTACAAGAATATAACTACTATAATACTGCCCCTATGTACAAGAATATAACTACTATAATACTGCCCTATGTACAAGAATATAACTACTAAAATAAACAGCCCCTATGTATAAGAATAGAAACATATTCAATATTTTTTTAAATGTATGTTATTTTTGCAGTAGTCGTACATAATTTTACTTAATTTAGATTCAGCCTTTACCCTGAACAAATACAAACATTTTGCAGGTGAGGACATACAGTTTAGCATGTTCAGCACTGAAAAGTTGGAGCCAGGCAGTAGGTGTGTAATATAATATTTGTTATGTATTTTTAATTCAATGAGCATAAAGGACGAGATAATCTTCAGCCTTTAATCACCTGGCCATTGTCCAGCAACTTTAACTCTACAGAAGTTTAGAGCGTTGTGTCAGCAAAAAAATGAATCTTAATTGATATTTAATGCCTTTTGTATAAGATATCCGATCAACAATGGGATTCTGGAGACACCACCTCTCCGTCTCCTGTTGACAGGCTGATGACAAATGCTTAATTAAACTGTGTGGATTGCAAACTTTATCTCCTAAGCCTTTCCCTTTCTTCTTATTGAAGAATGCATCCTGCAAACACATGACAGATGACGCCTGACTCTTCCTGCTACAGAACTGTTTCATATTTCATATGTACGCCTAACACAGTGATTTTGGGTAACTCTTGTCATTAAAATTTTGATTGTGAATGTGGATGAAGGGTTTAACAGTTATACTAGTAAATTTAACTCCTTTTCTGATGCACACAGAAACTCTGCTAATCTTGTTAACATATAGCGCCATGCCTTCTGTTTTCTCCTTTAACTGTGCCCTCTGGAACTCCCAGTCAGTGTGTAACAAACTCCCTTACATCCACGACTTCTTCCTTTGAAACTGTCGTAATCTTTTAGAAACATGTATTGGATACTGCCGCAGTACAGCTACTGGACAAGGCAAGAGAATAATAAAATCAAGGACATATAAAATTGTTTGGTATTTCATGTGCAGATAAACACAAGTAAAATTACAGTAACAAAGGGTCTTAGTCCTCAAAGTACATACACAAATGTCAAGGACCCTGTAAATAAAGTCTCACAATTAAATGTCCAATAGCATATGTCAATGATAGTTATAGGTGTAATCACTCAAAAATTGTCACCCTTTAGATTAGTAACTGTTACAATAGTCAAGGTACTAACTATATGCCATGAGATTTGGTGCTCCCTCTGTAAATCTTGTTAGAGGTTACAAATTAGTTATAGTAAAGGAACAATATCTTGTTAACATTCGGTTTACAGGGATTGTCTCCTTATTGTTGTCTTGAGGTCGTTAGTACCTTGACTATTCTTACCATTACGAATCTATGGGGGTGATAATTTTTGAAATTTTTTTTAGTACAGTAGTGTTCAAAATAATAGCAGTGTGTTCAAAAACATGAGTTAATCACACACTCTTTCCACTTTTTTTTATTTCCATGCATTGGGAACATTGTACACTGTTTTCTAATTCAAAACATGAAGAGAAATGTATAGAATTTTTAACTACTTTACAGAAAATAAAAAATGAACATCGGGCTGTTCTATAAAATAGCAGTGTCCACATTTGTCTTTAGAAACTCACAATATGTTCTATTTTTTTGGTGGATTTATCATTCCTGTGAATCACTAACCTAATATTTAGTTGTATACCCACAGTTTTAGAACTGTTTCACATCTATTTTGCATAGTCAACCAACTTCTGGAACCTGTCACCTGTTATTCCAGCCCAGGATGCTTGGACTACATCCCACAATTTTTTGGCATTTGTTGTCTTTCCCTCAGAAACAGCATTTTTAATGTCACCCCACAAGTGTTCTATCGGATTAAGGTCCAGGGATTGGACTGGCCACTTCAAAGCCTCAATTTTGTTGGACTGGAACCAAGATTTTGCTTGTTTACTGGTGTGTTTAGGGTCGTTGTCTTGTTGAAACACCCATTTCAGGGGCATATCCTCTTCAGCGTAAGGCAGCATGACCTCTTAAAGTTTTTTAATATTATCAAACTGGTCCTTCATCCCTGGTATGCTGTAAAAAATAGGTCTGACACCAAAGTAAGAGAAACATGCCCATATCATGATGCTTGCACCACCATGCTTCACTGTCTTCAGAGTGTACTGTGGCTTGACTGCAGAGTTTGGGGGTCGTCTGACGAACTTTCTGTGGTACTTGGACCCAAAACAATTATACTTTCATCAGTCCAGAAAATGTTTCTCCATTTCTCTTTAGGCCAGTTGATGTGTTCTTTGACAAACTGTATCCCCTTCAGTTCATGTCTTTTTTTTTAACAGTGGGACTTCGTGTGGACTTCTTGCTAAGAGATTAGCTCCACACAAACGTCTTCTAACCATGACAGTCCTCACAGGTAACGTGAGACTGTCTTTGATCATCCTGGAGCTGATCATTGTCTGAGCCTTTGCCATGCTGGCTATTTTTCCATCCATTCGAATGGTAGTCTTCCATTTTCTTCCACGTCTCTCTGGTTTGGCTTTCCATTTTTAAGCATTGGAGATCATTGTAGCTGAATAGCCTACCATTGTCTGCACTTCTTTACCCTCTCCAATCAACTTTTTAATCAAAGTATGCTGTTCTTCTGAACAATGTCTCGAACGACCCATATTTCTCAGGCTTTCAAGAAGAAATGCATGAGTAAGAACGCATTAGGGAATATAGGGGGTGCTCACTGTGCGTACGAGGTGGTGCTCCAAGGTATTAGTTAGCAATAAATAACAAAAAAGCTTGGGCACTCAAATAAAAATATATTGTCCAATGTAGACCAATGAGGCAAATGCCACCACCATACAACAAAGAAAAAATACAGGATGACCCGATTGAAAGACAGATTAACTTTCGCAATGTTTCGGCACGAATATGCCTTTCTAAGAATACACCCAGTAAATAGTCTGCGCTTCCGTATACAAATTCTCTTAGATGTAAAATATTATAACATCTATTTTATTTAGGAAATACAGGACAACGCGCTTCGACTCCAACGCCCTGGAATCTTCTTCAGGTCATTAAAAACGTATTCTACAGAAAATTCAACCTTACTCTCCTAATACTTCCCACGGGACAAATTGGGCGGAGTGCTGAGAGAGCTCTATGGCACCGCCCGGATAGATAAAAAAGAAGCTAATCCTCCCCAAGAAATTAAAAGACCTTCTAAAATAAACCATAAGAAAGAACTGATTTTAGTTAAGAATTATATTATTCAGCAACACTAAACAATCCCAACAACATTAATAATTAGACTTTTTCGACTACATCATTCAGAACATTGGGAAACAAGGTCTGAAGCTGGTAGATCCAAAAGGATTCTTTCCTATTTAACACTTGATTACGGTTCAATATATTTTCAGGAACATGTTCTACAGGAATCACTGTGATATTAAACTATTTCTGATGTTTAATTAACAAATGTCTAGATAAACTGTGTTGCACAAAGCCAACCTTAATATTATGGCGATGTCCATTCATTCCAGCATGTAGCGTTTGAGTGGTGCGACCGACATAGTGAAGACCGCACGAACAAATGACAACATAGATCACAAAGGTACTTTCACAAGATAAATGTTGTTTTATCGTGAATTTGTCACCTGTGCTATTAGATGTTATCGATTTTGCTCCATGCTGAATAATAGCACAGGTGCAACAATTAACCCGATCCACATTTGTATACTCCTGCGTTTTTTATTTGCCCAATAGGGTCAAAACCCTTATTTTATTCATAGACATTACTAGGAGCTATTAGATTTTTAATTTTACGACCCCTCCTAAAAGTAATACCAGGCTGGTTAGGTAGAACATTTTTTGAAAAAGAATCCTTTAGTAACAAATGCCAATGTATGTTTAAAATACTCCTTATGAGTTTGTTACCTTTGTTGTGACATGTAAGAAAATTAAACATAAAACGACGCGGATTTCTTTCAGATTTTTTTTTTTTTAAATTTTCGAGTTTTTTCATATGCGTTGAAATTGGCTATGTGGAAAATTCCTTTTCCACTTAGTGTAATGCACACTCCTGAAATCTAAATAACCATTGCTACCTACTTTAAAAAAAAAATGTTTTTTGTAATAATCTTGTTACCCTCATAAGAAATATCTAGATCTAAATACATAATTTTATCGCTATTAACAGTTCCCACCAAAGAAATCCCCCAATCAAATCCCATGCTTTTTCGGGAGGACCACGCCAGAGTATAATTAAATCGTCTATGTACCTTTCATATAACAGAATATTTAGGGTTGTTTTTATTCACAAGGAGAAATGCATGTGCAACAAGTCCTGGCTTCACTCTTAAATATGGGCCACCTGATTCCCACCTGTTTCTTCACAGAATGATTGACCTCACTAATGGAACTTCACACTGCTATTATTTTGAATATAACCCCCTTCAATTAATTATTCTAATACACAGGCTCAAAAACCTGCAGATCATGAATGCTGAGTCTTTTGGTTTTCTTAGAATCTACAGCAGCAACTGGTTAATAGTTTGATATGTGGTGTTATAATTTATACCAAAAAGTGATTAATCTGGTTAGTCATATTGGACTACTAGTATTTTGAACACTACTGTAATTACACTTTTAATTATCATTGACTCTGCACCTTTAGGCCTATACGCTTGCAGTTTTATTTGTGTGCTTTAATATACAGGGTCCCTGACATTTGTGTATGTACTTTGCCGATTTAGGCCCTTTATTACTGTAATCGTACTATTAACTGTCGTTAATTTTATTATGCTCTTGCCTTGTCCGTTAGCTGTTTAGCGTGGCAGTATCTAATAAATTGTTCTAGTTGTTAGTTCTTTTACGAGTTATCATACAGAACCTGTTGATCTGTCAGCTGCTTCCAGCAATTCCTATCCTTTTTCTTGGCCCTGATGTCCTTAGATTATTCTCTTAATCTTTCTGGATCTAGCAGTCAGACCTACAGTCCTCTCTTATGGTGGCCAACATTTTTCTGATACTCCCCAGACCTGAGAATAGACAACGTGGTGGTGTTGGTCTGCCTCTTTCATCAAAACGTATTTTTCAGGTCAGTCCCCAGTTCCTTCTCTTACTATTTGTTGCCATTACCATCAGACTTTTCCTCCCTTTCTCCCTCCAAGTTGTGGTTGTGTATGGTGCTCATAAGTTCTTGGATCACTTTGCTGCCTAGCTTCAGCATTTTTCGTCTTGTGACATTCCCACTCTCGCCATGGGGGGACTTTAACATGCCCATTGATAATCTGATCTCCCTATCTGCCACTTGTGCTCTTTCTCTCACCTATTTTCTCAGCATTTCACAGCTACTAACTTTCCTACAAATGAAGACGGGGATATACTGGACCTGGTTTTCTCCCAGCTCTGCTTAGTGTCTGACTTTACTAACTCGCCTATCCCACTCTCTGACCACAACCTTCTATGCCTCTCTCTCAAAATTTGTTGCCCTGCTCTAGGCATCTCTACATACGGCATATAAAAATCTAATGTGGCATCAATATCCAGAAAATTATCAAGAATGTACAATCTTGATTGACCCCAAAGTTCTCCCTCTCATGTCCCGACTTAGGCTTGATACTAGTGATGAGCGCAAGTGCTCGTTACTCGATTTCGCCAAGGGTGCTCGATTATGTACCAAGTATCGTGGGTACGCAAGTGACATATTTGAGTCCCTGCCCCCCGGCATGTTTCACGGCTGATAGACACCCACACAATATGCTTCAAAATGACGGCTAGCACTCATCCAATTTTTAGTGTGCATGAGCCCTTCCAGCTAATTGTTTCAATTTTTGCCGTCAATTCTTAGATGAGCGGGGGGTCAAATTTTAGATTTGCTGCAGTCTGTGAGAGGATCAGTGATCTTATAGTGGATGTCTCAAAATGAAGATTATCACGATTGCGTTGGTTGCTCTCGTGGAAAGGAAAAGATCCAGAAAGTAGAAGCAAGGCTTTTTTTTTGCACACCACTTGTTTTTCTACCTTGAGAAAGGTGTTGGTTTGGTGCCGAAACACGTTGGTGTGTATAAAAAGCCTTGCTTATACTTTCTAGATCTCATCTTTTCCATGAGCGCAGTCCACACATCGTGATAATCCCCACTTTGCCTATACATCGACTGACATACAAGGCGGCTAGCTTACCTATTGAAATATGTAATCAACCAGCCCCTTTCAAATATTGCTCTGGTCTGGTTCCGACATGGTAAACATTGTCCTGTGTCGGGCACATGACAGAGAGCGACGCTGCCGGCATTTTGGATGGAGCAGGTACCTGATAATGGGATCACTTGTCCTAACAGAACTGCTGTATATTATTATCCTATATAACTTACCAGTTATAGCTCATTTATTACATTCATTGCCCTTTACGGAATATAATTTTTAGGTAAAAGTTCATATTGAAGTCCAAAATCGGAAAATCGAATTTTTCCACTTCCCACCAAGTTCACAAAAAAGGAGTCACTAAACTTGTCATCATTGCGGATTGCTTTTCGGGCCAGTAAGAATTATCCTATAGGAAGTTACAGTAGGCAGAAGGAAAATAAACCACTTGTAAAACAAATAGAAAAATGACATTTTAAAGGAGGCTTTGTCTGGGTTCCTACGAATGAAATCATGTTTTATATTGAAATTCCCTTCATACCCAGTTGCATTTTAATAGAGTCTTGTGTATTGAGCTTTGGCTATGTACGTCTGTGGTATACTGATTTCCTGTTTGGCTGCAGACATCAATACGACCAAGCACCCAAGAGACAAGCTTCTACGCTGTCTTTTGAAGCCCCCAGCCCCCATTTGCTGACTTTATGGTCTATATTTTTGGCCCAAACTTGCAAAACTACTTTACAAACCCGGAGACAGAACAATTGGCGATCTGCCTTCTGGCTCCACATTATCAGACTCATAATTGGAAGGCAAACCCTTGAGAAATGGGGGCCGGGGATGGTCTGTGCGTTCATAGAATGACTGCAATGAGCTGCCTAATTTTTGTGTATATTAGTCCTGATGTGAAAATAAATAACATGAATATAGCATTTTGGGAACAAATACGAGAGAACAGTGGCAGATTATTGGGAGCCGGATGGGCCGGTATAGACCTTGTGTTGTTAGCGCTTCTAGCTAACGTACTCCAGTCATACACTCCTCTTTTATATGGCCGCCAACCCCGGAAGGGTATGAACTGCTAAGCGAGATAAATACACTGACACTCAACCAAATAAACACATCAGGCCAGGCGACGCTTGATAAAAAATCCCTTCACACTCCCTATGTTCTGACATCAAGATGCGGAGATAATTTGCAAAAAAAACGATGTAGTATATTTCGGAGGAAACAAAAAAAAAAAGAACCATTCATTTTACGAATATGTTGACTTTTTAGTTATTATACTCGCACAAATGCACAGTGTGTAGCCTGGCCGTTGTATGTGGTCCGGTCCGGATGGACAGACACAGCGTCTAGAGGCGTAATTTGTAGTTTCTGGGATTTAATACAAAATATACAACACGGTCCACAGTCATGCCATGTGTCAAGGGGCGTAACTACAATAGGTGCAGGGGTTAAATCCTAAGGGGTTCAAAACTTATCTTTGGTCTGTATGAAAAGATGAGTAATTCTAAATTCTAAAAATTTGCAATACTTGGGCGCCATTGGAGCTTCTGTATTGGGGCTAAAGATCTTCAAGTTACAGCACTTCATGGGTGATTAAAATTCATAGAATGTTAGAGTTGGAAGGGACCTCCAGGGTCATGGTGTCCAACCCTCTGCTCAATGCAGGAGTCACTAAATCATCTCAGACAGACGTCTGTCCAGCCTCTGTTTGAAGACTTCCATTGAAGGAGAACTCACCACTAGGGTTGAGCAAAACGGATCGTTCATTTTCATAAGTCGCCGACTTTTGGTAAAGTCGGCGTCTCATGAAACCCGACCCGATCCCTGTGTGGGGTCCGCCATGCGGTACGCGATCTTGGCGCCAAAGTCGCGTTTCATATGACGCGTGTAGCACCATTTTTTCAGCCAATGAAGGAGCGTGGGCAGAGTGATGACATAGGGGTTAGGGCGTGCACGCCTATCATCATTTTATCGCTTGTGCGCACTAGCGATTTGGAATGTGTAAAACGAAATTTTCTGTGCTGGGACGGAGGGGAGAGAGAGAGAGGGAGAGAGGGAGAGAAAAAAAAAAAAAAAACCATTGACGTGCATAGGGTTTCGTGTTCCGGCCGATCCTCGACTTTGCGCAGTAATCGGCCGATTTCGCCCGACTCGACTTTTCCAACAGTCGGGTTTCGTGAAACATGACTCGACCCTAAAAAAGTCAAGGTCGCTCAACCCTACTCACCACTTCTCGTGGCAGCCTGTTGCTGGTGTCTTATATGGCAGGAGGATTCCTATGTTCCTGTCAAGAACCAGAGCCTAGATCCAACTGCGACCCCTGCGCTCCCTATAGCTAAACCCTTGACAATGGACATAGGGCACAATAACAGTAAAGAAAACTCAAGAAGTTGCCCAGCCCTATAAATATAAAGTGCAGTGAGGCATGGGGTCAGCGGGTGTCCACTCCGCCGCAGCGGCCAACGTCAGAGTTTATTCATGACCAACTGTGGCATCTAAGCGGTTTGACAGAGGAAGGGAGCTTCCTATCACCCCATCAGTGCCCAAGCCATGCCATCATTGAAGGATGCCGATAGTTTGCTATAGCAGCCAAAGTTGGCCTCCAAGTTTGCATTTATGGAAGCATATTAGGTCCTGCCAGAAGCAACACCTAATAAGTTACCACTCTCTTTTTCACTGATAGACATATTACACATTCAAGTTTCCTTCTGTGACCAAAGAAAAAGTTTACAAAAAAAATTACATTTTTGGGAGAACATTAGAAAAAAAATCACTAATATTAAATAATTTGTATTATTGAATCAATAACAACGTTTACCATAAAGCAAAGACTTAATTTATCTCAATAGTGAATACTGTTAGAAAGGAACTAAAGTTTTTCATTATTTAATTATCCTCCAGGCATTTCAAAGTTATGATTTATTTTTGTGATCTACTTCACTACTTTATTTTTGGTTCTTTCTTTCTCAAAGACAGAGATATGTAAAAATATCCAGTTCTTGCTCCTTTAGAAGCTTCTTTTAACTGCTGCTTGTCAATATCCATATACTATTTTCAAACAGAGTACAGGAATTTCCCTGTCTTAGTTGGGGGTGTGGAGCTCAGAGGCGGAGGGTAATTAATTCTGTACTCTGATTTGAATACAGTGATTGGATCTTGCCAAGCAGCAGCTGAAAGGAACATGGATCATAAATTGGGCATTTTAACATCTCTGCATCATAGTGTTTGGGAGACAAGGAGGCAAAACTAAACAATGGTATATTACAAATGATCACAACTTTGCATTGCCAGTAGTATAATTAAATAAAAACAAACGTTTACTTACAATGTAAAAATAGAATAAAAAAGGCTAAAATCCCTGTTTTTTCATCCTAAATCCTCTAGCCATCAAAAAGTTAAATAAAAACAGATCAAAAAGAGTATGTACCTGAAAATAATAAACATCAAAAATAAAAAAAATGTTTTTTTTCAATGCAGTGACAGAAAAGCAAATTATTTACTGAAACAGTGTTTTTATTGTGCAAAAGTAGTAAAACTTGAAAAAGTAGTTAAAGCGGTCAAAATTGTTAAAAAATGTGTAAATAGCATATATATATAATATTTATTTGATATTTATTATAGTTTATTAAATTTTATATATATATATATATATATATATTATACCTATTATTATATTTATAACTGTATTTATTACTATAAATATACAGAGGTAAGAAAATGTCCTTGATATACTGTCAAATTCAATAATGATTTTCAAAGACAAGGGTGGGGTTCTAGGGATTTCTGTCCTAATACCTAACCTGATTTGAACTGGGTGTAATGTGCTCTCTGCTCGTCAACGTGAGCCGTGAACATTCATTTCTCCTTAGCTTCTGCTATAAAAACATCACCGAACAAGGCACAAAGTGAAGGTGAGAGGAGTAATGCTTGAAGTGAAAAAGGACATAAAATAACTAACATCAAATAGCAAAAAAAAACATGTATATATTTTTACAGTAATGTATATATATATATTTATATATATACTGCATATGTGTGTGTGTAAATTAAAGTGTTAATAGTTTTTTTTCTTGTATCAGTTAACATAATGCAAAGTGAATGAACTAAAGAGAAATCAAAATCAATATTTGGTGACCGCCCTTTCTCTTCATAATTTCTTCTTAGTGCTTGTACTTGTACAGTTTTTGAAGGAACTCGGCAGGAGATTGTTCCAAACATCTTGGAGAACGGACCCCAGATCTTCTGTGGATGTCACTAGTGCAAATCCTTCTGTATGGGATCAAATGAAGAGACAGAAGGATTTGCACTAGTGACATCCACAGAAGATCTGGGGTCAGTTCTCCAAGATGTTTGGAACAATCTCCTGCCGAGTTCCTTCAAAAACTGTACAAGTACAAGCGCTAAGAAGAAATGATGAAGACAAAGGGCGGTCTTCTTTATGCTGAGTATAGTTCTTAATGGCATTGGCTGAATGTTTGGGGTCGGGTCATTGTTCTGCTACAGAATAAATTTGGAGCCAAATGCCTCCAGATGATGTTACCTGATGGATAAGTATTTGCCTGTCTTTGTCAGCATTGAAATGAGTGACACTGAGGACCAAAGATGCAGTGGTCGGCCAAGAAAACTTAGTGCACCTGATGAAATACACATCATGCTTACTCCCCATCTAAATGAGAAGATGTCCAGCAGTGGCATCAGTTCAGAACGGGCAGGAACCAGTGGGACCCAGCTACACCCATCTACTGTTTGGAACTCTGGCCAGACGTGGTAGAATTGAGGGGAAGATCCCATACCTTCAACATTGTAAAAGACCAAGTGACTCAACTATGCACGAAAACATAAGAACTGCGATGCAGAAAAATGGCGGCAGGTTCTCTGGACTGATGAGTCTAAATGTGAAATTTTAGGTTGTAACAAAAAGCAGTTTGTTCCCTGAAGGGCTGGAGAGCTGAAGAATAATGCAGGGACAGTGCAGCTTGGTGGAGCTTTCTTGTAAGGTTTGGGGTTGCATTTCTGTAAATGGAGTTGGGGAGTTGGTCGGTATTAATGTTGTCTGTTATGACCCCAATGGCAGAGGGTCTCAGAAATAATTTCTAAGTCTGCAAACACAAAAAACCAGCTCATAGGGCAGTGGTAACTGGGCTGACCATATATCTAATCCTAGCACCACAAATAACAGCAGCCGGGGAACGTTCCTACGTTGGTTCTAGACGTCTCGCGCCAGCCGGAGAACTAGCTAACCCTAGAAGAGAAAAGAAAGACCTTTCTTGCCTCCAGAGAATAGACCCCAAAAGTTAGATACAAGCCCCCAACAAATAATAACGGTGAGGTAAGAGGAAAAGACAAACATAAGAATGAGCTAGGTATTTAGCAAAGAGAGGCCCACTAGCTAATAGCAGAATATAGAAAGATAACTTATATGGTCAGCAAAAACCCTATCAAAAATATCCACACTGGAAATTCAAGAACCCCCGAACCGTCTAACGGCCCGGGGGGAGAACACCAGCCCCCTAGAGCTTCCAGCAAGATCAGGAATCACATTTAGTACAAGCTGGACAAAAATGAGAGCAAGCAAATAACCCAAAAAAACAAGAAGCAGGACTTAGCTTAATTTTGCACGAACCAGGACCAGCAGATAGGAGCAAACAGAATGTGTCTGATTACAACGATGCCAGGCACTGGACTAAGGTTCCAGGAGGTTTATATAGCAACACCCCTAACTAACGACCCAGCTGGGTGCAAACTGAGGGAAGAAAATCCCAGAGTCATATCACTAGTAACCACAAGAGGGAGCCAAAAAGTCTAATTCACAACAGTTGTCCTCATTATACAAATATTATTGCATTTTGTTATTAATTAGGAAAAATAAACTATTAACACTTCTATTTTTAAAAGCATTCTTACTGTGCAGTATTATTTATCATACCTGCCTAAAAGTTTATTTATAGAGTAGTATATATGTATATATGGAAATTTTCCCGATTTGCATTTTATTCTTTCCCTTTTTCCAAAAGACATACCTTTTGATTTTTCCAGGAAAACAGACGACATACAAGGTCTATTCTTTTTATTTTTTTTAGACAACCTGTAGTTTTGAATGACGCCGTTTATTTTACCATATGTACTGGAAAATGGGAACAAATTGCGGTGCAATGAAATTTGGAAAAAAAAAATGAAGTATGAATTTCCTGGTCAGTACGAGTACAGGCTACCAGACGTATAGATTTTATATAGGTATTAGATTTCCTTTTCTTATCAAAGGTTGTTGTGATTGTAATTTTTATATAGTTTTTTACTTTTTTTTTTACTTTTTTAAATCCTTTTAGGGTACGTGAATTTGCAATCGCCTGATGGCGTTTGTAAAGCTCTGTGGAATTAATGGCGCTATAGAAGTGAGTGAAAATAAATAAAATAAATCTGTTGTTCTCCCATGAAGCTCATGCACAGGCTTCACTTCCAGCATCCTCCTGGCCAGCATGAGAACAAATTGGATCCACAACCCGAGATCACATAGGAGTCTGATCGGCATGTGATCGCAAGGAGTCTGATCGGCATGTGATCGTAAGTATGTAAATCAAATAAATACATGCAGTCATGTGACCGCCTACCTGCATGGGATACATTGGGGAATTGTCAAGGTGTGCTCATCGTACACTGTCACTGATCAGCAGTCACCTGGAATAAAAGTCAACAGTCACTGTGAGACTGGACAACTCCTTTAAGGATAGTTCATCTAAGGAACCGGTCATTCAAAAAAAAAAAAAAGCTATTAACCTGCAGATATAGGGTTAATCTGCAGGTTACCAGCATTGAGAGCCCCACTGCCTGGAGGAAGTGAACGTAATTCCTCCCGGCATCATTGGGATTTCAGTCATAGAGGCGCGGCCGCTGCAGCTTCACTCACCGCTCAGTACATAGTGAGCAGCAGCTGTAACCGCGCCCCTTGCACTGACTGACAGCCGGCTCAGCACTTTTTTTTGTACCATTTTGCCCAGCACGTACCTAAGCAATACATTTGTGTTATCTTTTTTATGGATTTAACAGAGAAAAAAAACCACACAGTTTTTTTTACATCATTTACCAATCACCGGAGATCTGTTCATTGTATAGTACGAGTTTTTATAATTATAGGGATACCAAATATGTCATGCTATTTACTGGCTTATGATGTTTATTTTTATAGGTGTATTAAAATATGTGTTTTTTGTAAGTGTTTTAATAAATTTTTAAATATTTTGTAGGAAAAAAAGATTGTTTTTTATTTTAGTTCTAACGTACAGATATATACTGAAGAGATGTTTATGTAAGTACCAGTACAATATGCCTGTAAAGAAGAAAAATACCATTTAGAACTTTAGATATAAAAAATCCTTCTATATTGAGCAGTGCAGCCTGTGGCTTGTTGCTAGAGCTTCTGTCCGCCATACAAGAGGTTGTGGGATCACATTAAAAAAGCTTAATTAACTGTAAACAAAGCATAGAAAGGAGGAAGATAAGGAGAATCTTCATGGGATGAAAGTGGAACAGTCACAGCAGTGTCTGAGCAGCCTGCAGTGCAATTGGCCACCCTACCTCCTTGGGTCCTTCGGCAGCTGAAACAGCTGCACATCTAGCATGTGTTCCCCTCAATGTGAGGCCTGGTGCCCCTGAGAGGCCAGATACAGATTTTACATTGGGGCCACAAAGCTTGAAGATTATAATCAATCAACATGATATAATAAAGTAAATCAAATAAAACACACTGTGTTTCCTCAGATCTGAAAAAAAACTGTACATGTAAGACAGGAAACAAATGTTATTAACACATTAATTACAAATAAGAGCAAATTCTATGATGTTTACCTGTGTGACAGAAACCATATGGACAAGATAAGCCGATAAAATCAGATAAGAACAAGAGGAAATTGCTGATGAAAACGATAATCTTGAGATAACGTAAGTTTAACATTTAACTGTACACATACCGCACTATACAAATAAAATAATGTCACACAAATGATATATAGAAGCTTGTAGGCACCTTTTCCTTTACTTATTTAATTATTCATAATGTCTGTAGATAGTTCAGCAAGTAAACTGATGTGACATTGTCGCACCCCAGGAGTCCGGTTGCCACAATGGCATTGCCTTCCTCACGGGGGAGGGTGATGTCATGCCTGGAGGTAAGGAGGGATCCACTTAGCAGGTAACACACACATACAACACCTTCCTAAATCCAGACCAGAAGGGGTAGCTCTAAACCCGGTTTCAGGGTAGCTTCCTTATAAGTTCTGGTCTGGAGGCAGGGTTAGGGAGTTCAGTGTGAGACAGTGAAGGTTGAGGAAGCATGTGAGGAGAGAGACTGGGAGTAGAGCTGTGACTGAGCTCTTCCCAGGATTAAGCGCACAAGAAACCAGACACCGGAGTCCGTGGTTGCACGGGTACTAAAGGCCCAGCAACTAGGACCGGAGGGCAGGAGATTGCAGGTCTCCTGGCAGGTCTCCTGGCCCATCTAACACCTGGAGGCACTACAGCAAGTCAGGAGCCTGGGGCTGCCAGGGAGAAGACAGTGCCCATGACAGGCTCATGCTGTCAACCATACGGATTAGGAGAAACAGACACAGAGGAACTTGTGTAAAGCTTCAGGCAGCAAGGGACAGAGAGCACAGCACAAAAGGAAGGCTTCTGAACCCACCTGGCTAGGTGGATCCCAAGATACTCGCAGGTTGCCCGGACCCCATCAACACCTGTAACCTGTGCCCCGGACTGCACCTGCCATTTCACCAGTAAAGGTTAAAGGAAACTGCAATACCTGTGTCCTCCAAATATTTCCTGCTCCCTCAGTCCTGCACCCCACCATCTATCATCCCTTGCCAACTGCTCCAGTAGCCCTGGGGACTAAGCTCTACCTGTGGGGAGCTATACCAACCCTCCTGCAACACCATCAGCCCCAGTGGTCAACTTTAAGCAGCGTCAGCCATCCCTGGCCAAGTACCACAGGTGGCGTCACGAACATTTCTCCATAGACTTTATTTTCTACTACACTTCATCCCCTTTAATTGGACGCCCAGGGCCACGGACCGGGTCATCGCTTCCATGACCACCCCTTTAAGTGCCGCCAGACCGAGCCCGAGTACTTCAGCATCCTAGCGGGTGCTCCAACATCACAAGTGGTCGTATTCAAGTAAGCTGCAGTGACATCTCAGGTAGCCGCCCATTGTCAAGCTGCTGTGACATCACCAGTGGGTTTCTGCCAGGCATGCTGCTGTGACATCACTTGTGGGTTTCTGCCAGACAAGTTGCTGTGACATCACTTGTGGGTTTCTGCCAGACAAACTGCTGTGACATCACCAGTTGCTTTCCGCTAGGCAAGCTGCTGTGGCATCACTAGTGGGATACTGTCAGTCAAGCTGCTGGGACATCACTGGTGGCTTTCTGTCATTCAAGCTGCTGGGACATCACTAGTGGGTTTCTGCCAGACAAACTGCTGTGACATCATGAACAGGATTCTGTCAGGCAAACTGCTGGGGCATCACTAGTGGCTTTCTGTCAGGCAAGCTGCTGTGACATCACTAGTGGCTTTCTGTGAGGCAAACTACGGTGACATCACTAATGACTTTCTGTGAGGCAAGCTGCTGGGACATCACTGGTGGCTTTCTGTCAGGCAACCTGCTGCGACATCACTGGTGGCTTTCTGTGAGGCAAGCTGTTGTGACATCACAAATAGGTTTCTGCCAGACAAACTGCTGTGACATCACTTGTGGGTTTTTATAGGTTCTCTAGGTATCTAATATTAATGACATTTCCTTAGGATAGGTCAGCCACATAATAGTGGTGAGGGTCTACCCCCACCAGTTAGCTGTTATTCGCTCCGACAGTGGCCAGATATAATCATTGAACTGAGCTGAACAGCACAGCTTTATTTATTTATTTATTTTTGTAGCAGCTGCTGCTGCCAAGTACTGCAGATCATCTCCAATTCAACAACATAGGTCTTCAATATTAGATCCTCCCATCACTCCTTTAAGGGTAAGACCACATGGTGTAGTTGAGCGCACATGGCTGAAATTCTACCCATAGCTCAATTTTTACACAAAATTGTACAGCCATTGGCCGCATAGCCTGCTTGCACCACATGGTTCACCCTAAGTCATATAAGCTGACTTATATAACTTATATAACTTATAAGTTTGTCTCAGATAACGTCTGTCATATCACACAATGTTTAGTCACACAAACTGTGAAATATTTTTTTTTAGGCATGGACGGCTCTAAAATAATAATTAAAGGCATACTCACCTTCCAGAGACCCCTCGGATCTGGCGCAGGCTGCTCTGGAGATCTGCCCCAGCTTTGAAAGCAATGTTTGCTCTTTTTGTAAGAATCAAATACTGCTATAGCCTATGATTAGCTGCAGCGGTCAGTTGAGTAGAAGCGCACACTATTGGATGTATCTCTCCTAACCGCTGCTGTAGTTCTGTGACTTCTGTCCAGACCTTTGGAGTGGCCTGCTTTGCATCCGCAGGGGCATTGGAAGGTGAATATGCCTTTGTTTATCATTTAAACTCCATCCATGGGTAAAAAGATGATTTCGATGTTTGACAACCCCTTTAATTTTCTTATTTAGCTTCAGTTTTAACCACAAATATCAATTTATATGCTTTTTTTATTATTAAAATGAAGTCCAGAAACTGTTATACACGGCTGAGAAGTTTTAGAAACCTAATAGAAGACAAGGATTCAGGTGACTTCTGATTCTAGGTGGAAATGCCCTTTTAGGATTTGACGTTGTCAAACATCAGCCACTTTAATGGTCAATAAGGAGTCTTGTCCTCATGGGTCCGCCAGATATGTCTGAGCTCTTAATCCTTTTAGTTGTCTTATATTTTTATAAATTAATTATCAGAGTTTGCTCCTTCCAAGGTCCTAACCTATGTTTACGCCGTCACTCTGCTGCATAGCTAATATGAGTCCTCACAAGGGGCAACCAAAACTTTTCATAGGATGCCTTGGACATATGTCTACAGCTATTGATCGCAATGTCAAGAGCAACCAGAATTATAAATAAAACAGGTATTTCGTGCTCAGGACCAGACAGGGGATAAAGGAAAAGATGGAATGTTTGAGCAGAGTAATCTCCATCTCATCTGCTTATCAAGACAGGACGTGAATGACAAGGACTGCAAATATGAACAATGACGAGAACCATGGTAACCCCATGGGTCCCGACATTTGAATTAAATTGCCAGTTTCCAGTGACATCTTCATGAGGCTGCATTTAATGACCTCTGTGTTTGTAGATGGAGAACTTTCAAGTTTATGGTGGAAAAGTTAAGAGACCAAAAAGATGCGCCAGCCAGGATTCTGTACTCTGAATTCATTTTCCCAAAGTTCAGCCCCATAAAAGACAGGGCTTGTTCATGTTTAGATCTAGCCTTTCTATTTCTGGTTTTTTTTTTCAGTCCATAAATTTATAATTTAATTTCTATATTTTTATATCTATATTTTCATTCTTTGATATGTTATGACCACTCGAGCAGGAATGGAATCCTGACAGTGTGATATTGATCATTATTAGAACAATTTATTAAAGCTCTTGAGTTCTCTCACCAGGATATTTTTTTATAACCTTTGGGAGAGGACAAGATGGTGCAGATGCAGTAACATCACCTATAGAGATGGGCAGGTTACTTCCTGGTGCATTGGCCTGGTCAGTAGTCTCTGGCCTTTGGAAGTGAGGCTCACAAATCTCTTACCTTCCACTATCCCAGGTGCAACTTTAGATAACCAGGCTTGTGTATTGTCATCATTGCACCACTATTAAATCAGTTGCTGCTAGATTTGATTTGATTTTCTCTACCAGGTTAAAGTCAACATTTTATTTTTGCAAGACAATAGGATGCCAGATTTGGTGTCTGTATTCAAAGCTAAAAAAGGAGCGGAGTCATAGGCTTTACTATTAGCCTCTTGCGGCCGAGCCGTATAGGAAATGGGTATATGCCTAATTGTAGAGGTCTTCAATCAACGATTATGTTTTCTAACCTAAGTAGGACAGGAAGTGTCTCTTTATGAGATTCAAGATCTATATTTCTATGAGTCAGAAGGTTGTCCATGGACAGGACTTCAAGATATTCATGAGGCCTCAACAAAGAGGGGGTTTCAGAGACAAGCTGACTTATGGTAGAGTTGTCCTTAATAGTATGGCTGGTAAGGCTTGCCTGATGGATGTCCTCATCTGGTCCTTCATAATCTTAAACTCATGGGTAATACCTGTACTAGTTCTGAAGATTGAGTTACTTTTTGTAAGCCAATGGCTGGTGATTAAATTTGGGTGAATTGTATCTCAGCACTCCGGCCCTTTGAAAAGTCTGTGTCTGCTGGATGAGAGCTGTGCGAATCTCTTACCTACTAGAAACCCCAGCATGGCTTTTGGTTAGTTGAGTGGCACAACGTCTTCCGTGCGACATTAATGGACACCAGTGTCAACAGAATGGGTACTTCCATTTTGGGTGATTGCGTAAAAGTTATTTTATCTTCCCACTCAGCAGGTCAGCGGGGTCCTCTCTTCTGTAGAGTATAAGCTCTTATAATCAGCGGGGTATTTTCTCTCTCTTCTGTAGAGTGTAAGCTTTTATGATTAACGTGGTCCTCTCTCTTCTGTAGAGTGTAAGCTCTTATGATTAACGTGGTCCTCTCTCTTCTGTAGAGTGTAAGCTCTTATGATTAACGTGGTCTTCTCTCCCTCTTCTGTAGAGTGTAAGCTCTTATGATCAGCGGGGTCTTTTCTCTCTCTCCTGTAGAGTGTAAGCTCTTATGGTCAGCGGGGTCCTCTCTGTCTTCTGCAAAGTATAAGCTCTTATGATTCTGTAACTTGTATGTAACCCCTTCTCATGTACAGCACCATGGAATCAATGGTGCTATATAAATAAATAATAATAATGATCAGCGGGGTTTTTTTCTCTCTCTTCTGTAGAGGGTAAGCTCTTATGATCAGTGGGGTCTTCTCTCTCTTCTGTAGAGTGTAAGCTCTTATGGTCAGTGAGATTCTCTTTCTCTCTACGTGTAATTTTTTAGCAATTACAAACTTTACAGTAAAATTAAAGAAAAACTAATTTTGGGGGAAAATTTGCCAAAGTTGGTGATTTCGAATTGCAAAGATCCACTCATCTCTAGTGAATAACCTTGCAACCCATCTACATCAACAGGAGCACAACAACCTTAGATCTTGAAGGGCATGCATCACTACACCCTTTGGAAGGCTCTGAAGTTCTGTGTAATAATTATAGGGGATAACTCAGGAGACTCTTTGCGTGGAACAAGAAAATTACAGGACGCAGTTTTATAAGTGGTAAAGTCTATATTATCACACGGTGATTCAAACAGGTGCAGAGAGAAACTCAAGTCCACAACACTTGGTGTAAATATTAAATGCAGCTTAGCAGTCTATAGGAAACTTCAGAGGAAAATGCAATCAAGCAGAAAGTCTATGAAGCACAATTATTCTTGAGGATACTTGACAAGAATAAGTCCTTGCTTAGTCCAAAACACAGATAGATATGCTTATAAGGCAGTTCAAATAATATCTTAGCTCAACCAGGGAGGCCTGGGTAATAGTCTCAGGTTCTTGCAGAGCAGAAACAGCTTACATGTCCAGCAAATGCAGATGGAAGCAAACATGAGCAGCAGATGAAGGAGGATTACTGGAACTGGTGTATGCAGCAGGAACTCAGAGCAGAGTAGCAGGATAACCCCACAGGTTCACAGGAGCAGGTATATAGCCAGGGAGTCACCAGAGGTCAGGAGCTGGATGCAAGGCAGAATACTCTAGCACAGGCTGAAGGCTGGGGTGGAGTTTTATAGCAGGAAGACACAGTGCACAGGAGACCAAAGACGCCATCTTGGAAAAGGGCAGTAATGCACAAAAGGTAATAAAAAATGTTCAGAGTCCTGACATTTTGTCTCTTTATTAAGAAGGTAAGATCATCCTCTTGAACGTCTACAATTATTTATCTGTTCCTTCTTTAGGGTCCCCAGGAGACTTTGCTGCAACATGCCTTCCAGAGACAAGAATGAGTCACTATTTTCCAAGGCACTGACGCTTCATCTGCCACAATGCCATTGGGATTACCCACTTCAATCTGACCCTGACCCATCACGACACTAGAAACTATATCACTATTCAACCCTTAGGTGATGATTTTGCATCACTTGCACCTGCAAACACACATAACATGACTATGGAGAGTTCTAAGTGCGAAATGCGTTGGTTTTTGCCTTGATGCAATATTTTTAACATACCTGGAACCTTTTAACCTGTACTAATAAAGTGGTGAACTTGTATATCCAAATGGTTGGATAGCTTCAATTGCTTAGCCTGCTGTACACTGCTTGCTGTTGTTGCAGCAGACTGCCGAGCAAATGGATAATCCCCTCTTCATAATGTACCTGGTTCTAGTGTAATGTGGCGCGGGACGAGGTACTCATCTCCTATGCCCTTGCACGTTACATGAAGGTGGGTGTCCTGGCTGGGTGTGTGGACTTGTGCTTCGTGGGGCGCTACGCCCTTGAAGACAGCATGTAACCGATAACTTTGGTTGGCCAGAACCAGGTGTTTGACAGTTCAATGAGGGAGGCCACCATTTAAAAATAAACTTTTTACTCAGCGATAACTTGGGAGAGGTGGGGATGATATACATTAGATAGTGGGTACAAAACTTCATGAACGTTTCCTTCACAATACGGAGCATTTTCCACACACAATTTCAATTCCTTCTCTTGTTTTCTATCTTCACCATTCCAGTCTACTTTATCACAGCCCAGCTCAGTACTATAGTTCAGATAGCAAAAGTCATATGCTCAACCCGCGGTTCCAAATCTTCTTTCGCTTCTAGGGAACTATATTGCCAGTATGACCAATACTCATCTTCTCAGTACCTGACGCTCTGGAACTCCCACCCACGACACTCTCTTCATCTTATGTACTCTGTCCTGTTTAGACGCGTTACCTCTCTGAGTTATAAACTCTGGGCCTTACTGTAAAGCATCC
Source organism: Ranitomeya variabilis (assembly GCF_051348905.1). Taxonomy (NCBI): domain Eukaryota; kingdom Metazoa; phylum Chordata; class Amphibia; order Anura; family Dendrobatidae; genus Ranitomeya; species Ranitomeya variabilis. The sequence continues at coordinate 30,860,291 of NC_135234.1, read as the reverse complement.
TGACCCAGTAGCCATCTCTGATCACTCTCACTATTCCTTTGGTCACTTTTCTTCTACTTTTCGCCAAGATCTCGCTATCTTTTATCTCAGTCTCCTCTCAAGTTAGAGCCACCCACAACATAAGGCACTGCTCACAGATGAGACCTTATATCTGCTTTCTACGCACACTGGGCCCTTTCTGACCTTCTGACAGAAGCTATCTCTGTCCTTTCAGCCTAGCCCATCCAACTCCGGGCTAGTCCCAACCATTAAGTCTAACTTTCCCTACTGTCAGGCAGCACGTCATTATCGCAAGTCACCATTCAAATTACATGATATAACAATACATTTGTTCTTCAAGGGGGAATGTGGGCAATATGTCCATTTCCTTACACTAGCAATGCAGCTTTTTTTCTTTTCATTTGCCATCTTTTTTAATCCATTCTTATTCAGAAGATTTTCATTATAGGGAATCTGTCAGGAGAATAAACCCTCTATATGTGCACGCAGGGCATATAAAGTTGAATAAAATGATAACTTGATATCTGCAATGTCTTATTCCAAAGAAATCCACTGTTCCGATCTATGGGCTGGGCATACATCTCCCTGAGACTCTAACTCCAGAGCTTGCTTGAAATGAAAGGAGACGTTACCAGTATGAGACATGTAATGACTGACAGTCGGCTCTCCTGATCTACATGTCTCACCCTGATAACGCCTCTTCACTTAAAACAAGCTCTAGAGGTAATCATTGTTGAGATCTCTGTCTGGCCCATAGATCTTAACAGATCTATGTTAAGAAAAATGTGGATTTCTCTGGAATAAAACATTGGATTGCAGATATCAAGGTATCATATTATTCAACCTTTCACTGACCTATAGATGGCTTAGGAGCGTTCATCCTACTGACAGTTTCCCTTTACAAGGACCATTTTTCTTTCCTCCAGTTCATCATACACTGTTAGGGTTGGAAGGGTCCTCTAGAGTCATTGTGTACAACCCCCTGCTCAATGCAGGATTCACTAAACCATCTCTGACTAAGGGTACTGTCACACAGTGGCACTTTGGTCGCTACGACGGTACGATCCGTGACGTTCCAGCGATATCCATACGATATCGCTGTGTCTGACACGCAGCAGCGATCAGGGACCCCGCTGAGAATCGTACGTCGTAGCTGATCGTTTGGAACTTTATTTCGTCGCTGGATCTCCCGCTGTCATCGCTGGATCGTTGTGTGTGACAGCGATCCAGCGATGCGTTCGCTTGTAACCAGGGTAAACATCGGGTTACTAAGCGCAGGGCCGCGCTTAGTAACCCGATGTTTACCGTGGTTACCAGCGTAAAAGTAAAAAACAAACAAACCGTACATACTCACATTCCGGTGTCCGTGAGGTCCCTCGCAGTCTGCTTCCCGCTCTGACTGACTCCCGGCCGGAAAGTGAGAGCAGAGCACAGCGGTGACGTCGCCGCTGTGATCTGCTTTCACTTTACGGCGGCACTCAGTCAGAGCGGGAAGCAGACTGCGAGGGACCTGGCGGACACCAGAATGTGAGTATGTACGGTTGTTTTTTTTTTACTTTTACGCTGGTAACCAGGGTAAACATCGGGTTACTAAGCGCGGCCCTGCGCTTAGTAACCCGATGTTTACCCTGGTTACCCGGGACCTCGGCATCGTTGGTCGCTGGAGAGCTGTCTGTGTGACAGCTCTCCAGCGACCAAACAGCGACTTTCCAACGATCACGGCCAGGTCGTATCGCTGGTCGTGATCGTTGGAAAGTTGCAGAGTGTGACAGTACCCTAAGGATAGGTCATCAATGTAAAAGTAGTGGACAACCTCTTTAAGTCTCTATATCTCAGAAGATATTTGGGGTTTCTTTAGAAATTGAGGATCTACCAGAGCAGCTCCTCCAAGAGACTCCTGAGATTTATTGGCCTCTTCATAGTCATGGAGGTGACTCATGACCTGGGAGCCATTGGTGTAAATAGTCTCCTGAGCAGGGTTGCCAGATTGACTTTTCTTTTGGGGAACACCTTATCAAAAATCACAAACAGACAATATTTTTTACGGACACATTGGAAAGTTATAATAAATTATTACAATTAAAAGTGATACATGTCTACAGCCAATAATTCCGATATGAAGACATCAGCTGCACAGTAAACTGTAAACTGGTGAGAATAACAGCCAAAATAATCTGTATGAATTTCTTCATCTTCAAAAAATTCACAGATGCTTTAAATTTTTCTTAAGGACAGGGCAAAATTTAAAAAAAGGACTGCCTTGGAATTTCTGGACAGTTGACAACCCTGCTTTTGAGGCCTCTCTAGTCCCCAACCTTCCTCGGTGAAGTTGGTCTCAACTGAGAGTCAGTATCAACTTGGAGTCTATGGTGCCGAAGGACCACAATCACACGCACCTCCGTGTTTTCTCTCCATGCTGGAAGAATTGCAACTTCTCCTTGTCTCCACAGACCTGGGACTAGTAGGTGCTACATTACTGCCGATCTAGCACCGGGCATGGGTTGGATCCTCGGTGTTATTGGTAGTGGTGTTCACACCTGGCACGCTGGTTCAGTGAACAGGGCACATGGCTTTGGATGTGTGAGGTTTGACGCCAACATTTTACTATTCCCTCATGTCTAGGTGGTTAGTGACGTTCCTCCATGATGTGATGCTGTGGAGGAAACAGGAGAGAGTCAGCAGGCAGGTATGATAGTAAATCAGATGTAAAACTTTGCTTTTGAAGGGCAGCAGGTGGTAACAGCAAATGATGGTGCACTTACTTAAAGGCAAATTCCATTATACAAACTATCAGCAACAGATATAGTAAACAGGTGTACGTGAGGAGGGCATCACAGCAAGTCCCCCAGGGTCTAAGCTGGAGTCCAGTACTGACACCATGGATGTTGGGGCCGTGACCCCTGGCTGGCCTCAGTGTCCCAATTTCCTCTAATCATTACATGTAGGTAGTGAACTTCCCCATTTGCTCTATGGGCGACTTACTTCAGTCCATGAGTACTCCTCTGGTCTGCACAGCGTACTGTAATTAGGCTGTGCACAGAAGGACAGGGGTGAACATTTCATTGGTGCAACCAGTGCTTCCTCACAGGGTCCCAAGAGGTAAGGGGCCCATTTCTACCTCTACAGCAGGTGCAATTTTGCATTATTTTTAGGAGCTCTTGGGCTGCAGTGGGCACATAAATTGTTCTTACATAGGGGCCCTTTTCTGTCTGTGTCTTCCAGTGCTGAGGGACCAGGGTATTCCTCCTTTCCCATACTAGAAGTCTTCTACATCTTCTCAAATTAGTCTGCTCCATCCCTCCTGCTGGAACAGGGAGAGCTAATCTCCTACATGTCGCTGTGGCTGCTCTCTGCTCTTCTTTGCCTGGACTCTAATTAGGAGCCATGGTTGGAGCAGTTTTCTATCCTGATCTCCACCCTCAAAGCTATTCCCTAGCTACCATCTAAGTGGGAAGTTTTGCCACTGCTTCATACCACATGCAACACCGTCCAGAAAGTATTTAAAGGCATAAATAAAATGTATATCACATTATAAAATAGTAACCCCTTCACCCCTGGAGCTTTTTTTGGTTTTCCGTTTTCATTTTTCGCTCCCCTCCTTCCCAGAGCCATAACTTTTTTATTTTTTCGTCAACATGGCCATGTGAGGGCTTATTTCTTGCAGGACGAGTTGTACTTTTGAAGGACGTCATTGGTTTTACCATGTTGTGTACTAGAAAACGGGAGAAAAAAATCCAAATGCGGTGAAATTGCAAAAAAATGCAATCCCACACTTGTTTTTTGTTTGGCTTTTTTGATAAATTCACTAAATGCTAAAACTGACCTGCCTTTATGATTCTCCAGGTCATTACGAGTTCATAGACACCAAACATGTCTAGGTTCTTTTTTATCTAAGTGGTGAGAAAAAATTCCAAACTTTGCTAAAAACAATAATGGGCAATTTTCCGATACCCGTAGCTTCTCCATTTTTTGTGATCTCGGGTTGGGTGAGGACTTATTTTTTGCGTGCGGACCTGATATTTTTAATGATACCACTTTTGTGCAGATACGTTCTTTTGATCGCCCGTTACTGCATTTTAATGCAGTGTCGTGGCGACCAAAAAATAATAATTCTGGCCTTTTTTTATTGCTACGCCGCTTAATCCTTTTATTGATAGATCGGACAATTCTAAACGCGGCGATACCAAATATGTGTAGGTTTGATTTTTTTTTTATTGTTTTATTTTGAATGGAGCGAAAGGGGGGTGATTTAAACTTTTATATATTTTTTTTTTTTCATATTTTTAAAAACATTTTGTTTTTAATTTTCCCATGCTTCAACAGGCTAGAAGCTGCCATAACTTGATCGGCTCTGCTACACAGAGGCGATGCTCAGATTGCCTTTATGTAGTAAAATTGCTGCATTGCTATGAGCGCCGACCACTCATAGCAATCCAGCATCAACAACCATAGAGGTCTCATGGAGACCACTAGTTGTCATGCCGATGACCCCCGATCATGTGACGGGGGTCAGCTGTGCTCGTATTTCCAGCCCTATGGCCGGAAGTGTGCGTTAAATGCCGCTGTCAGAGTTTGACAGCGGCATTTAACTAGTTAATAGACGTGGGTGGATAGCGATTCCACCCGCACCTATTGCGGGCGTATGTCAGCTGTTCAAAACAGCTGACATCTCCCGGCTTTGATGCGGGCAAACCCAGAAGTTCTGGTTGAGATGCAGCTTCAAGCCACAATAAAACCACAACCGTATTTAAAGTAACAACAGTTCGGTATGCACATTGTCTCTTCAGAAACAGGTCTAGAACTCTAGCGCCACCTACAGGAAGTAGCGGTCCTAAAAGTCAATGTCGACCCGTTAATGAGCCTTGTCAGATGACATAGGATAAAAGCCAAACCAGAATCTCAATTTACAGACTCTGTGTTTCGGGGTAGTGCCCCTTGTCAGTGCAAAGTGTGAGATCTGGTTTGGCTGGGTGAGAGGCATCTGATCGGATCATGTGACGAGGCTCGTTAAAGGGTCGACACTGACTATTAGGATTACTACTTTCTATAGGTGGCACTAGAGTTCTAGTCCTCTTCCTCTCTGAAGAGACAATTTGCATATTTCCCAGAGGAGCATTGCAAGGCTTAAAAGTCTCCTCATCTTGGCATGTTTGACATGTCATTCTACGTCAGGAGAAATGTTACCTCTTGGATAACAATTCTCTATGTGATTTTAACTGCACGTCAACCGTAATATCTGAATTTTCCCATAAATTTCCTGTAGCATATTGGCGTATGGGGCCCGGTCAGCAGAGGGGGCCTACATCGGGCCCCGTCTCTTCTGCTGATCAGGCCCCAGTGGCACGGGCTCGCATGGCAATAGTTAAAGCCGCCAGCCAATAGGAGGCTGGCAGCTGACGTCAGCGCATATGTCGCCGGCATCTGACGTCATCACCATTCGCCGGCGAGTGCGCACTTTCAGCCTGGAGGGAAAATCGCTCGCCGCAGGAGTGTGGCAAGGTAAGAGGAAAGGTTTTTTTTGTTTTTTTTTATTGAAAGCAGCAAGCCGGCAAAACATATGGCTTGAGCCAGGTATGAGATATATGGGGCCAGGATGAGGGATAATATTACCATAGGGGCTAATTAAGGGATATTATTACTGCAGTGATGTATTTATTTTATTTTTTGAGGACACTGTTTTAAATGGGGGGCGGTCCTGTTACTGTGCAGAGTGACACTATATCGCCTTTTTTCTTCATTTGGTGTAGTGTAGAAGTTGGGAAAAATTAAGTAATGTGTTCTGCAAGCAGAGCTCTAGCTAACTCTGTTATTTCCTGCAGAGACGAGTCCTGGCTGGAAGAAGTGATGGCGATCTGTGCTGGATGAAGATGAAAGACTTTACCTAGAGGCATCACTGGTGAGTCAGTGTGGTACCTGTAAACTGATACTATACACTGTATAGTATATGCAGCGGTCCTGTGTACAATGTCACCAGTGATCCCTGTATTACCTGTACACAGACAATGCATGCTAAGTACAGATCTCCTGTGTATAATGGCACTTATGGTGATAGTATTGTGTTTTTTTTTATTACTGATCAGTATTGTAGTATTCAGTCACAAAGTGGTGGTAATATGTTGTCCGGCCATGGTGTGCTAGTATTTGTTCCTTGTATGTGGTATTATTGGTCACCATGTGGTGGTAACCAATATGTGGTCTGGACATGGTGTGGCGGTATTTGTCACTTGTATGTGATATTATTCGGTCACTGTGGTTTTAATATGTGATCTGGACATGGTGTGATGGTATTTGTTCTTTGTATATGGTATTATAGGTCACTATGTGGTGGTAAAATGGTGTCTGGTCATGGTACGGTGGTATTTGTCCCTTGTGTGTGATATTATTGGTCATATTAAAAATTTAAAAATACACCTAAATTGTATTGCATATTTTACCAAATGTTTAATAGGTTAGAGTAGAGTAGAGCCCGGCCAAAAGAGTCTATCATGTCGTGGTGGCGGCTTAAAAAAATATTTTAGCCAAAACAAAGGCTGCTGGTTATATGTGTGATCTGGTGATGGGAACTGTTAGGGTACCGTCACACAGTGAAATTTCCATCGCTGCGACGGCACGATTCGTGACGTCGCAGCGTCGTATGAATATCGCTCCAGCGTCGTAGACTGCGGTCACACTTTGCAATCACGGCGCTGGAGCGATGCCGAAGTCCCCGGGTAACCAGGGTAAACATCGGGTTACTAAGCGCAGGGCCGCACTTAGTAACCCGATGTTTACCCTTGTTACCAGCGTTAACGTAAAAAAAACAAACAGTACATACTTACATTCCGGTGTCTGTCCCCCAGCGTTCTGCTTCTGTCCACTGTGTAAACGCCATAGCCGGAAAGCAGAGCGGTGACGTCACCGCGTCACCGCTGTGCTCGCTTTCCGGCCGGCAGGCGCTCACACAGTGCAGAGAAGCTGAGACGCCGGAGGACAGACACCGGAATGTAAGTATGTACTGTTTGTTTTTTTTACGTTTACGCTTGTAACCAGGGTAAACATCGGGTTACTAAGCGCGGCCCTGCGCTTAGTTACCCGATGTTTACCCTGGTTACAAGCGAACACATCGCTGGATCGCTGTCACACACAACGATCCAGCGATGTCAGCGGGTGATCAAGCGACGAAAGAAAGTTCCAAACGATCTGCTACGACGTACGATTCTCAGCAGGATCCCTGATCGCTGCTGCGTGTCAGACACTGCGATATCGTAACGATATCGCTAGAACGTCACGAATCGTACCGTCGTAGCGATGGAAATTTCACTGTGTGACGGTACCCTTAATGTGTCATTGGTGAGAAGTGGAGTTTTGCCAAGAGAGGGCGGTGGGGTTGTGGACAGTTCGGGGGGTGGAGCCTGGACAGAGTCTCAAGGGGGCTCCAAAACTTTTGCCAGTATGGGGCACCGAAATTCCTAGTGGCATCCCTGTTGCTGTACAGTGCATGGAGCAAATACTGCACTTCCCAGAAAGTTTTGTGCAGACATTAAACCAGCAAGGAATACTGGGAGAGTTCTGCTCTGAAGCCAAAAAAATTGTTTAATTCTGCACTTGTATATAATTACTCATGATAGATAGATCTTCTTGGGTAGGAAATAACATGTGCATGGCTGCGTTACAGAAGGTATTTGGCTCTGTTACTGCAGATACTAGGTGTTCCTGTTGATACTTAGCAGTTTTGTCGGCTTTCTGTTTGTGTTACCTTGAATGGATAGGCTCCGATTCCTCCAGGGAGCTGGATAAGCTCTCCGTAGTAGCTGTTATTAGCAGCAATGACAGATTAATTGACCTTCAGTACTTCCAGGTGTGTGACACACTCTGAGGTCAAGGAGTGCAGTTGGCCACCATGTGTAGTCAATCACGGCTACAAAGTCTCGCAGACGACCTGTTTGTTTTAATTATTTTTTTTTCCAAATAATTTACCATATTTCAAATTAACAATTTCATACATAATTAAAAATTCCAGCGACGATTTCCATGCCTGGATTACGCCTTCACGCAAGACCATTGCTCAGAAAGTGCCTCGTTTGTTTGTAGACCGGCTGTCCTGTTCTGTTAGGTTCCTTGTCATGTAGGCTATGACCCATTTCAAGTGGTTGTACCAAGATTGTAACTAATCACATATCCACAGAATTGGTGACAAATTATTGACCGTAGGTTTTCCTGCTGGGCCCCCACTGAACATCCGAACTGGGATCCCATTTCGCTATTTTAATGGTTTGTCTGTCACGTATGCTTCATCCCAAGTCCACAGAACTTATGGAAGTAGTCTAATTTTGGATAGGTATGCTCCTGACACCAAAGCAACTTTGAGCATCAAGGTATGGACATCATAATACCTCTGAAGGTCTTCTTTGGTATGTGGGTACCAAGATGCTAGTCGCAGATCCTGCAAATTGCTCGGCGTCACCTCAGTCGATTTCTCTAGTTTTAGCAGCACATTCCACAGATGATAGATCATCTAACTGAGATCTTGTGAATTTGCAAGATCTCAATTTGGTAACTTTTCATGGTTTATTGGTTTTTCTTTTTTCGACCACACTTAGTAGGTTCTAAGCAATCCATCAGATCCTTATGCTTGGGCATTTTCGTTCATCCAACACATCTAAATCAAGAACTGATCATTGTTTTGCTATCTAATGTATCCCACTGCTTCACAGGTGGAAGGGCATACACAGGTTGAGAATGCTAAAACTGACCCCTTAGTTTTGCCAAAGTTTTTTCTTGTTTTATGCCCAGCCAGACAGCCGGGCAACCCTGCAGCCATACAGGCTAAAGAAGCTGGACCCCACTTCCTGTACTACTAGTGGCAATGTGCCAGAACAGACAAGTGTTCTCCCTCTTGGTGTAATGGTGCTAGTCGGACAAGAAGGCTGAAACCACTTTGGTTTGTCAGTTGAAGGGCAGGTGCAGTCGACAGTGTATTCTCTCATCAGAGAGAATCTGTTCAATTATTCTAAACACTCTCTGATCGGAGTGTCAGTACAGTACGATCCGATTCTCTCGAATGAGGAGAAAATGTATAAAACAAATGTCTCCATCTTCTCCATTCCGTCAGTCCGCGGTAATTGGACTGTACTCAGATGTGATCCCGGTATGTCCAATGTTTTCTGCGGACTCATTGACTTTCGTGGTCGAGTGTGATCTGTATATCTGACCAAACTTGAGCATGCGGCAATGTTTCGGACATGTGAACGGCTCCATAGAATAACATTGGTTCAAGAGTGATACCATGTTTTGATGGAATGCACTCGGACCAAAAATACGGTTGTCTGCACGGGCCCCAAAAATGGTAGGTTGTCCCTTGTCTCTGTTGACAAACTGATATAATTCATGCAAAAATAGTATGTTTCATTATGTGGGGAAAAGTAGTCTACTATTAGAGACTCATGGGAGAATTGTCCCTGATGACATGATGTCGCAGGATACTTTTCACAAGACTTTTTCCGCCTTGATTGTTGCGGTCACATTCCTGATTGGTAATAAAGAAGTCTCGCACTCAACTTAAATCTTTTAGATTGACAATTTTAATTGTATTGGAGTAGCACTGGAAACGTTTCAGCCCTTAACGAGCTTTCATCAGTCACTACAATGTTCAAAATAAAGAATATATACAGTGTGTAAACAAAAATACATAAAGAAACAAAAGTATATACATAATTTCAAATAATCCAACAAAAGCCAAGTATGCAGAAAACATCATAGGTATAGCATTGCAGTGGGTACACGCATATACATACTGGCCCGATACTTTATTAACTCAAAGAATACACATACCGTGCTGTGCCTTTTAGTGTGTGTTAACCATATCTTTGGTTAGAATATAGATCCTAAGATTGTGCCTAAGAGGAAGACAGAATTTGTGTTATGGTATAGCAGGGGCTATAGATGTAATAGCCTAAACAGAATGGAGTGAATACTCACGGTGGATGGCTGCCACGTGATAGCGTAGTAAATATTGGTGGTATGCAAAGTGCATAGGAGCTAGGACTGAGAATAAAAATAACAGAGGAGCAAGGAGGTTCATGTGGGTTTATAGTATGTTATATAAATTCTATATACCGTAATCCCCCACTAAATGTTCTCACCTCATTTGTATATGTTGTTAGAGGGGGTGGCCTCAATATGGAGGGCCAGTACTTAGGTAGACGCTATGAGGAAAGTGAACAAAGAGGATTGTTTGGGGATGTGAGGTCACTTGCAAATGCTGTGTAACAGCGTGTAAGGTCATACCTGGAGGAGAGTTGCCAGCACAGAAGAGGGGGCTAGAGGGGAAGGTAATAGAATCCATTAGTTTCAATAAGGCCAAGTACATGTGTGACGCTGGAGTATATCCAAACCTACCTGGAGGGAAGCCGCCTCGACCAATATGTCAGTTATCCTCTCAGACGCGGTGTCCACCGCTAGTCTGTGCTGTCTATAGAGTGCGCGCTATTTAAACAACGCTCGTGCGTCGGGTAAGGGTGCCGAGACCGGATGTGACGTTCTAACGTCCGGTTAGGGCGGAAGTACATGGCCGTGCGTTCCACCTTATGGATATGCGTTCCACTTGGCAGCGCTGTAGCGTAGCCCTTTGTAAAAGTATATTTTAACATATGTGGGCACGATGCAAATAAGAATAGCGGCTGTAGGCATCTATTCTGTATGTTTCTTTGATGTTTTTGAAAAGTGTCCTTATCTCTCAGGGGTAGGAGGGGCCTTTGCATGGGAGGAATATGGGGGAGGAGTGTAAGACAAACAGGAGTAGGCATCCACTGGGATAGATAGATTAGAGAGTACAGGGTGTTATACGTACTGTACTTAAAGTGCCTGTGAAGTGTTGAACGCCTTATGTGCGTATTGTGCGGTACCTAGTGGTCTATAGAAATGGACACATGATAGTGGTAAGAGTCCGTGACCGAGGTGCCGTTCACATAAAGACACGTATCCGTGGTGAAGGGTGGCACGACAGGTGGTGCTTGCTCTGGTGATCATTCGTGATGTGCCAATCATCATTAATACAGACGGCTCTAAAAGATAAAATTCTCAGTCAGTATTTTCAAACAGTATTTTCAAACATATTATACAGGATATTTGTATCAAAGGTACATGGAAATTACAGGCTGATTCAGTACCAAATGCCATGTCATCATGTAAACGCTGACAATTCATATTCCCTATTCAGTCCTTTAGGTGATAATGTATCCAACATGTGGATCCAGTATGCCTCACGTTTTTTGAGCATGAGTATTCTGTTGCCCCCCCTGCGTTGCTTGGGGACTTGCTCCAGAACTTGAAATCTCAACTGTGCGATGTTGTGTTTTAATGCGTGAAAATGATGGGGTAGTGGTAGCAGGAGGTTATTGCAGCGGATGGTTGATTTATGTTTAGACACTCGGTCCCTGATCGGCTGTGATGTTTCCCCCACATATAGTAGTCCGCATGGGCACTTTATCACATATATCACATAGGTAGAGTCACACGTGAAGTATCCTCTGATTTTAAATTCTTTCCCAGAGTGTGGGTGTCTAACAACATTGCCTTTCTGGACATTGTTGCATTGGACACAATGCAAACAAGGGAAAGTACCATCCCTTGGTGTACCTAGGAAGCCTTGCCTTGTGATGGTGTTTGTGCCAACATCTGCTTTCACTAGATTATCCCGCAGGCTGGGGGCTCTTTTGAAGCACGGAAGGAAGGGGTTTTGAAACTCCTTGACACTCGGGTAGGCAGTAGAGAGGATTGACCAGTTACCGCAGATGGCCCTATGTAGCTTGTACATGAAGGGATGAAAAGAATGCACAAAAGGGATTCGTGACGTGGTGTCTGTCCTGGGTCTATTGGTGGTGATCTTAGATTCCTCAAGGAGGGATGGCGGGTAGCCTCTAGCTATGAATTTTTGGGTCATCTCTTGTGTACGCCGTTCCCTGATGTCTGTGTTGGAAACAATACGTCCTACCCTCTGATATTGTGCCTTAGGTATGGATCTTTTGGTGGATGGAGGGTGGAGACTTTGAAAATGTAGGAGACTGTTGCGGTCTGTGCTTTTGCAATAGAGATCCGTGCTTAGTAGACCGCTCGAGTCCTTCACCACAAGTGTGTCTAAGAAATTCATGTTCCACAGGTCATAGTTCATGGTGAAAGTGATACCAGGCCAAGAGGTGTTTAAGAATGCTAGAAAAGTCTGGAGTGACTCTTCCGAACCCTGCCATATACAGAAGACGTCGTCTATATATCTTTTCCACACAATGACGTTATCTCTGAATAGAGTGCTGAGGTATATGATGCTCTCCTCAAATTGGACCATATACGCATTTGCATATGGGGGTGCTGCGTGTGACCCCATCGCGGTCCCCCGTTTTTGCAGGTAAAACGTATCTTGGAATAGAAAAAAGTTTGATGTAAGGATGATTCTGAGAAGGTCAATGCACAGTGATGTTTGGTCTATGTCTCTATCTGTACCTTCAAGTAGGTGACGTACCGAGAGAATACCCTCTTCATGGGGGATGGAGGTGTACAAATCCTTAACATCTAAGGTTACTAAGAGGGCATCCACAGGGATGGTTTTTATCTCACTAATAAGGTGTAGAAAGGAGCCGGTGTCTAGCAAAAATGATTTGGACTTTTGTATAAGTGGAGTAAGTATCCGCTCGATGTACTTCGCTAAGGGGGATAGTAGGGAATCTGTAGAGGCCACTATCGGTCTTCCTGGTGGGTTCTCCAGATTCTTGTGAACCTTCGGAAGGGTGTAGAAGACAGGTATGATGGGATTGGAGTTTAGGAGAAAACTACATGTTTTCTGGTCTAAGACTCCTAGGTCAGTATATTTGTGAAGTATGGTCTCGATTTTGTGGCGTATGTCAGGTGAGGGATCCCTGTCCAATGTCTGGTAGATGGAGTTGTCATCAAGTTGTCGCATTATCTCAGACAGGTATTTGGTCCTGTCCATGATCACAAGTGCCCCACCCTTGTCTGCTGGTTTCATTATAATGGACCTATCTCCCTGGAATACTTTTGTTTCTTTATGTATTTTTGTTTACACACTGTATATATTCTTTATTTTGAACATTGTAGTGACTGATGAAAGCTCGTTAAGGGCTGAAACGTTTCCAGTGCTACTCCAATACAATTAAAATTGTCAATCTAAAAGATTTAAGTTGAGTGCGAGACTTCTTTATTACTTACTGTATGGTTTGGGAACCTAGTCTCTGCACCAATAATACAGCTGTGCACACGGCTTTTACATATATATATAGTCTACCCATACGTGTCTGCACGCTGTGAAGCCATGTCCACCCTTCCTACATTTTCCTACAACGCAGAGGAAACCGCTAACATCCTTGCCCGATCACAATTATCTAGTGAGTTCCTATTAATTCCTCCACGAGAAATTCGTGGGCGTGATTTGGAACGTGAACTTAGATCCCAAACCAACTTGGAACTCCATTGTGCCACTCTCTCAGAATATATAAAAGTACAAAGAATCCCAAGAGGACTACGGGTTCCTCTGCGCCCCACACTGTTTAAAGACTCACCTGACTTCTGTACTAGATTTGAGCACATTTTAAATAAGTGTTCCCTAGATCTTATCACCCTAACAGTAGAACACCTCCAACGCGCCATAACTGACAGTACTGAAAAGATCAAGGCTATTGAGTTACAGTTGTCTGCGACAGGTACACCGGAGGAGTTATCTACCCTCAAGACCGAAATCCAGGAGCGGATCACCAGACACAAAAGAGACATTGAGGTCAGGAAACGCAACAAATTTGCAAGAGACGCAGAGGACTATAAGAACAACAAAGTCTACAGATGGCAGGACAACCCTCGACGCATGAACACACGTCAAGCATCCTCAGATCCATCTACTTCGGGGTCCGAACACGAATCTGGACCATCTACCACTATATCTACTCTTCCTTTTTTAGGACCACGTCGCTATCCCACCAGAAGACGAGACGGGGATGGAAACGTAAGGAGAAATCAAGACACCTACAGAACCACCCGGTCGAAGGTATGGACAATTTAGTTATTAATATTTCATCTCGGACTCTAAGTGTTGCAGAACATTCACTTTTACAAAAAGGACTATCATTCTGCCCATCGTATAGATGCCGTACCTTCGATTTAGATATGGATCTGCAGAGATTCTTTCGTCTAATTAGATTAAAAGCATATTTCTCTACCGCCCCTTTTGCTACAGATATGGTTCCTATTGAGCCTAATCCTAAATTACTGTCCGCATCTAGCCTGGGTTTACGAAACAAGAGCCATTTTAAACCCCCACATAGCTCCCATGCAGTCGAAACCTTTATTGGTTTCATTAAGGACTCATTCACATCCCTTAAAGAGGACATTGAAAGGGGGAATCTATTTTATCCCCCAAACCTAACTATTGAGGAGAGACACTCTCTCAGAAATCTCCAGGGAGATAGGTCCATTATAATGAAACCAGCAGACAAGGGTGGGGCACTTGTGATCATGGACAGGACCAAATACCTGTCTGAGATAATGCGACAACTTGATGACAACTCCATCTACCAGACATTGGACAGGGATCCCTCACCTGACATACGCCACAAAATCGAGACCATACTTCACAAATATACTGACCTAGGAGTCTTAGACCAGAAAACATGTAGTTTTCTCCTAAACTCCAATCCCATCATACCTGTCTTCTACACCCTTCCGAAGGTTCACAAGAATCTGGAGAACCCACCAGGAAGACCGATAGTGGCCTCTACAGATTCCCTACTATCCCCCTTAGCGAAGTACATCGAGCGGATACTTACTCCACTTATACAAAAGTCCAAATCATTTTTGCTAGACACCGGCTCCTTTCTACACCTTATTAGTGAGATAAAAACCATCCCTGTGGATGCCCTCTTAGTAACCTTAGATGTTAAGGATTTGTACACCTCCATCCCCCATGAAGAGGGTATTCTCTCGGTACGTCACGTACTTGAAGGTACAGATAGAGACATAGACCAAACATCACTGTGCATTGACCTTCTCAGAATCATCCTTACATCAAACTTTTTTCTATTCCAAGATACGTTTTACCTGCAAAAACGGGGGACCGCGATGGGGTCACACGCAGCACCCCCATATGCAAATGCGTATATGGTCCAATTTGAGGAGAGCATCATATACCTCAGCACTCTATTCAGAGATAACGTCATTGTGTGGAAAAGATATATAGACGACGTCTTCTGTATATGGCAGGGTTCGGAAGAGTCACTCCAGACTTTTCTAGCATTCTTAAACACCTCTTGGCCTGGTATCACTTTCACCATGAACTATGACCTGTGGAACATGAATTTCTTAGACACACTTGTGGTGAAGGACTCGAGCGGTCTACTAAGCACGGATCTCTATTGCAAAAGCACAGACCGCAACAGTCTCCTACATTTTCAAAGTCTCCACCCTCCATCCACCAAAAGATCCATACCTAAGGCACAATATCAGAGGGTAGGACGTATTGTTTCCAACACAGACATCAGGGAACGGCGTACACAAGAGATGACCCAAAAATTCATAGCTAGAGGCTACCCGCCATCCCTCCTTGAGGAATCTAAGATCACCACCAATAGACCCAGGACAGACACCACGTCACGAATCCCTTTTGTGCATTCTTTTCATCCCTTCATGTACAAGCTACATAGGGCCATCCGCGGTAACTGGTCAATCCTCTCTACTGCCTACCCGAGTGTCAAGGAGTTTCAAAACCCCTTCCTTCCGTGCTTCAAAAGAGCCCCCAGCCTGCGGGATAATCTAGTGAAAGCAGATGTTGGCACAAACACCATCACAAGGCAAGGCTTCCTAGGTACACCAAGGGATGGTACTTTCCCTTGTTTGCATTGTGTCCAATGCAACAATGTCCAGAAAGGCAATGTTGTTAGACACCCACACTCTGGGAAAGAATTTAAAATCAGAGGATACTTCACGTGTGACTCTACCTATGTGATATATGTGATAAAGTGCCCATGCGGACTACTATATGTGGGGGAAACATCACAGCCGATCAGGGACCGAGTGTCTAAACATAAATCAACCATCCGCTGCAATAACCTCCTGCTACCACTACCCCATCATTTTCACGCATTAAAACACAACATCGCACAGTTGAGATTTCAAGTTCTGGAGCAAGTCCCCAAGCAACGCAGGGGGGGCAACAGAATACTCATGCTCAAAAAACGTGAGGCATACTGGATCCACATGTTGGATACATTATCACCTAAAGGACTGAATAGGGAATATGAATTGTCAGCGTTTACATGATGACATGGCATTTGGTACTGAATCAGCCTGTAATTTCCATGTACCTTTGATACAAATATCCTGTATAATATGTTTGAAAATACTGTTTGAAAATACTGACTGAGAATTTTATCTTTTAGAGCCGTCTGTATTAATGATGATTGGCACATCACGAATGATCACCAGAGCAAGCACCACCTGTCGTGCCACCCTTCACCACGGATACGTGTCTTTATGTGAACGGCACCTCGGTCACGGACTCTTACCACTATCATGTGTCCATTTCTATAGACCACTAGGTACCGCACAATACGCACATAAGGCGTTCAACACTTCACAGGCACTTTAAGTACAGTACGTATAACACCCTGTACTCTCTAATCTATCTATCCCAGTGGATGCCTACTCCTGTTTGTCTTACACTCCTCCCCCATATTCCTCCCATGCAAAGGCCCCTCCTACCCCTGAGAGATAAGGACACTTTTCAAAAACATCAAAGAAACATACAGAATAGATGCCTACAGCCGCTATTCTTATTTGCATCGTGCCCACATATGTTAAAATATACTTTTACAAAGGGCTACGCTACAGCGCTGCCAAGTGGAACGCATATCCATAAGGTGGAACGCACGGCCATGTACTTCCGCCCTAACCGGACGTTAGAACGTCACATCCGGTCTCGGCACCCTTACCCGACGCACGAGCGTTGTTTAAATAGCGCGCACTCTATAGACAGCACAGACTAGCGGTGGACACCGCGTCTGAGAGGATAACTGACATATTGGTCGAGGCGGCTTCCCTCCAGGTAGGTTTGGATATACTCCAGCGTCACACATGTACTTGGCCTTATTGAAACTAATGGATTCTATTACCTTCCCCTCTAGCCCCCTCTTCTGTGCTGGCAACTCTCCTCCAGGTATGACCTTACACGCTGTTACACAGCATTTGCAAGTGACCTCACATCCCCAAACAATCCTCTTTGTTCACTTTCCTCATAGCGTCTACCTAAGTACTGGCCCTCCATATTGAGGCCACCCCCTCTAACAACATATACAAATGAGGTGAGAACATTTAGTGGGGGATTACGGTATATAGAATTTATATAACATACTATAAACCCACATGAACCTCCTTGCTCCTCTGTTATTTTTATTCTCAGTCCTAGCTCCTATGCACTTTGCATACCACCAATATTTACTACGCTATCACGTGGCAGCCATCCACCGTGAGTATTCACTCCATTCTGTTTAGGCTATTACATCTATAGCCCCTGCTATACCATAACACAAATTCTGTCTTCCTCTTAGGCACAATCTTAGGATCTATATTCTAACCAAAGATATGGTTAACACACACTAAAAGGCACAGCACGGTATGTGTATTCTTTGAGTTAATAAAGTATCGGGCCAGTATGTATATGCGTGTACCCACTGCAATGCTATACCTATGATGTTTTCTGCATACTTGGCTTTTGTTGGATTATTTGAAATTATGTATATACTTTTGTTTCTTTATGTATTTTTGTTTACACACTGTATATATTCTTTATTTTGAACATTGTAGTGACTGATGAAAGCTCGTTAAGGGCTGAAACGTTTCCAGTGCTACTCCAATACAATTAAAATTGTCAATCTAAAAGATTTAAGTTGAGTGCGAGACTTCTTTATTACTTACTGTATGGTTTGGGAACCTAGTCTCTGCACCAATAATACAGCTGTGCACACGGCTTTTACATATATATACATTCCTGATTGGGACCCTTCGAGGGGTGTAATTATAATAGTTGCAGGGGTTGGAATCGCACCCGGACCCTGAAGCCTAATAGGGTCCCGGCCTATATGATAAGACCAACACTATTAGAGATTGCAGTAACTGGGGCCCTATTACAGCTTTTGCATTGGGATCCATGAGCTTCAGGATACACTGCAAATCTTGCTGCCAATTTTGCTGTGGATTTCAGAAACATCTTTAAAAAGTAAAATGTAATATCACCATATGTATATACCAAGACCAACATGGAAACCCTGTTAGGACCTAAAAAAATCAGCATCAAAAATCAGTATCATGCTTTTTTTTAACTCTTTAACATGATATTTTCGACATTGAGTTCCACCAAAAGTCACAGCAACGCAGATCAGTTTCCAAACAGATAATGGCAGCAGAATGTGGATGAGAATTTTATGTTGCGACTGTATAACTGTTATGAACTGGTGGTTTAGGAGCAACATGGGACGAGCTCTGGAGGAGGTGGTACCTGTACTGACCGCAGTTCCTGAGCTTATCACAACACTAGAAGTAGCTGTGGGATGTTCCAGTCACTCCCTAGACACCTCGTCACAGCCGGAGGACTAACTACCCCTAAAGATAGAAACAGGAAAGCTATCTTGCCTCAGAGAAAATCCCCAAAGGATAGACAGCCCCCCACAAATATTGACTGTGAGTGGAGAGGGAAATGACATACGCAGAATGAAACCAGGATTAAGCAAAGGAGGCCACTCTAGCTAGATAGATAGAATAGGAAAGAATACTGTGCGGTCAGTATCAAAAACCTAGAAAAATCCACCACAGAGTTTACAAAAATCTCCACACCTGACTAAAGGTGTGGAGGGTAAATCTGCTTCCCAGAGCTTCCAGCTTAACTGAATAAATCCATACTGACAAGCTGGACTAGAAAAAAACATAGAAAGTGCTGAACGATAAAGTCCACAAAATGTGGACTGCAAAAGAACAAAGCAAGGACTTATCTTTGCTGAACTGGTCAGAACATCAGGGAAATCCAAGCAGAGATGTGAATCCAACCAGGAACCATTGACAACTGGCACTGGCTGAAGGATAGAGCCAGGCTTAAATAGCCGAGCCAGAATAGACGATCAGTGGAAGCAGCTGCTGACTGCTAAATCCAAGGAGCAGCCGTTCCACTTAAAACCACCGGAGGGAGCCCAAGAGCAGAATTCACAAAAGTGCCACTTACAACCACCGGAGGGAGCCCAAGAGTGGAATTCACAACAGTACCCCCCCCTTGAGGAGGGGTCACCGAACCCTCACCAGAGCCCCCAGGCCGATCAGGACGAGCCAAGTGAAAAGCACGAACCAAATCGGCGGCATGAACATCGGAGGCAACAACCCAAGAATTATCCTCCTGGCCATAACCCTTCCACTTGACAAGATACTGAAGCCTCCGCCTCGAAAAACGAGAATCCAAAATTTTCTCAACCTCATATTCCAACTCCCCCTCAACCAACACCGGGGCAGGAGGATCAACAGAGGGAACAACGGGCACCACATATCTCCGCAACAAAGTAGCCGAACTAGCCCGATTATTAAGGGCAAACTCGGCCAACGGCAAGAAAGCCACCCAATCATCCTGATCAGCAGACACAAAGCATCTCAAATAGGTTTCCAAGGTCTGATTAGTTCGCTCAGTTTGGCCATTTGTCTGAGGATGAAACGCCGAAGAAAAAGACAAATCAATACCCATCCTAGCACAAAAGGCCCGCCAAAACCTAGAAACAAACTGGGAACCTCTGTCAGACACAATATTCTCCGGAATGCCATGCAAACGATCCACATGCTGAAAAAACAATGGAACCAAATCAGAGGAGGAAGGCAATTTAGGCAAAGGTACCAAATGGACCATTTTAGAGAACCGGTCACAAACCACCCAGATAACAGACATCTTCTGGGAAACAGGAAGATCCGAAATAAAATCCATGGAAATATGCGTCCAGGGCCTCTCAGGGACCGGCAAAGGCAAAAGCAACCCACTAGCACGGGAACAGCAAGGCTTGGCCCGGGCACAAGTTCCACAGGACTGCACAAAAGAACGCACATCCCGTGACAAGGAAGGCCACCAAAAGGACCTAGCAACCAAATCTCTGGTACCAAAAATTCCAGGATGACCAGCCAACACTGAACAATGAACCTCAGAAATTACCTTACTTGTCCATCTATCAGGAACAAACAGCCTCCCCACTGGACAGCGGTCAGGTTTATCTGCCTGAAATTCCTGAAGCACCCGCCGTAAATCAGGGAAGATGGCAGAAAGAATCACTCCTTCCTTAAGAATTCCAACCGGCTCAAGGACTCCAGGAGAATCAGGCAAAAAACTCCTAGAGAGGGCATCAGCCTTAACATTCTTAGATCCCGGAAGATACGAGACCACAAAATCAAAACGGGAGAAAAACAGGGACCATCGAGCCTGTCTAGGGTTCAGCCGCTTGGCCGACTCGAGGTAAATCAGATTCTTATGATCGGTCAAGACCACAACGCGGTGCTTGACTCCCTCAAGCCAATGTCGCCACTCCTCAAATGCCCACTTCATAGCCAACAACTCCCGATTGCCGACGTCATAATTGCGCTCCGCAGGCGAAAACTTTCTGGAAAAAAAGCACACGGTTTCATCAAAGAACCATCAGAATTTCTCTGAGACAAAACGGCCCCTGCCCCAATCTCAGAAGCGTCAACCTCAACCTGAAAAGGAAGAGAAACATCCGGCTGACGCAACACAGGGGCAGAAGTGAATCGGCGTTTAAGCTCCTCAATGGCCTCAACAGCCACAGAGGACCAATTCGTCACATCAGCGCCTTTCTTCGTCAAATCAGTCAGGGGCTTAACCACACTGGAAAAGTTGGCAATGAAACGGCGATAAAAATTAGCAAAGCCCAAAAATTTCTGAAGGCTCTTCGCAGATGTGGGTTGAATCCAGTCATGAATGGCTTGGATCTTAACAGGATCCATTTCTATAGACGAGGGAGAAAAAATAAAACCCAAAAAAGAGACCTTCTGAACTCCAAATAGGCACTTAGACCCCTTCACAAATAAAGCATTATCACGAAGGATCTGGAATACCATCCTGACCTGCTTCACATGAGACTCCCAATCATCGGAAAAAATCAAAATATCATCCAAATACACAATCATGAATTTATCAAGGTAATTGCGGAAAATATCATGCATGAAGGACTGAAATACAGAAGGAGCATTAGAAAGCCCGAAAGGCATCACAAGGTATTCAAAATGGCCTTCGGACGTATTAAATGCAGTTTTCCATTCGTCACCCTGTTTAATACAATCAAGATTATATGCCCCTCGAAGGTCAATCTTAGTAAACCCACTAGCCCCCTTAATCCGAGCAAACAATTCAGAAAGCAAAGGCAAAGGGTATTGGAATTTGACCGTGATCTTATTAAGAAGGCGATAATCAATACAGGGTCTCAAGGAGCCATCCTTCTTGGCAACAAAAAAGAATCCCGCTCCCAATGGTGACGAAGATGGCTGAATATGCCCCTTCTCCAAAGACTCCTTAACATAACTCCGCATGGCGGCATGCTCTGGCACAGACAGATTGAAAAGTCGGCCCTTAGGGAACTTACAGCCAGGAATCAAGTTAATAGCACAATCACAGTCCCTATGTGGAGGAAGGGAACTGGACTTGGGCTCATCAAATACATCCTGGAAATCCGACAAAAACTCAGGGACTTCAGAAGAGGGGGAAGAGGAAATTGACATCAAAGGAACGTCACTATGTACCCCTTGACAACCCCAACTAGTCACAGACATAGATTTCCAATCCAGCACCGGATTATGTACCTGTAACCATGGAAAACCCAGTACAACAACATCATGCAAATTATGCAACACCAGAAAACGGCAATCTTCCTGATGTGCTGGAGCCGTGCACATGGTCAGCTGAGTCCAATACTGAGGTTTATCCTTGGCCAATGGTGTAGCATCAATGCCCCTCAAAGGAATAGGGCTCTGCAAAGGCTGCAAGGAAAAACCACAGCGCCTGGCGAATTCCAAGTCCATTAAGTTCAGGGCAGCGCCTGAATCCACAAATGCCATTATTATTATTATTTATTGTTATAGTGCCATTTATTTCATGGCGCTTTACAAGTGAGGAGGGGTATACATAATAAAAACAAGTACAATAATCTTAAACAATACAAGTCATAACTGGTACAGGAGGAGTGAGGACCCTGCCCGCGAAGGCTCACAATCTACAAGGGATGGGTGAGAATACAGTAGGTGAGGATAGAGCTGATCGTGCAGCGGTTGGTTGATCGGTGGTTACTGCAGGTTGTAGGCTTGTCGGAAGAGGTGGGTCTTCAGATTCTTTTTGAAGATTCTGATGGTAGGCGAGAGTCTGATGTGTTGTGGTGTGGTAGAAGGTTCCAGAGTAGGGGTGATACGCGAGAGAAATCTTGAAGACACAAAAGAGCACAGTGAGGTCAAAAACACTCTGTTGTAAAAAAAAAAAAAAAAAAATCACAGTAATCAGCAAGTGCTAGTCAAAAGATGTAAAGAAAACAGGGTATTTAGTTGATACGTTTTTTTGCAAAAAAATGTATACTAAGCTGCTCCACCAAATCGTCAAGGTATACCCTTATAGAGCAGTCCTAACTAATGTATAGAATCCCTATCTGATGTATTTAAAACCTGATCATCGGTATAGTACCTGTATAAGCAGGGTTCAGAGAAGGACTATCCATGTGGACATGCAGGATGGAACAGCTTAAATGCAAATGACCCACAGAGCAGTGGTGGACTCCCCAGTCTTGTAGAAACAAGAGAACAATTATAGAACCAGAAACACATGGGCCACTTGCACATTGAACAAGTCTGTAGGAACCTGTTCACACCACCAGAAAACTTGAAGACACAAAAGAGCACAGTGAGGTCAAAAATACTCTGTTGTTAAAAAAAAATAAATAAATCACAGTAATCAGCAAGTGCTAGTCAAAAGATGTAAAGAAAACAGGGTATTTAGTTGATACGTTTTTTTTGCAAAAAAATGTATACTAAGCTGCTCCACCAAATCGTCAAGGTATACCCTTATAGAGCAGTCCTAACTAATGTATAGAATCCCTATCTGATGTATTTAAAACCTGAGCATCGGTATAGTACCTGTATAAGCAGGGTTCAGAGAAGGACTATCCATGTGGACATGCAGGATAGAACAGCTTAAATGCAAATGACCCACAGAGGAGTGGTGGACTCCCCAGTCTTGTAGAAACAAGAGAACAATTATAGAACCAGAAACACATGGGCCACTTGCACATTGAACAAGTCTGTAGGAACCTGTTCACACCACCAGAAAACTTGAAGACACAAAAGAGCACAGTGAGGTCAAAAATACTCTGTTGGACTTCCGGGAGGCGGAGCTAGTGAATGGCCGCTTCTTAGCAGAGCTCCTGGGTCAAGGGTGTAAATTTTATATAAAGCCCTGATTTATTTCACCCAGAGACCAGGATACGGACCGGACAAGGGGTACTGAAGGCAGTCCCAGCTCTCCGGATCCCCCGGGAGTCAAGAGGCACATTCAGTGCCACATACTCCAAGGTACACTACACCGACCCCGGCCAGCAGAGTCAGCGGCGGCGGAGGCGGCTGGGAGACCGGAGGAGGAGAAAGAGCGGCATGCAGAGGCACTAACCTGGGCGGTGAGGTGAGCGGGTGCCGCTGAGGAAGACCGGAGGTATAAAGGAGCAGTGAGCGGCTCCAGAGCGGCGCAGAAGATCAGGGCGGGAAGAGGAGGTGAGCCGGCGCCATCTTGCTGGAAAGCGCGCCAGCCCTCACAGCCAGACGAGCACAGCCAGAGAGGAGAGGGAAGTTGAACCGTATCTATATCGCTGCTACAGGGACAAGGTGAGCAGCGCAGGGGACATACATTATCTTGGTACAAGGGGAGCTGGCAAAAAACAGTATAACCTGAAGTCCCTAAGAGGAAGGTTCACCAGACCCCCACCCCCTACATTGTGGGCACTATCTGGCAGAGTCTTGTAACAAGCAGCAGCGCTGGTGCAGGAGATTGGTTGTGGCACCTCTGATTTGAGTTAGCCGCAAGGAGAGAGACATTTCTGCAAGAAGGCACACCTGCTATAGGGTGATTTACACAAGCTGCACAGCAAAAGTCCAGAACTGGCTTTTATTATAGCTATATAGCTTTCACAGTGCCATTGCAATTTATTTGGATGTTACAAAGTCTTAGGGGAAAGAACACCTGATGTGATAATGTAGAAGACATTTGGACTAATCCTCAGATGTAGCTATCAAGCATAGATATCACTATCAACCTAACAAATATCTCAGGCTCCCATCTCACCATGGACAAATACGTGGGCAAGGGTACCAAGGCCGGCAGAAGCTCTACACGTAATCTGGCAGGCACATCTCCGGTATCATCAATTGCAGACACCAACACAGACAACCCACAGTCAATTGCAACCGCTATCATAGAACGGTTGATGCCTGAGATAGACAATCGTTTAGCAGCCTTTCAAACTTCATTGGACACAATAGTCTCACAAGTTAATACCCAGGGAGCACGCATAACAGATGCGGAACAAAGAATATCAGACCTGGAGGACTCTACTTTAGCTCTAACAAACAAACTAGATGATAAGGAAAAAATTATCTCGGATTTGATAGATAAAGTGGATGATCTTGAAAACAGATCTCGTCGTAACAATCTGAGACTTATAGGCCTCCCAGAGTCGATCCCTCCCTCAGACCTAGTAAAACTTACGTCTGAGTGGCTGCCTAAAGCCCTTGGAGTCGTGCCATCATCAGGTATCGTGGCTATTGAAAGAGCACATAGACTAGGACCCCCAAGAGGAGGAGAAGGCGACAGGCCACGTCCGGTCATTTTCAAAATATTGGACTTCCAGGATAAAATTCGTATCTTGGCAGCATTCAGGAAACAACGCACTCTATTGTATGAGAACCATAAACTACTACTATTTCAAGATTACTCGGCTGCATTGGCAGCTAAACGCAAAGCCTTCAATCCTGCTTGTAAAATATTGGTGGATAAAAATATTCGCTTCAATCTGCAGTATCCTTCGATTCTGCGCTTTGCTATGGAGGGGAAGAACTGGTCTTTCAGTGATCCAAGAAAGGCTCTGGAATTCCTTCATGGAGCAACCGGGGCTCGCTCTGAATCTGTCAAATCCTGATAAGAAGGCTACTTTAATATGTCATTACTAAGTGAAGTCATGCTTGTGCTAATATGTTTGTGCCCTTAAGCGGCATGTTTACTTTTTATGTTATGTTCACTTTATGGTTGAGTATACCTGTTATTGTCACAGAGTTAATTTGGGGAGAAAATTTGGGTGGGGGGGTTGGGCTCTGCTTATGTACACTTAAATCTTGGGTCCAGAGAGATCTTACACTCACTCGCTGGGATGGGTGGGACTCTCACTTACAACACATACAGGTGGGTCTGGTGGTCACCCGAAAAGGGATAGGTTAATGACTGATCAGGCTGGCACCAAAGATACTACTATCCGCTCCCTGCAATGGTGCTCATGGAATGTCAATGGTCTTAATTCCCCGGTAAAGAGGAAGAAGGTTATCCATTTCTTGCAAAAACAGAATTTTCACGTTATTTTTCTTCAGGAAACACATTGGGTTAAGGGTAGACACCCCTCACTATTAAGCAGAAAATATACACTTTGTGCTGAGGCCTCATATACAAAAAAACAACGAGGAGTAGCCATACTGATATATAATGGCCTCAATTATGAGATACTAGACACTCTAGAAGATCCTCTAGGCAGATTTCTGCTAGTCAAAATTATGATTGAGGGAATGTGTTTCAATTTAGTTAATATTTACGCTCCAAATACGCCAGAGGTCCAGTTCCAAGTTAAACTTCGAGAGAGACTGGCGGGATGGGATACGTCACGGGTGGTCATAGGAGGTGACTTCAATGAGGTAGCAGACATATCCATGGATAGATCTAACCCTAAAGAAACTCATCGTTCAATGCAAGATGGTGGCATCCAATCTCTGATAGATCACTTTGACTTGATTGACATATGGAGATTACAACATCCATTGGAGAGGGATTACTCCCATTATTCCCATGTACACAATACACATGCCAGGATTGATTGCTGGTTATTACACGAATCTTTGCTACCTTTAGTAACACAATCAAACATACAAAACATTCATATTTCAGATCACGCCCCGGTGACGTTTCAGTCCAAATTAGTATCCCCAATACATCAGGAACGGAGGTGGCGCTTTCCTTCTTACCTATATCAATCAGATGATTTTAGAAAATACTTACAAATGTCATGGGGAGTATACAAAAATGACAACCAGGTCCACTGTGACAACCCACACCTGTTCTGGATGGCCTCTAAGGCCGTGTTGAGGGGTCAAATCATTTCTTATGTCAGTCACAAAAAAAAAGACATAATGAATAAAGCTAAGGATATACAAAAATCAGTTACCCAAGCATACAAAGATTTCAAACTAAATAACACTCCATTGACAAAGGAAAAATATTTGAAGGCAAAGGAAGAGGCAGACTCTTTAGCCCATGAATTGGCTTTATTCAACTTAGACTACCAAAAACAAAAATATTTTAAATGGGGTAATAAGCCGGGGAAGGTGTTAGCATCTCTCACAAAACCTTATAGGAAACAGACGAGAATACACAAAATACAACAACGTAGCGGTCACACCCTAATTAAAAATGAAGAGATAGTAGATGAGTTTCGTTCTTTTTTTAGTGAGCTGTATAGGTCAGAGAAAGGGGGAGGAAGCGGTGAATTCCTCACAGATGACCTTGCCCCAGCGCTTACAGAGGAAGAAAGAGAGACCATTAACTCCCCAATAACACCTTCAGAAATTGTACAGACTATAACTAAACTTAAAGTATCTAAAGCACCAGGCCCGGATGGGTTCAGCAATGAACATTACAAGATCTTAGGTTCATGTATAGCTCCTTATTTGAGTGAATTATTTAACAAGATAGTTGGATATGGTCACATGCCGGACTATTTCAATGAGGCGGTGGTTATTGTTCTCCCAAAACCAGATAAAGATCATGCCCTGGTCGAAAGTTATAGACCTATTTCATTATTAAATTCAGATTTTAAAATTTTCACAAAAATTCTGGCGGACAGATTACAGAAAATAATGCCAAAATTGATAACACCACAACAAACTGGTTTTATTCACGGGAAATCCATTACATTCAACATTAGGACAGCGGTGAGCGCCATATCTTATAGTAGAGTAAATAAACATACGAAAACCATCGTGGTAAGCCTGGACGCGGACAAGGCTTTTGATAGAGTAGCCTGGAACTATCTGTATGATTTGTTATCATTTCGAAGGTTTGGTCCGTGGTTTAGTGAAGCGGTCAAAACAATTTATAGGAAGCCATTATCTAGGATTTCCGTGAACAATGTTCTATCCAGACCCTTTGAGATTCAGAGAGGGACCCGACAGGGATGCCCCTTGTCCCCACTATTGTTCAACATAGCATTAGACCCATTTCTGAGAAGGCTACAAAACGAAGTGACATTTGAGGGGGTGAAGGTGGGATCTACATCGGTTAAAATCTCAGCCTTTGCAGATGATGTTCTTTTATTTATTGCTAACCCAGTTAAAGCAATCCCGGCCATCATGCTTATTTTAGAAAGTTTTGGTAAATGCTCTGGTTTCAAAGTTAACTACAGTAAATCTGAGGCCCTGGCAGTTTTTAGATCTGGCAGGCTGAGTGACCCCACATTCCCATTCCACTGGTGCCAGGAATCCATTAAATACCTGGGAATAAGGCTGCCTGCAGACCCATCTATTTTATATAGGACTAATTATAGACCACTGATCTCCTCCATAATTGATCTTCTCCACTCCTGGAAACATTTCTCACTGTCATTCTCTGGTAGATGCTATTTAATTAAAATGATAGTTTTTCCCAAACTACTATACGCATTTCAGACTCTACCCCTTCTTCTGACTCAATCAGACCAGGATCTGTTGAACTTAAACTTCCGTAGATTCATTTGGGGGATTGGAGGTAGATCACGCATAAGTCTCGCTAAACTACAGGCGACTAAATTGGAAGGTGGGGTTAACTTTCCTGATTTGGGAAGATATAATTTAGCGGCTAACCTCAGATATGCAATTGATTGGATTAGAGGTCTTTCTCATTTTGCAAACGTTGAAATAGAGCAACAATTTTACCCACACATTTCACTACCATCTTTATTACATCTAGGCGGAGAGGAACTCCCAGTGGGAATACAAGAACACCCATCACTTTGGCAAACGTTGCAGACTTGGAAACAATGTAGGAAGATTAGAGGTTTGAGATATGATTTATCTCCATTCCAGACTTTTGTTGGAAACCCGAAATTCATGGAGGGCTCCACACCAATTTTATATAAGATTCTGGCTTCTCAGGGCTGCAGGCAAGCGGTAGACCTCTTGGATCTTAATTTCTCAATAATATCTTTTGAAAAGGCCTCACAACAATACCCATTATTTAACAATAAACCGTTTTTATTTCTTCAAGCGCGTAGCCTGGTACAGAAATGTCAGACACTGGGGGGGATGACAGAGGGGAAAGCCAACTTAGATGGGTTTATCCGGAATGCAAAATCTAACCCGGCTTCTATAAGCAACATCTATTCAATATTACGTGGAAAGTGGGTGGGGGAAGGGAAGACTACGGGTGTGGCAAGATGGCTGAGGGATATGCCTGACTTGGAGGTGAGTGACCTCTTTGAGGCCACTATGACACAAAGAAAAACTCTACCATATAGCAGCTATACTGACATGGCACTTCTAATATTACATAGAGCCTATATCACACCTTGTATGCAATCTAAAATGTCCCCATCCATCGTCTACTTATGCTCCAAATGTAAAGCCCGTAATACTGACATATATCATCACTTATGGAGTTGCCCGCAAATCCAGGGACTCTGGGGAGAGGTACACAAAGAACTGCAGAAAATCTGTGGTATAGGCTTCACTCTTACCCCACAATGGGCTATTTTTAATATCCTAGATGAAACATCTCAAAAATTACCCAAACACATCAAGGCTACACTTATGATATGGGCCTCAGCGACTAGGAAGAGTATTTTACATCAGTGGTTGAGTCCTTTAGTCCCCTCACTCCCTTTTATTCGCACGAAAATACAGTTTATATTTAGAATGGAGTGGCTAGACGCATTGACTAACAAAGAAAAACAAGCAAGCAAATTCTTTTCTACATGGGTTACTTTTATTCCATCGCTCCCTTTGGAGACTAGGGAGAAACTGAGAGCACAGTTTGAAAATACCCAATGGTATTTGTTGCAGCGGATAGGTGGTGAATCACCAATTCCTTGAGGTATCTTCCTGATTGAGTGTACGCAGAGTCTAGAGGTTTATGTTTTTGGTTTTGATAGGGGTGGGAGGTTTTGGAATTCAATTTCGTTAATAGTGCCACATTACTGTATTCATTGGAAATGTATGACATGTATTTTATTATATTATAAACCCTAATAAAAAGATTTTCAAAAAAAAAAAAATACTCTGTTGTAAAAAAAAAAAAAAAAATCACAGTAATCAGCAAGTGCTAGTCAAAAGATGTAAAGAAAACAGGGTATTTAGTTGATACGTTTTTTTGCAAAAAAATGTATACTAAGCTGCTCCACCAAATCGTCAAGGTATACCCTTATAGAGCAGTCCTAACTAATGTATAGAATCCCTATCTGATGTATTTAAAACCTGATCATCGGTATAGTACCTGTATAAGCAGGGTTCAGAGAAGGACTATCCATGTGGACATGCAGGATGGAACAGCTTAAATGCAAATGACCCACAGAGGAGTGGTGGACTCCCCAGTCTTGTAGAAACAAGAGAACAATTATAGAACCAGAAACACATGGGCCCTGAGTGAGGACCCTGCCCGCGAAGGCTCACAATCTACTAGGGATGGGTGAGAATACAGTAGGTGAGGATAGAGCTGATCGTGCAGCGGTTGGTTGATTGGTGGTTACTGCAGGTTGTAGGCTTGTCGGAAGAGGTGGGTCTTCAGATTCTTTTTGAAGATTCTGATGGTAGGCGAGAGTCTGATGTGTTGTGGTAGAAGGTGCCAGAGTAGGGGTGATACGTGAGAGAAATCTTGTATACGATTGTGGGAAGAGGAGATAAGAGGGGAGTAGAGAAGGAGATCTTGTGAGGATCGGAGGTTGCGTGTAGGTAAGTGCCGGGAGACGAGGTCACAGATGTATGGAGGAGACAGGTTGTGGATGGCTTTGTATGTCATCGTTAGGGTTTTGTACTGGAGTCTCTGGGCAATGGGGAGCCAGTGAAGGGATTGACAGAGGGGAGAGGCCGGAGAATAGCGGGGGGACAGGTGGATTAGTCGGGCAGCAGAGTTTAGAATAGATTGGAGGGGTGCGAGAGTGTTCGAGGGGAGGCCACAGAGCAGGAGGTTGCAGTAGTTGAGGCGAGAGATGATGAGGGCATGGACTAGGGTTTTTGCAGATTCTTGGTTGAGGAATGAACGGATTCGTGAAATATTTTTGAGTTGAAGTCGGCAGGAAGTGGAAAGGGTTTGGATATGTGGTTTGAAGGAGAGATCAGCGTCAAGGATTACCCCGAGGCAGCGAGCTTGTGGGACTGGGGAGAGTGGGCAGCCATTTACTGTAGTGGATAGGTTCGTTGGGGGGGTCGCGTGAGATGGGGGAAAGATGATGAATTCTGTTTTGTCCATGTTAAGTTTGAGAAATCTAGCGGAGAAGAAGGATGAAATAATGGACAGACATTGAGGGATTCTGGTTAGTAGGGAGGTGATATCTGGTCCAGAGATGTAGATCTGTGTGTCATCAGCATAGAGGTGATACTGAAAGCCATGAGATTCTATGAGCTGTCCCAGGCCAAAGGTGTAAATGGAGAAGAGCAGGGGCCCAAGGACTGAACCTTGTGGGACTCCGACAGATAGGGGGCCATGCCATGCCATGACAGAAAAGGACGATAATGAGCAAATCAGGGTCACAGATAAGAGAAATTTAGGCTGTACAGTACTGATGGTAACAGACCTAGCGACCCTCTTAGTACGCTTAGGGCAAACAGAAATAACATGAGCAGAATCACCACAGTAAAAACACAGCCTATTCTGACGTCTGAATCCCTGCCGTTCTGCTCTAGTCAAAATCCTAACACATTGCATAGGCTCAGGACTCTGCTCAGAGGATACCGCCATATGGTGCACAACTTTGCGCTCGCGCAGGCGCCGATCAATCTGAATGGCTAGAGACATAGATTCGCTCAAACCAGCAGGCGTGGGGAACCCCACCATAACATCTTTAAGGGCTTCAGAAAGACCCTTTCTGAAAATTGCAGCCAAGGCATCCTCATTCCATTTAGTGAGCACAGACCATTTTCTAAATTTCTGGCAGTATAATTCTGCCGCTTCCTGACCCTGACACAGGGCCAACAAAGTTTTTTCTGCATGATCCACAGAATTAGGTTCGTCATACAATAATCCGAGCGCTTGAAAAAATGCGTCTACATTAAGCAATGCCGGATCCCCTGATTCAAGGGAGAATGCCCAGTCCTGAGGGTCACCACGCAGCAGAGAGATGACAATTTTCACCTGCTGAATGGGATCACCAGAGGAACGGGGTTTCAAAGCATAAAACAATTTGCAGTTATTTTTAAAGTTCAAAAACTTAGATCTGTCCCCAAAAAACAAATCAGGGGTTGGAATTCTAGGCTCTAAAGCCGGAGTCTGGACAACATAATCTTGGATACTCTGTACTCTTGCAGCAAGTTGATCCACACGAGAAAACAAACCCTGAACATCCATGCCAGCGCCAAAATCCTGAACCACCCAGAGATTAAGAGGAAAAAAAAGACAAAACAGACTGCAGAAAAAAAATGGTTCAGAACTTTTTTTTTCCTTCTTTTGAGATGCATTTAATTCATTTTTGGCCAGTTGTACTGTTATGAACTGGTGGTTTAGGAGCAACATGGGACGAGCTCTGGAGGAGGTGGTACCTGTACTGACCGCAGTTCCTGAGCTTAACACATCACTAGAAGTAGCCGTGGGATGTTCCTGTCACTCCCTAGACACCTCGTCACAGCCGGAGGACTAACTACCCCTAAAGATAGAAACAGGAAAGCTATCTTGCCTCAGAGAAAATCCCCAAAGGATAGACAGCCCCCCACAAATATTGACTGTGAGTGGAGAGGGAAATGACATACGCAGAATGAAACCAGGATGAAGCAAAGGAGGCCACTCTAGCTAGATAGATAGAATAGGAAAGAATACTGTGCGGTCAGTATCAAAAACCTAGAAAAATCCACCACAGAGTTTACAAAAATCTCCACACCTGACTAAAGGTGTGGAGGGTAAATCTGCTTCCCAGAGCTTCCAGCTTAGCTGAATAAATCCATACTGACAAGCTGGACTAGAAAAAAACATAGAAAGTGCTGAACGATAAAGTCCACAAAATGTGGACTGCAAAAGAACAAAGCAAGGACTTATCTTTGCTGAACTGGTCAGAACATCAGGGAAATCCAAGCAGAGATGTGAATCCAACCAGGAACCATTGAAAACTGGCACTGGCTGAAGGATAGAGCCAGGCTTAAATAGCCGAGCCAGAATAGACGATCAGTGGAAGCAGCTGCTGACTGCTAAATCCAAGGAGCAGCCGTTCCACTTAAAACCACCGGAGGGAGCCCAAGAGCAGAATTCACAAAAGTACCACTTGCAACCACCGGAGGGAGCCCAAGAGCGGAATTCACAACAATAACACTGCGGATTTTTAGTCCAAACATCTGGACAGAAAATCCGCATCAGTCCCTGGTACCCATTAGACCGATTTCACAGTCCAAGTACAGACCGTAATGTCTGGGCCAGACGTTGGTCTCCTAACCCAAACTCAACAGTCTCATATATACCTACGCACATGTTCGGTGGAGGTCAACAGACACTCAGATATTGCGGTCCGTACTTGGACCATAAATATTGGATGTGTGAAACCGGCCTCCGGGTTGAACACACCCTATGGTCAGCCTAAAACTTGTCTTACACCTACATCTACGTGTCTCTGGTGAGTTACATCCGCACCGCCAGCAATGTTCTGCTAGATGCAATGCTGGTCTTGTTCTGCATGGGACGTCTTTTATATTTACACTTCAGTAACGTCTCCATCCACAGATATTTTTCTTTTTTATTTCTGTACTAGCTGTACTACCCGGCTTCGCCCGGGTTAATGACTGCTGTTAGCAAAATAGAATGTGTTAACAAAAATTTATTCTGCACACAAAAACCACAAAACAAATAGATAGAAATGTAATTATTAAAAGGCAAAAACTAAGCAAATAGAAGCATTTCACAACATATATTAGCTTTGTTATACTGAGAATGTCTTTGTTGCCTATATTAACCAATCAGAGCTCAGGTTAATTAACTGTAGCAAAATAGAAGCTGAGCTGTGATTGGTTGCTATTGGCAGCCTGATAAATCCCCAGCCAACAGGAAGCCCTCCCCCCTGGCAGTATATATTAGCTCACACATACACATAATAGACAGGTCATGTGACTGACAGCTGCCGTATTTCCTATATGGTACATTTGTTGCTCTTGTAGTTTGCTTATTAATCAGATTTTTATTTTTGAAGGACAATACCAGACTTGTGTGTGTTTTAGGGCGAGTTTTATGTGTCAAGTTGTGTGTGTTGAGTTGCGTGTGGCGACATGCATGTAGCGACTTTTGTGAGATGAGTTTTGTGTGGCGACATGCGTGTAGCAACATTTTGTGTGTTGAGTTGCATGTGACAGGTTAGTGTAGCAAGTTGTGTGCAGCAAGATTTGTGCATGGCGAGTTTTGCGCGTGGCGAGTTTTATGTGTGGTGCATTTTGAGTATGTGCAAGTTTTGTGTGAGGCAACTTTTGCATGTGGTGCAACTTTTGTACATGTGGCAATTTTTCTGTGTGTGCAAGTTTTGCATGAGGTGAGTTTTCCATGAGGTGAGTTTTGCACGTGTGGCGAGTTTTGCGTGAGCCTAGTTTTGCATATGGCGAGTTTTGCATGTAGCGAGTTTTGAGTGGTGACTTTTGTGTTTCGACTTTTATGTGGCGAGGTTGGTGTGTGTGTGTGGTGAAATGTGTGCTGAGGGTGGTATATGTGTTCAAGCACGTGGTAGTGTGTGGCGCATTTTGTGTTTGTGTTCATATCCCCGTGTGTGGTGAGTATCCCATGTCGGGGCCCCACCTTAGCAACTGTACGGTATATACTCTTTGTCGCCATCGCTCTCATTCTTTAAGTCCTCATTGTTCACATCTGGCAGCTGTCAATTTTCCTCCAACACTTTTCCCTTCACTTTTTCCCCATTATGTAGATAGGAGCAAAATTGTTTGGTGAATTGGAACGCGCGGGGTTAAAATTTCACCTCACAACATAGCCTATGACGCTCTCGGGGTCCAGACGTGTGACTGTGCAAAATTTTGTGGCTGTAGCTGCGACGGTACAGATGCCAATCCCGGACATACACACATACATACATACACACATTCAGCTTTATATATTAGATATACCTGTATGTAATCTCCTGTATATAGTATATACCTGTGTGTCATCTCACCTATATATAGTATATATCTGTGTGTCATCTCCTGTATATAGTATATACCTGTATGTCATCTCCTCCTATACATAGCATATACCTGTGTCATCTCCTCCTGTATATACTATATACCTGTAGGTAATCTGCTCCTGTATATAGTATATACCTGTGTGTCATCTCCTCCTGTATATAGTATATACCTGTATGTCATCTCCTCCTGTATGTAGTATGTACCTGTATGTCATCTCCTCCTCTATATAGTATATACCTGTGTGTCATCTCTCCTGTATATAGTATATATCTGTGTGTCATCTCCTCCTGTATATAGTATATACCTGTGTGTCATCTCCCCTGTAAATAGTATATACCTGTGTGTCATCTCCTGTATATAGTATATAGCTGTATGCCATCTCCTCCTGTATTAGCCCTCGTTCACACGTTATTTGGTCAGTATTTTTACCTCAGTATTTGTAAGCTAAAATGGCAGCCTGATAAATCCCCAGCCAACAGTAAGCCCACCCCCTGGCAGTATATATTAGCTCACACATACACATAATAGACTGGTCATGTGACTGACAGCTGCCGGATTCCTATATGGTACATTTGTTGCTCTTGTAGTTTGTCTGCTTATTAATCAGATTTTTATTTTTGAAGGATACCAGACTTGTGTGTGTTTTAGGGCGAGTTTCGTGTGTCAAGTTGTGTGTGTTGAGTTGCGTGTGGCGACATGCATGTAGGGACTTTTGTGAGATGAGTTTTGTGTGGCGACATGCGTGTAGCAACTTTTTGTGTGTCGAGTTGCATGTGACAGGTTAGTGTAGCAAGTTGTGTGCAGCAAGTTTTGCGCATGGCGAGTTTTGCGCGTGGCGAGTTTTATGTGTGGTGCCTTTTGAGTATGTGCAAGTTTTGTGTGAGGCAACTTTTGCATGTGTTGCAACTTTTGTGCATGTGGCAATTTTTCTGCGTGTGGCAATTTTTCTGCGTGTGCAAGTTTTGCGTGTGGCGAGTTTTGCACGTGTGGCGAGTTTTGCATGTGGAGAGTTTTGCGCGTGGCGAGTTTTGAGCGGCGACTTTTGTGTTTCTACTTTTATGTGGCGAGGTTGGTGTATGTGTGGTGAAATGTGCACTGAGGGTGGTATATGTGTTCGAGCACGTGGTAGTGTGTGGCGCATTTTGTGTGTGTGTTCATATCCCCGTGGTGGTGTGATTATCCCATGTTGGGGCCCCACCTTAGCAACTGTACAGTATATACTCTTTGGTGCCATCGCTGTCATTCTTTAAGTCCCCCTTGTTCACATCTGGCAGCTGTTAATTTGCCTCCAACACTTTTCCTTTCATTTTTTCCCCATTATGTAGATAGGGGCAAAATTGTTTGGTGACTTGGAAAGCGCGGGGTTAAAATTTCACCTCACAATATAGCTTTGACGCTCTCAGGGTCCAGACGTGTGACTGTGCAAAATTTTGTGCCTGTAGCTGCGACGCCTCCAACACTTTTCCTTTCACTTTTTCCCCATTATGTAGATAGGGGCAAAATTGTTTGGTGAATTGGAAAGCGCGGGGTTAAAATTTCACCTCACAACATAGCCTATGACGCTCTCGGGGTCCAGACGTGTGACTGTGCAAAATTTTGTGGCTGTAGCTGCTACGGTTCAGATGCCAATCCCGGACATACATACATACATACATACATACACACACACACACATTCAGCTTTATATATTAGATTTGCAATATTTTTTTCCATTTTTTTTTTCCCTTGGCAGAATTATGTAAAAAGAAAACTCCCTTTTGAGTTATCCCCAGCAGGACGATAACATGGATTCCTGTTCTTCGGTTTATACACTTGATCCAAGTAAAAAAGTAAAATGTTGAAATGTTTGCAACTATGCAGGATAAGATTTGTCCTATTGCCTGGAGCTGCGGGATGGTTGGATCGTTGGTTGCACCCACAGCACTAAATTCAACACTTTCATAGTTTGACAAAAAGTTTTTCTAACTAATTCCGTGTTCTGCTCTACTTGGCAGTTTTGGCACACAATTGCTGCTTCTTATTGGTTCCTTTCCAAGCTCCATTCATCTGCATGGAGGATTTCATGCTGCGATTGGGATGAATTTATCACCCGTGCTGTCGGATCATTACATAACACGTGTGTGCGGGGTGCCGCTGCCTCCGACCACCTCCAAACACGACTCCTCCCCGCAGAGGGAGGATAATAGGGGTTCAAGGGACTTTTTCACAAAGTTAAAATTATACACGGAGTCTCTTTTGATTTCCTGTGAAATTCATTTCTTTCTGCTGACTTGTAATTCAGAGCATTTTCAGACTATTATGCAAGAAAATGTCAGATTTTCTTTTATGTCTATGACGAATGAGAAATGGAGAATGGACACATGTAGTTATCTCCTTTCCATAAAGTGCTCTCAGAAAAAATATTGTATTATCAGCTGTTACTGGCACCAATAGAAGTTCTCGTATGCAGCCAGAACACAGCACCTTCGTCATTTCCATAGTAGCCTTGGCCGGGTACTGCTGATCCTCCCCCTATTCAAGAGATAATAGATCTGCAGTACCCGGCCGCGGCCACTATAGTTTTGACGGCGCTGCAGTGTTCCGGCAGTATCTGATTACTTCTGGCGATGCCGATAACAGCTGATTGGCGGCAGTATCGGGTGTTGCACCTCCACCAATCAGATATTGATGGTCCTATCCTATGGATAGAAAGCCTGACAGCAAGTGTTTCAGTTCCGTCACAGTGCCCCCAGAGAAAAAAATGAAGCAATACACTTTGCCTATTAAAATCAGTGGGTGGTTTGCCGAATGCACAAAGATGCTGAGCTGGATCCTCTAGACAGAGATCGGCACTCTTTGTGGTTACGCCTCCCTCTCACCAATTGATGAAGGTATGAATGAGGGAGGTATGATCGGAGGGATTTGCCATTACTTAGTTCCCTATTTTCTACATTGAGTGCAGGCCGTGGAGGTGATACCTGTATCTATGTTGACCGGTCTGTATGAATATATATTTTCATGTATTGACACCTTCTGGCCGCAGGAAATGTTTATTTGCATTGTACATGAAAAGCCTTACCCCCAGTCTACGTAAATCTACATCCTGATGAGTAAGTGACGGCATTAGAGAAAAGGCCAATATTCCCCTTCTCTATGTAAGGGGTAAAGAGGTGGAGATATGCCCCGTTAAATAATATTAGAGGACGTAGTGGGGTTAATAGCTTAAAACACCAACATTAGCCAATGTTAGATATTCTATGTAACTTTTAACAGCATTTTGATTTGTCCATGGTTAAGTAGATGGCACTCTGGAGAACCATCATAGGCAAATTGTGTGTGTTTAAAGTCTCATTACACAACATAAGCACTCCAAACATGTTTCACCAATTAATCAGCATCATCAGAGGATGGGATATGGATATTAGCATCTCATCCCCTGATGACGCTGATTAATCGGTGAAACATATTTAGAGGATTTACGTTCCCACTTCTCATAATAATGCTTCTGCCACTTTTTAGATTCCCGTTCTTTTAGGACCTGTCTGACTTTTTGCTGCTCACTGTGCTGTAACTACAGGCACTCTGGTGTACTAGGCCACTACAGTCTCTAGAATTGCCGAAGCCCCTCACTGAATTTCCCTCTGATTACTAACCCTTTCTTACTCAAAAACTCCATCAGATGGCATTAGTTTTCATAGTACTCTTTATTAAACAATTCTGCAATTGAAAATTGTATTAACATGACACATACATGAATTATAACATCGTCAGGGGATGCTGGTTACCCTTTCACTCCCTTACCCATCTCGCCTATTTATTGGTTGCCGTACTTGACAACCAAAACCTGGAAACAGAAAGCAGCAATACAGCTGTTGCGCATATACTGTATATATATTTCCCCCTCTTCCAAGCTGTAAAGAACACATAAATAAAATGTGTATAACAGTCCATTAGCAATTTCTTGACATGTGGACATTGGTAAATTCATAAGCAGTCCCATTTGGACAAGGGTTTAAAAACACATTCTATAAGTAAGAGTGTTAGACAATGACTATCTCTTTCCTAGCCCTGAAGACAACAATCGGATTATGTATTGTTATGTGATGTAATGTGAATAGTTTAGTGCGATAGTATATGTGTAGTTTGACTATAGGAGCAGCTAGAGTCAACTGTTGGGACTAGCCCACAATGACAGCGGCTAGTGAAAGGGAAAGTGACTGTTTCCTACTGGGACGACTGATAGGATCTGGAGTCCAAAGTAAGTGGACAAAATGGTACAAAGTGTACTGGATGGTGACCCTGAATGATAGGAGACCAAACAGAAGGGATAGCTAGATCCTGAGCATAAGTCACAAAGAGTGGCCTTCCGGAGATGGGTCCTAGGAGAGGACGCCTAGCCACGAGACCCCTTGATGATAGCGCTAGAAGGTAACAGGTCTAGACAGTTCTGAGTAGCTGGGACTAGTGAAGGGTCCTCAGCTGGAGTCCCAGGGCACCAGCAGTCGGAAAAAGGATGCGGAACCACAGAGCAAGTAGAAGACGTTTGCTGATCAGGACTGTAGTGTTAAAACTTGGTTGTGGTGAATTACAG
Organism: Ranitomeya variabilis; assembly: GCF_051348905.1. Taxonomy (NCBI): domain Eukaryota; kingdom Metazoa; phylum Chordata; class Amphibia; order Anura; family Dendrobatidae; genus Ranitomeya; species Ranitomeya variabilis. The sequence goes on along the minus strand of NC_135234.1, from coordinate 30,821,044 downwards.
CAAAAGCCCTTAGAGTATTCATTCTTGTCTGGACTATTGTTACTCTCTACTAATCGTCCTCCCTCTTACCAAACTCTCCCCGCTCCAATCTGTCCTGAATGCTGCAGCCAGGATTATATTCCTCACCAATTGTTACACCGATGCCTCTACCCTGTGCCAGTCATTACACTGGTTACCCATCTACTCCAGAATCCAGTACAAAACTACTACCCTCATCCACAAAGCACTCCATGGCTCAGCACCACCCTACATCTTCTCCCTGGTCTCAGTCTACCACCCTACCCGTGCCCTCCGCTCCGCTAATGACCTCAGGTTAGCATCCTCAATAATCAGAACCTCCCACTCCCGTCTCCAAGACTTTTCACATGTTGCGCCAATTCTGTGGAATGCACTACCCAGGTTAATATGATTAATCCCCATAGTTTTAAGCGCGCCCTAAAATGGCATTTGTTCAGACTGGCCTACCGCCTCAACGCATTAACCTAACCATCCCTGTGTGGCCCATTGAAAAAACTTAAACCATAATCATAAGTGGCACTCACCGAAGATCTTGCTGAATTGTGGTTTGTCCTTTTATTGAAGTTTCACAACATAACGAACTTTACATGGAGAGGCGGCAGGTGAGAGATAGGGTGCGGGGAGTGAGGAGAGGACTACGGCCGTTTCGCGCTTGTGCGCTTCCACGGGTCCAGGTGCACAATTAAAAAACGTCATTTCCTTTATAGGGGAATAGACTTAATGACATGAGTGAAAGTGAAAATAAAAACATGAAAATTGTGCATTTCTTGACTCTAACGGTATTGCTCTGGACTAGAATTTTAATTATATCACGTATCATTAAATAATTCCATAAATTCGCATTTCAAAGAAAAATCGCCATGTCCAATTTATCATTGAGACCTACCGGCCCCTGTGCATTGGTTTCAATAATCCACCTCGCCTCGCGTTGGAGTAACAATTTGTTATGATCACCACCTTGAGGTGGATATTTTACTACCTCCAAACCTGCAAACCGCAATAGGTCAGGATTTGAATTATGTGCATCTCGCATATGTTTAATTAAACGGGGACAGCCTTTCCCGGTGGAGATTGAATGATGGTGTTCTCTGAATCTATGGACAAGAGGGCGAATAGTTTTGCCGATATAAAAGAATAGGCATGGACAAAAAATAATATAAACTACAAATTTAGTTTTGCATGTAATAAACTGCCGGACTGTGTGATTAATCCCTCCAATGCGTATAGGGTTATCTAAAAATCTGAGATGGCAAAAATTACAATTTCCACACTTATGATTTCCCTGTGGTGTGAATTTTTTCAACCAGTTGTTTCTAACGGGTGGGAGACGATTTTTTACTAGCAGATCACCTAAATTCTTGGTGCGCTTATACGCAAATCGTGGGTGGCATACAGTGATTTCTGCCAAATCTTTGTCGTTTTGAAGCACATGCCAATTTTTATTGATGGCTGAATGAATTTCTCTGTCTACAGGACTATGTGTAAAAGTGAAGACAAATTTTTGATAATTATTTTTAAATGGGAAAGATCGATTTTCCCTCTTACGATTTTTCAAAAGATCCTCCTGTTTGAGGTTTCCTACTCGCTTTTCTGCTGTTGTTAAAATATTGGAGGGGTATTTTCTTTTTAAAAAATTAGTTTTTAATTCGGATATTTGTTCATTGAATACTGCATCATTATTATTGAGTTTTCTATAACGCACCATCTGGCTGTATGGAATACTTCTCTTTGTATGAGTCGGATGTGCGCTATTGAAGTGCAGTAAACTATTAGTTGCAGTTAATTTTTTGTGTACCCGTGTATTTAATTTACCCTCCACAATATCGATTTTTACGTCAAGAAAATCAAGAGAATTACCTCCATAACAGGCGGTAAACTGCATATTCTCATCATTCACATTGTTAAGATGGATTACAAAGGACTCAAAGACTTCTCTGGGACCGTCCCAAATTATAAAAATGTCGTCCGCAAATCTCAAATACGTACGTACATGTTTTAAGAAGGGATTTGTTACCGACATTATAAATTTCTCCTCAAAAGCAGCTAAGAACAGATTAGCAAAGACGCATGCAACGGGCGTACCCATTGCAGTGCCTGTGCATTGCAAAAACCACTTGTCCATAAATTTAAATGCATTATGCATAAGTACAAATTCCAGACTTTCTGTGATGAATGATATAAAGTCCTGATCTTTATCAGTGTGAGTCAAAATAGTATGTATTGCCTCTATACCCTTGGCCTGTGGTATTCTTGTATACAGGCTGACAATATCGATGGATACTAGAGAAAAAGTCGGTTGCCAGTCCACAGATTGTAAAACGGACAAGAACTCCCCTGAATCTTTCACGAAAGAAGGAATTTTTTGCAGCAGTGGCTTGAGGAGCCAGTCGAGAAATTGGGACAGGGGTTCGGTAAGTGATCCAATGCCGGATATAATTGGTCGACCAGGAGGCTGGGTGGCATTTTTGTGGATCTTTGGTAAGCTGTACCAATGAGGTACATTGGGGAAATCTGGAAGTAATTTCTCTGCTTTGCTTTTCGTTAGAGTACCTTTTGTTACATATTTATTAAGAAGAGTTCTTAATTTTTCTTTAAACTTGTTTGTGGGATTATGATCAAGAGGTACATATGTAGTACCGTCGTTTAATTGCGACAAAGCTTCATGAATATAATAGTTTTTCTCCAATATCACTAGATTACCCCCCTTGTCCGCCTTTCTTATGACCACATCGTCCCACTGCTGCATTTCGTGTATAGCTCTTTCTTCTCTAATAGAGAGATTTTTCTGGGGTTTCCGATATATAATTGCCTCAATATCCTTTACAACTAAGTCATAAAACAAATCAATACAATTGCCCGGGGTATTAGGAGGCATAAAAGTGGATTTTATACCCCCTTTAAAGGGTTCCGGGGTTATATTATTAGTTGTTCCTGATGGAGTAAAATTCTTATCTGATGTTTGGTCACATAAGTTGGCTAATAGCCAAGCGTCTTCAATGTCATTTGGATCCGCCGGTGGGCCGGCCATAAACCCCAAAGACCCAATAGTTACTGGAGTCTCCGTAGATATATCCCTTGGTGTTTTATTATTCACATTACTGTTAGTACTGGAAAAAAACTTTTTTAATTGCAGTTTCCTCGTGGCTTTAAACAAATCGATCTTGAAATCAGTTAAATTAAATTCAGCCGGAAGGCAAAAATTCAGACCCATGGACAGTACTTTAATTTGATCATTAGATAGGACTTTATTGGATAAATTAATAATCTGTCGCTGGCTTTTGTTATCTATCTCCTCCAGGACACTTGTTTGCGTTTCCTTTGCGTGTTTATATTTGCGGCCCCCTCGTCGGGTCTTTTTCCTAAAGGGATATTGGACCCAGTAGGAATGATTGTAGAAGCCGCATTATTTCCCACATCATCAATCCCGCTAGAATCAGAGTCCGTTATCCAGCCATCTCTTGGAGATCTATGTCTATTCATTTTTTTAGGGAAATGATTTCTTTGGAAATTCTTCCTTTTATTTTTATTCCAAGAGAAAATTTGTCCAGTTGCAAAATCGTTCTTGTCCCTTAGAAACTTCTCTTTTTTCTTTTGTTTTGTATCCATTTGGATTACAACCAGTTTTTTCTCTAATTTTTTCAGGAAAAGCTTATTATAGTCCTCGGTGACACGTGAGCTCATTTCAATTTTGGCTTTATCAAGTTGTTCGCACAATATAATATATTCTTTTTCGTTTTGTGCTATTACTAAAGCTAATAGGCTGCGCGAGCACTGTAAATGTATTTCTTCCCATGCTCTTTTAAACGTTGGATCATCCATGAATTGGGAAATTTCCTTATATACCCGTAGTCCTCTCGGTACGCGTTCACAGTCCACATATGATTTTAAGGATTTAATGGTCCAATATAGCCTTATTTCTTTCTCAGCTAAAGATTGGATTTTCATTTCCAGAGTCTTTGTACTGATTAAAGTCAATTCCTCTTTATGGTTACAATCCATAAAGAACTCCTCCGCCCCCTCTCTCCCCGCCAATAGACCAGACTCCATTAGCGCACCAGAATCCGCATCCATTATATCTTCCTGAATGGTGTCCATATCTATACGGGATTGCAAAATCCGATTTCGTGTTTCACGCCTGTGCTCGGTTTTTTTAGAAAAGAAATCTCAACACAAATGTAAAATAATACAGAGTAACCGGCACCAGGCTCATGTGAGTCACGCCACCCTTTATGGAAACAGGATATCTTGCGGACTTTCCGACGTGTGCTAGTAGCGATCAATAGGCGGTGCTTCACTGAAGAAGGTGTATATGAACAGTCCGATACAATAAAAGAAAAAAGTGGCACTCACCGAAGATCTTGCTGAATTGTGGTTTGTCCTTTTATTGAAGTTTCACAACATAACGAACTTTACATGGAGAGGCGGCAGGTGAGAGATAGGGTGCGGGGAGTGAGGAGAGGACTACGGCCGTTTCGCGCTTGTGCGCTTCCACGGGTCCAGGTGCACAATTAAAAAACGTCATTTCCTTTATAGGGGAATAGACTTAATGACATGAGTGAAAGTGAAAATAAAAACATGAAAATTGTGCATTTCTTGACTCTAACAGTATTGCTCTGGACTAGAATTTTAATTATATCACGTATCATTAAATAATTCCATAAATTCGCATTTCAAAGAAAAATCGCCATGTCCAATTTATCATTGAGACCTACCGGCCCCTGTGCATTGGTTTCAATAATCCACCTCGCCTCGCGTTGGAGTAACAATTTGTTATGATCACCACCTTGAGGTGGATATTTTACTACCTCCAAACCTGCAAACCGCAATAGGTCAGGATTTGAATTATGTGCATCTCGCATATGTTTAATTAAACGGGGACAGCCTTTCCCGGTGGAGATTGAATGATGGTGTTCTCTGAATCTATGGACAAGAGGGCGAATAGTTTTGCCGATATAAAAGAATAGGCATGGACAAAAAATAATATAAACTACAAATTTAGTTTTGCATGTAATAAACTGCCGGACTGTGTGACTAATCCCTCCAATGCGTATAGGGTTATCTAAAAATCTGAGATGGCAAAAATTACAATTTCCACACTTATGATTTCCCTGTGGTGTGAATTTTTTCAACCAGTTGTTTCTAACGGGTGGGAGATGATTTTTTACTAGCAGATCACCTAAATTCTTGGTGCGCTTATACGCAAATCGTGGGTGGCATACAGTGATTTCTGCCAAATCTTTGTCGTTTTGAAGCACATGCCAATTTTTATTGATGGCTGAATGAATTTCTCTGTCTACAGGACTATGTGTAAAAGTGAAGACAAATTTTTGATAATCATTTTTAAATGGGAAAGATCGATTTTCCCTCTTACGATTTTTCAAAAGATCCTCCTGTTTGAGGTTTAATAAAAGGAAGAATTTCCAAAGAAATCATTTCCCTAAAAAAATGAATAGACATAGATCTCCAAGAGATGGCTGGATAACGGACTCTGATTCTAGCGGGATTGATGATGTGGGAAATAATGCGGCTTCTACAATCATTCCTACTGGGTCCAATATCCCTTTAGGAAAAAGACCCGACGAGGGGGCCGCAAATATAAACACGCAAAGGAAACGCAAACAAGTGTCCTGGAGGAGATAGATAACAAAAGCCAGCGACAGATTATTAATTTATCCAATAAAGTCCTATCTAATGATCAAATTAAAGTACTGTCCATGGGTCTGAATTTTTGCCTTCCGGCTGAATTTAATTTAACTGATTTCAAGATCGATTTGTTTAAAGCCACGAGGAAACTGCAATTAAAAAAGTTTTTTTCCAGTACTAACAGTAATGTGAATAATAAAACACCAAGGGATATATCTACGGAGACTCCAGTAACTATTGGGTCTTTGGGGTTTATGGCCGGCCCACCGGCGGATCCAAATGACATTGAAGACGCTTGGCTATTAGCCAACTTATGTGACCAAACATCAGATAAGAATTTTACTCCATCAGGAACAACTAATAATATAACCCCGGAACCCTTTAAAGGGGGTATAAAATCCACTTTTATGCCTCCTAATACCCCGGGCAATTGTATTGATTTGTTTTATGACTTAGTTGTAAAGGATATTGAGGCAATTATATATCGGAAACCCCAGAAAAATCTCTCTATTAGAGAAGAAAGAGCTATACACGAAATGCAGCAGTGGGACGATGTGGTCATAAGAAAGGCGGACAAGGGGGGTAATCTAGTGATATTGGAGAAAAACTATTATATTCATGAAGCTTTGTCGCAATTAAACGACGGTACTACATATGTACCTCTTGATCATAATCCCACAAACAAGTTTAAAGAAAAATTAAGAACTCTTCTTAATAAATATGTAACAAAAGGTACTCTAACGAAAAGCAAAGCAGAGAAATTACTTCCAGATTTCCCCAATGTACCTCATTGGTACAGCTTACCAAAGATCCACAAAAATGCCACCCAGCCTCCTGGTCGACCAATTATATCCGGCATTGGATCACTTACCGAACCCCTGTCCCAATTTCTCGACTGGCTCCTCAAGCCACTGCTGCAAAAAAATTCCTTCTTTCGTGAAAGATTCGGGGGAGTTCTTGTCCGTTTTACAATCTGTGGACTGGCAACCGACTTTTTCTCTAGTATCCATCGATATTGTCAGCCTGTATACAAGAATACCACAGGCCAAGGGTATAGAGGCAATACATACTATTTTGACTCACACTGATAAAGATCAGGACTTTATATCATTCATCACAGAAAGTCTGGAATTTGTACTTATGCATAATGCATTTAAATTTATGGACAAGTGGTTTTTGCAATGCACAGGCACTGCAATGGGTACGCCCGTTGCATGCGTCTTTGCTAATCTGTTCTTAGCTGCTTTTGAGGAGAAATTTATAATGTCGGTAACAAATCCCTTCTTAAAACATGTACGTACGTATTTGAGATTTGCGGACGACATTTTTATAATTTGGGACGGTCCCAGAGAAGTCTTTGAGTCCTTTGTAATCCATCTTAACAATGTGAATGATGAGAATATGCAGTTTACCGCCTGTTATGGAGGTAATTCTCTTGATTTTCTTGACGTAAAAATCGATATTGTGGAGGGTAAATTAAATACACGGGTACACAAAAAATTAACTGCAACTAATAGTTTACTGCACTTCAATAGCGCACATCCGACTCATACAAAGAGAAGTATTCCATACAGCCAGATGGTGCGTTATAGAAAACTCAATAATAATGATGCAGTATTCAATGAACAAATATCCGAATTAAAAACTAATTTTTTAAAAAGAAAATACCCCTCCAATATTTTAACAACAGCAGAAAAGCGAGTAGGAAACCTCAAACAGGAGGATCTTTTGAAAAATCGTAAGAGGGAAAATCGATCTTTCCCATTTAAAAATGATTATCAAAAATTTGTCTTCACTTTTACACATAGTCCTGTAGACAGAGAAATTCATTCAGCCATCAATAAAAATTGGCATGTGCTTCAAAACGACAAAGATTTGGCAGAAATCACTGTATGCCACCCACGATTTGCGTATAAGCGCACCAAGAATTTAGGTGATCTGCTAGTAAAAAATCGTCTCCCACCCGTTAGAAACAACTGGTTGAAAAAATTCACACCACAGGGAAATCATAAGTGTGGAAATTGTAATTTTTGCCATCTCAGATTTTTAGATAACCCTATACGCATTGGAGGGATTAATCACACAGTCCGGCAGTTTATTACATGCAAAACTAAATTTGTAGTTTATATTATTTTTGTCCATGCCTATTCTTTTATATCGGCAAAACTATTCGCCCTCTTGTCCATAGATTCAGAGAACACCATCATTCAATCTCCACCGGAAAAGGCTGTCCCCGTTTAATTAAACATATGCGAGATGCACATAATTCAAATCCTGACCTATTGCGGTTTGCAGGTTTGGAGGTAGTAAAATATCCACCTCAAGGTGGTGATCATAACAAATTGTTACTCCAACGCGAGGCGAGGTGGATTATTGAAACCAATGCACAGGGGCCGGTAGGTCTCAATGATAAATTGGACATGGCGATTTTTCTTTGAAATGCGAATTTATGGAATTATTTAATGATACGTGATATAATTAAAATTCTAGTCCAGAGCAATACCGTTAGAGTCAAGAAATGCACAATTTTCATGTTTTTATTTTCACTTTCACTCATGTCATTAAGTCTATTCCCCTATAAAGGAAATGACGTTTTTTAATTGTGCACCTGGACCCGTGGAAGCGCACAAGCGTGAAACGGCCGTAGTCCTCTCCTCACTCCCCGCACCCTATCTCTCACCTGCCGCCTCTCCATGTAAAGTTCGTTATGTTGTGAAACTTCAATAAAAGGACAAACCACAATTCAGCAAGATCTTCGGTGAGTGCCACTTTTTTCTTTTATTGTATCGGACTGTTCATATACACCTTCTTCAGTGAAGCACCGCCTATTGATCGCTACTAGCACACAGCGGAAAGTCCGCAAGATATCCTGTTTCCATAAAGGGTGGCGTGACTCACATGAGCCTGGTGCCGGTTACTCTGTATTATTTTACATTTGTGTTAAACCATAATCAGGTTCCTCGCATCATGTTTTCATACACTTTATACAGTTAATAGCCCTCTGTGTCTGTACTGCTACATACTTAGGCTGATAACTGGTTCATGCAGCTTTACATGAACACCCGAGCCTTACAGTATGGCTGGTCCAAATAACTAAAGCAATTGTTACCATCCACCTCTCGTGTCTCCCCTTTTCCTCATAGTTTGTAAGCTTGCGAGCAGGGCCCTCATTCCTCCTGGTATCTGTTTTGAACTGTGATTTCTGTTATGCTGTAATGTCTATTGTCTGTACCAGTCCCCTCTATAAGTTGTAAAGCGCTGCGGAATATGTTGGCGCTATATAAATAAAATTATTATTATATTATTATTACTACAGAGGAAGGATACTGCCTGAAAAATACTTTAAACAAAGGAAATGTCACAAGACTTTGTACCCGTTATCCCTTGTATATAAATCTTTGCAAGTTGCCATTCAGTGGAGAGTTTATTTGTGAATGGTGGTCTATCTCATTGAATTGTGAAACATCTGGTCCTGACAAACCGGCAACATCGGTTACATGCGGTCTGCACGGGTGTAAAACACTTACAGCACAAACCCAGCCATGGACTACAACATGGCTGGGTGCCATAAACGAGTGCCTCACCCACAGCTACCGCCCCATGCCACGTTACACTGGGACACATCATTTCCTTTGCATAGTCCTTGGTGGTTGTTGCTCAGTGGATCAGTCCATAGCTGAGGGTACAGGACCCTTCAGCCGCATAAGTCTTCATCCAGCAGAAAGGGATAAAACAGACAAAACAAAAATTTAAAGTTAAAAGCAAAAGTTCACCTTATCTAGCTACTTCATACCTATCTTTTACCACTAGGGGAATGCAAACATTTTCACCTAACAAGATGCTACTTCAAATTCTTTGGGCCTATCTTTGAGATACAGCAGGGATCAATTGGCCCAGTTTCTGTAGATGATTTTCATGGCCAACAACTGACAACTTGGCCAACTACTTAAATTTTCAGAATCTTACAGCTCCTCCACAACTCACTCCTTAGTGACTGTATCACAGTGGAAGCCCTGCCTAACTGCTGTGCGATCTCATGGCCTGGTCTTCCTTTCACCTCCACAGGTATGGTGGCTTCAGGGACATTCAGATGTTGGCAACCACCTTCTGTGAAGAAGACTTCCTGTGAGGTAACTTTCTCCAATGTACTGAGGTATCAGGCTGGTTCAGCCAAAACTGGCCCACAAGCATATGATTCGCTAACTTCTTTCTTTCCCTGCAGTTACATCTCTTCCAGTAGGAAAGCCACAATCTCTCTTTGGCCGGCGAACCCACCACCGCTGGGCAGCAAGTGGACGTTGGTCCTCCATAAGGTTTGCTTGTTTTCCTCTCTGCACAGGTTGGACATGCTGATTGCTCTGCAAACACTCCAAACTCTCAGCTGTGCAATTGTGCCGGCTTCCTCTCCACTGCATTCTTTCTGCTTCCTCTGCACCTCTTTGTGGACCATACCTTCACTTCATTAGTTGAGTCATACATCTTCTCTTGTGTCTTCACCTGCAGCCTCTCCTCCTTAGTACCCTCTTTTCCTTCTACACCATGTTCCAAATTATTATGCAAATGACATTTTTCTCGGATTTTCCTAAATGTTCGGTGCAAATGACAGTCAGTCTAAGAAAAGTCATCACCCGTTAGATTATACATCGAATTTTATTGAAGAAACCTCCCAATGATAACAGTATAATGTCCAAAATGAATAAAAACTCACAATGCGCTGTTCCAAATTATTATGCACAGTATAATTTCTAAACATTTGATCTGTTTTAAAGAACTGAAAATGCTCATTTGTGGAATTTGCAGCATTAGGAGGTCACATTCACTGAATAAAAAAGCTATTTAACTCCAAAACATCGTAACAGGCCAAGTTACATGTTAACATAGGAGCCCTTCATTGATATCACCTTCACAATTCTTGCATCCATTGAACTTGTGAGTTTTTGGAGAGTTTCTCCTTGTATTTCTTCCCTCCCAGAGCTGCTGTTTTGATGTGAACGGCCTTCTACCCTCATAGATCTTTTGCTTGATGATACTCCAAAGGTTCTCTATAGGGTTGAGGTCAGGGGAAGATGGTGGCCACACCATGAGTTTATCTCCTTTTATGCCCATAGCAGCCAATTACTCAGATATATTCATTGTCATGCATGAAGATGATTTTGTTCCTGAAGGCACGTTTCTGCTTTTTAGACCATGGAAGAAAGTTGTCAGTCAGAAACTCTATTTACTTTGCTGAGGTCATTTTCACACCTTCCGGAACCTTAAAGGGCCCTACCAGCTGGTTCCCCATGATTCCAGCCCAAAACATGACTCCTCCACCTCCTTGCTGACGTCGCAGCCTTGTTGGGACATGGTGGCCATCCACCAACCATCCACTACTGCATCCATCTGGACCCTCCAGAGTTGCTCGAAACTCATCAGTAAACAAGACTGTTTGGAAATTAGTCTTCATGTATGTCTGGGCCCACTGCAACCGTTTCTGCTTGTGAACACTGTTTAGGGGTGGCCGAATAGTAGGTTTATGCACCACAGCAAGCCTTTGAAGGATCCTACACCTTGAGGTTCGAGGGACTCCAGAGGCACCAGCAACTTCAAATATCTGTTTGCTGCTTTGTAATGGTATTTTGGCAGCTGCTCTCTTAATCCAATGAATTTGTCTGCCAAAAAACTTCCTCATTATGCCTTTATTTGCATGAACTCTGTCTGTGCTCTGTTTCAGTCACAAATCTCATCACAGTATGATGATCACTCTTAAGTTTTCGTGAAATATCTAATTTTTTCATACCTTGTCCAAGGCATTTGCACTATTTGATGCTTTTCAGCAGCAGAGAGATCCTTTTTATTTCCCATATTGCTTGAAACCTGTGACCTGCATAATAATGTGGAACATCATTTTTGAGTAGTTTTCCTTTAATTAGAATCACCTGGAAAACTAATTATCACATGTGTTTAAGATTGATTTCAGTGATCCATTGAGCCCTGAGACACAATACCATCCACGAGTTTATTTGAAAAACAAAACAATTAAATCTTTAAGACACTTAAATCCAATTTGCATAATAATTTGGGACACAGTGTAGTGCACCCTCCTCCAATGTCCACCTCCATCAGCTAGCTGGCATTTCTCTTCAGAGCAATGTATTCTTTGGGCTAATTTTCCAGTGGTGTCGGCCAATTTTTGCTCTGTTCTGTGCTCTTCACCACCACAGTCTTCTGGTCTTTCTCTCTGTCCAATGACACAGTTCGCCATATTTCAGCACAAGTTGCTGTGTTTCCCTGTGCCACAAGTTTATTTCCACCCTAACAGATCCCATTGTAACTTCTCTCATAAGTGTGGTTCAACTCTAGCCATCAGTCGCGTAACCAGAGTCCAATGGGCCCGTTACAAAAATTGGATGTGGGCCTCCAACTGCATGTTGATCAGATGTACGGGCCCATGTAGTGTTCTAGATTCTATATGTGTTCAGCCCCATGTAATAATGTCCCTAACCTGGCACTGTAATAATGTCCCCCATACTGGGCCCCTTCCTGTAATAATGTCCCCCATACTGGGCCCCTTCCTGTAATAATGTCCCCCATACTGGGCCCCTTCCTGTAATAATGTCCACCATACTGGGCCCCTTCCTGTAATAATGTCCCCCATACTGGGCCCCTCTCTGTAATAATGTTTTCTGCTAGTCTCAAACATATTTTAAAATTATTAACAATTCTTCTTACCTTTCCCTGCTATCATGGCATGCGGCGTCCTCATGCACAGCTGACTCAGAGGCCAGCAGCTGACTCTGGCGTACCCAAGAAGGACAACTATAATGTCACTGCCATGACGGGATATGGCAGCATTAGTTGTTGGCCTCTGATTGGCCCGGTGGCATGTATTGAGGTGCAGCGAACCGGCGGGTCTCTGCGCCACAATACATTTTGGGTGAATGTGTATCTGAAGACGCATATCCAAGTTATATAGGGGCTGGTGTTGGCCTCCCTCGTTACACCCCTGCCTAGTGATGGATCTTCCTCACTGCCCCTAACTACTTATATTAAAGCATAAAAGGCACCGTACCTTCAATGAACCATAGGTGCAGTCCTGCTCATCGTTATTGGCATCCGTGAAGTTTAAGCTCATAATGTGGAATATCTCCTGAAAACAATATGAAACAGTTTTTTGCATAGAGCACTCGTGTTAAATACAGCACATGATAATCAATAATTTATAGCAAAAAACAATGGGAGGTAAAAATAGAAAAACCTAAATCTTGCTGTTCACTGGTATTGGCCCCGTTACATTAATTTAGTATGGAAACAGATTTTGACTGTTCCTTTGTCACAATGGTGAAGACAAAGGAGCTGTCTGAGGACGTCAGAACTGCTATTATTATCAAACACAAGACTTCCAAAGGGTATAAGGCCATCTCCAAAGACCTTGGTATCCCAGTTACAACAGTGTGCAATGTTATTAAAAAGCTTTCCAAGCATGGAACCATCAAGAACCTTCTTGGATGTGGGGGAAAGAGGAAAATTGACAAGAGATGTCTTTGAAGATTGGTGCGAGTTGTGAAAAAAACATCCAAAGACCTGAGGGCCAACCTGGAGCAGTCTGGGGTTATGGTTTCAACAAGTACCATACGCCGCACACTAAACCAAGCAGAGCTTTATGGGCCAAGGTAGAAACCATTGCTGAAGAAAAGAAATAAAAAGAGATGACTGTTCTCTTCCAAAAAGTACCTTGACAAACCACAATCCTTCTGAGAAAAAGTTCTGTGGACAGATGAAACAAAAATAGTGCTTTTTGGCAATGCAAAGCAACAGCTTGTTTACAGACGGCACAATGAAGCTTATAAGGAAAAGAACACCCTACCAACAGTTAAGCATGGCGGAGATTCTAGAGTGAAATGTCCTACTCAGTATAAGAAAATTTGGATTCAGTCAAGGATCATGGGTCCTCCAGCAAAACAATGACCTAAAGCACACATCCAGAAGTACACAGGAATGGTTGAAAAAGAAAAAAAGGACTTTTTGAAAGTGGCCAACAATGAGTCCTGACCTCAATCCTATTGAAAATCTTTGGGGTGAGCTGAAATCTTCTGTTGGGAAAGAGAACCCTCCAAACATTCAAGAGCTTGAACAAACTGCAAGGGAAGAATGGGAGAAAATACCATCTAAGAAGTGCAAGAAGCTTATTATTATGATAATCAGTATTAATTAGGGGTGCCTTTATTACTGCACATGCTGTTATTCTATTTCTTCTTTGAAATTGCAACATGTAAGTTGAAAAACAATGTTTTATTGCTGTATTCCTTTGGGACACTAGTTCAAAAATCCTGAGGATAGAACTATGATACATTTATATTTATTTCTAAAGATATTGTATAGTCTATGAAAACAATGAAGGAGTGCCAATAACGATGAGCAGGACTGTACATATTAAAGGTGCAGTATCTACAATAAAATGGCATCACATACCTTGGCAGAACATGACATAACAAGGCCACCAGTTGGTTCCCTGGAGGTCTACAGTTGAAGGAGTAATAGGCTCAGCGCTCCGTCAGATCCCGTCACAAACCCATATAAATCAATTCTGGAAATGCAAAGTGAGCGGCTACAAGTGCTATTCCGTCCTTTTGTTTAATGGCTTTCCAGGCATACATGAACATATACTACTTGTATTTCCTTACATTGCTGCATTATCCACACCGTACATAACAAACCCCGGCCTGCGCTGTTTTTCCAATTACAAAGCTGGGATAAAAATCGAGCTCTGCAAAACCACTCAATCACAGCGCCAAAGCACCACGACCAAAGCACAGGGTCATTAAAGTGCAACGTGGGCCCAATCGCACGGAGATTCCGATACTTAACTTCCAAGACTAAAAGAAAAAAAAATGCGGCCAGACTGCTAAATGTAGGTATTAAAAATTGCATTAGCAATCAAGGTCCCGGTAGGGGGAGGGAAAAGAAATCTACATAGAACAGATGGGTCGCGGAGTTAAGCCGCTCGGATTGTTGGGAGTTAATAGGCCATTAAGTGTTTGCTAGCCTCCATTTCACATTAATAGGAACATGAACAGGGATTAGGGAGAGAATGGTGCAAAGTGTTATTGTGTAGATATAATGACACATTGCAATGACGAGGCATGGATGGGGGGATTTAGGGTGGAATTAGCGACCCTATCAGTCCCTGTTACACTACTGCCCAAACCGTATTTCTCCAAAATAATCCGCGCCGACAGGACGACTCCATTTCCACAGTCACCTGTAAAATCGGGAACAACGGTCTGGATGGAGTTCTCATGGAATCGTGAAAATTCTAAGAAATCGTTGTAATGAGCCAGGTGGAAAAATGAATTTTGCAGCTACAATGATATTAAATTTATATGGACGTGCGATATACAAGGTATTAGGATGGACAACTCCGATTATGATGACCCATACAGCCAAACACCTGTACTAGGGTGCATCATTGGAGAAAAACTTATCAATCATCAAAAATAAAATGAAAAAAAAAATGTAAAGTATTAATGTTTTATTTTCTTTTTAATATTTAATACTTTTTTTTTTTAGGTAATCTGTCAGCATTTTTTTTTTGCTATGTAATCCAATGGCAGCATGATGTAGAGGCAGAGAGCCTGATTCAAACGATGTATCACTTGCTAGGCTGTGTGTTGTGTCAATAAAATTAGTGTTTTATCAGCAGGAGATTATCACTACAGGGACTAGGTGCCTCCTAGTCCAGCCACGCCCCCACCACTGATACAGCACAGGAAGCAGCCAATCGGTGGTGTGGGCGGGGTTATACAGGGCTCAGCATGCCTAGAACTACGGCAGAGAAAACTGAATCAAAATGACTGCAGGTAGACCAGGAAGTGAGATGTCACTGGAATCAGGATCTCTGCCCCTACATCATGCTGCTCTCAGATTCCATAGCAAAAACTATCAGCGATAGTCAATGGAAATATGTAAGGGCTTGTATTTTGCTTCATGAGGTTATGTCATTGATACCATTTTGGGTTTATACAATGTTTTGATTGTGGAGAAGATTTGTTTGTCTTTATGCAGATTCCGAAGTCTGTGTGTACATGTCTGTGTATTGTAGGCTTGTTTTTGCTATTTCCCCTGTAGACCACTCCTGGGCCCCTATTTATTAAGGCTGGCGGTTTTTTATGCCAGTTTTAATGAGGGGCATGCAGGAATAAGATTTGCCAATTTCTTTAAGTGCCACATGCCACATAAAGGGAATCTGTCAGGACTTCACGCACCAAAATATTTATATGTGCATGTAGCCCTTTCAAAGACTAGTCCAGCAATACTTTTACATGACCGGTCCGTTCCTCTGTTGTTGAAAAATCAGCGTTTGAAATTGAAGAGCTATGGTAGACATGAAGCAATCGTCACTCCAGCTCTATTCTCCGCCCAGCGCCGCTTCCTGCTTGACATACAGTCTCTATGTTATGCATCTTCAGGCAATGGAACTGTCAGTCAAGCAGGAGGAGGCGGGGAATAGAGCTGGTGTGACAGAGGCTTCAGATCTACCATAGCTTTTTGCCCTCATTTGCATATAAACTCAAACACTGATTTCTCCAATTATGGAAAGGGTGGTACAATGTGAACTGAACGGGAGGCGCTCATGTATAACCACTACTTCATCTACATACAAGAATATGTCGGGAGTGGTAGTGCTTACGTGTGACCACTGCTTCTACAGAGTGAATGAAGCTGTCATACCACAACCAATCCTGTAGATAGGTAATAAATGTTGGGATGGGATAACTCCTTTAATGGGATTCTGTCAGCAAGGTTTTCCTATGTAATCTAAGAGCAGCATGATGTAGGAGCACAGACCCTGATTCCAGTGATGTGTCACTTACTGGGCTGCTTGGTGAAAATTTGGTAGAATCCCTGTTTTTTCAATGTAGCAGTAGCAGTGATCAGAATGCTAACCCCGCCCACACCCCTGATTGGCTGCTTCCTGTGCATTGTCAGCAAGCTGCCAATCAGTGGTGGGGGAGTGGTTACACAGATTATCTGTCATGACACGGCTGTTGGGTGACCCGGGACCAGGGGCTCCTTCCCTGTCCCTAACACTAGGGGGCGCCCTAGCTCGCCCTGCTCCCCAGGATACTTCTGAAGGTGAAGATGCCAGGGCCTCTGCCCTTGCCTTATCTCCTGAGTTAGCCTTCAGTCTGTTCTCTTCCCTCACCCAGGGAAGAGGGGCGCTACTGTGCACCGCAGTACACCAACCCAACAGACAAGGCAACACAGACAAGAGTTAACAGAAAACTCCAGGCATACAAAATATTCACTCACATGTAACAGAGGAATGCAGCGGGGTGTGGAAGTAGGGAAATACACCAAAATAGAGAATGATAAGGAATTACCATACATACAAACCAAGCAACAGTCACTGATAACTCCTCCATCTCTCCTTCTCATATGTGCTCCTCTCACACTGTCAGCCATGCAGCAAATGCTAGCTCTGACAAGGATTAGTATCAGAGCCCAGATTAGAAAGGGAAAGGAGTAGGTAACCGAGCACAGCTGTGAGCACAAGGATTTCCAACATGGCCAATTAACCCCTTTTCTGCCAGAAAGAATAAACACATTTAAAACGAAGAAGTTCTTCTCAGCACCGGAGTAGGAGAAATCAGACGCTGCGGTCTGGCTCCACACTGTCGCGGTAACCCCATGATATTAGCTGGACTGATCTGCATGTGACATCTAGTCCTACAGTGATAATCTCCTGCTGATAAAACACTGAATATATTTGAAACTACAGCAAGCTGCTGAGCGAGTGATACATCCCTGGAATCGGTCTCTGCTCCTACATCGTGCTGCTTTCAGATTAAACAGCAAAAACCTGCTGACAGATTTGTTTAACCCCTTAACGTCTGATGACGGACATAGTCCGTCACTGGACGCCTCCCCCTGTTTGATTTGATCTGATCAGCTGACATGTGCCTGAACAGCCACGGGTGGAATTGCGTTGCATTTAACGTCCACACACAGGAAGCGCATCATTACCTCCTCCCATCGGTGCCCGTGTCAGCAGGAGACCCCTGTGGTTGTCATTGCTGGATCGCTATGAGCGCCGCCTGGTGGTCGGAGCTCATAGCAGAGAGCAGACCCGCTCTATGTAGCAGAGGCGATCAGACAAGTGCAGCTTCTAGTCTCCCATGGAGACTATTGAAGCAAGTAAAAATAAAAAAAAAATGTTTTTAAAAATATAAAAAAACGTAAAAAATATATAAAAGTTCAAATCAACCCCCCTTTCGCCCCATTCAAAATAAAACAAGAAAAAAAAAATCAAATATACACATATTTGGTATCGCCACGTTTAGAATCGCCCAATCTAACAATATATAAAAAGAATCCAATCGGTAAACGGCATAGCGAAAAAAAAAATCGAAACACCACAATTTTTAAATTTACATTTTTTTGGTCCCTGCGGCATTTCCATAACAGGCGATCAAAAGAACATATCTGCACCAAAATGGTATCAATAAAAACGTCAGCTCGGCACGCAAAAAATAAGCTCTCACCCGACCACAGATCACGAAAAATGTAGAAGCTACAGGTCTCGGAAAATGGCAACTTTTTTTTTTTTTACAAACTTTGTAATTTTTTTCACCACTTAGATAAAAAAGAACCTAGACATGTTTGGTGTCTATGAACTCGTAATGACCTGGAGAATCATAATGGCAGGTCAGTTTTAGCATTTAGTGAACCTAGAAAAAAGTTAAACAAAAAACAAGTGTGAGATTGCACTTTTTTTGCAATTTCACCGCACTTGGAATTTTTTTCCCCGTTTTCTAGTACACGAAATGCTAAAACCAATGGTGTCGTTCAAAAGTACAACTCGTCCCGCAAAAAAATAAGCCATCACATGGCCAAATTGATGGAAAAATAAAAAAGGTTATGGCTCTGGGAAGGAGGGGAGCGAAAATCGAAAATGCAAAACCAAAAATACCATAACCGGAAAACCCCTTTAAGTGACGACCAATATGGCGGCCATTTGAGGCAATATCCTGGCTATGAAGCGGCACACAATATACACATATCTGCATCCACACGTACCCACAAGGTTTGTATACATAAATAATACCGCACTGTGGTGACACACAGGAGAAGGTGTTTAAGAGCTCCCACCTAAAAGCCGGCGAAAAACCTCAGAATAAGTATTTTTGGCGCCGGTTCAAGATTGTTCTTAGCTGCGATTGTGCAGACAGACTTGTAACATAACATATTCATGGCTCAGTAGTGGATTTATTTTGGCAGATCTGTGTTTTTGCATCAATACCGCTCTCGTCCTTCTCTTCATGACCTCAGAGCTGATGATTCAGTTGAATCAAAGTTTTTTTTTGTTTTTTTTTATTTCACCCATAATGTCAACATGTTTGAGTGTTCCCGGATGGTGATCTGCCCGTGCAGCCTCCATTGCTCCTGTAAATTAAAGAACAGAGAAACAGCAGAGGTAATTAATCACATTTAGAAAGGTCTCCCCGCTGCACCCCCTTTTTTCTGCAGTATGAGTTTTGAGTGCTGGTTCGGACATCGCTTTCTCTGTGCTGGAGATAGCTGCAGGGGGATTATACATAAATCTTCACAGTGTGGAGAGGGGAGAAAGAATGTATAGTATCAAGGAGGGAAAAAAAAGGCTAAAGATAAGAAGAAATGATGATGGGGAAATTAGTGCAGGATAGAAGCTGTGTTTATACTGTATGTGACTTAATGAAGTAAGTAATGCCCTGGACACACACACAGATATCACATCCAACCAATATTACTAGAAGAGACAAACAGACCTCACAGCCAGCCTATATTACTGGGAGAGACACATATAGGCCACATATAGACTATATTACTGGGAGAGGCACAGATCCGATATTAAATGGAGAGACACATAGAAGTCGCATCCATTCTTTAGTACTAGTCGAGACATTCAGAGCTCGTATCCAGCCTATATTACTAGAAGAGACACACAAACCTCACATCCATCCTATAATACCAAGAGAAACACACAGGCCTCACATCCAGCCTATATTACTGGGAAAGACACACAGAGCTCACATCCAGCCTATATTGCTGGGAGAAACACTCTGACCTCACATACAGCCTATATTACTGGGAGAGATACACAGACCTCACATCCAGCTTGTATTACTGGGAGAGACACACAGACCTCACATCCAGCCTATATTACAGGGGGAGACACACAGACCTCACATCCAGCCTACATTACTGGGAGACACACAGACCTCACATCCAACCAATATTACTGGGAGAGACACACAGAGCTCACATCCAGCCTATATTACTGGGAGAGACACACAGACCTCACATCCAGCCTATATTACTGGGAGAGACACACAGACCTCACATCCAGCCTATATTACTGGGAGAGACACACAGAGCTCACATCCATGATATATTACTGAGAGAGACACACAGACCTCACATCCAGCTTGTATTACTGGGAGAAAAACTCTGACCTCACATCCAGCCTATATTACTGGGAGAGACACACATACCTCACATCCAGCCTATATTACAGGGAGAGACACACAGACCTCACATCCAGCCTATATTACTGGGAGACACACAGACCTCACATCCAACCTATATTACTGGGAGAGACACACAGAGCTCGCATCCATGATATATTACTGGGAGAGACACACATACCTCACATCCAGCCTATATTACAGGGAGAGACACACAGACCTCACATCCAGCCTATATTACAGGGAGAGACACACAGACCTCACATCCAGCCTATATTACAGGGAGAGACACACAGACCTCACATCCAGCCTATATTACAGGGAGAGACACACAGACCTCACATCCAGCCTATATTACTGGGAGACACACAGACCTCACATCCAACCTATATTACTGGGAGAGACACACAGAGCTCACATCCATGATATATTACTGGGAGACACACATACCTCACATCCAGCCTATATTACAGGGAGAGACACACAGACCTCACATACAGCCTGTATTACTGGGAGAGACACACAGACCTCACATCCAACCTATATTACTGGGAGAGACAAACAGATTTCACATCCAGCCTATATTACTGGGAGATTATACGGTGAACTAAACCGTGAGCACTGCTACCGTAGGTGCACGGGTAGGTTCCCACACCTTTAGACTTATAAGTATAACAAAACCCGGCACTCAACTTCAATATGGGATGCTGGACAATTTATTGTGTAGTATCAACAACAAAACGTTTCGGTCCATCAGACCTTCCTCAGTTACTACAGAGTGTGAAAAAAAATGAAATAAACATAACAATTTAACATAAAGAAAATAACCAAATAGAAAAACAAAGGTATATACAACATTATGCACAAGATATGTGGACGGTCATGTACAAGTAGGAACATATTTAAATATAATGCTTAGGAACCAAGCAATGCATACCAATTTGTGAGGTGTGTAGAAATAGGTCTCTTTGCCAATAGAACCCTATTGCCAGGAAACTATAACTATATAAGGTATCTGCCATTTGGTTAAGGCACGTATAGCACCAGGCTGCACTAGATCATGACACTCAATGGCACTCCTCTCTTCCCCCTTGTTCTCCTTAGTGACTCCAATAGGGTTCTATTGGCAAAGAGACCTATTTCTACACAACTCACAAATTGGTATGCATTGCTTGTACATAATGTTGTATATACCTTTGTTTTTCTATTTGGTTATTTTCTTTATGTTAAATTGTTATGTTTATTTCATTTTTTTTCACACTCTGTAGTAACTGAGGAAGGTCTGATGGACCGAAACGTTTTGTTGTTGATACTACACAATAAATTGTCCAGCATCCCATATTGAAGTTGAGTGCTGGGTTTTGTTATACTTCTATTACTGGGAGAGACACAAAGCTCACATCCAGCCTGTGTTACTGAGAGAGACACACAGACCTCACATACAGCCTATATTACTGGGAGAGACAAACAGATTTCACATCCAGCCTATATTACTGGGAGAGACACACAGACCTAACATCCAGCCTGTATTACTGGGAGAGATACACAGACCTGACATACAGCCTGTATTACTGAGAGAGACACACAGAGGTCACATACAGCCTGTATTACTGAGAGAGACACACTGACCTCACATACAGCCTGTATTACTGGGAGAGGACACACAGAGCTCACATCCAGCCTATATTACTGGGAGAGACACACAGATTTCACATCCAGCCTATATTACTGGGAGAGACATACAGATTTCACATCCAGCCTATATTACTGAGAGAGACACACAGACCTCACATCCAGCCTATATTACTGGGAGAGACACACAGATTTCACATCCAGCCTATATTACTGAGAGAGACACACAGACCTCACAGCCTGTATTACTGGGAGAGACACACAGACCTCACATACAGCCTGTATTACTGGGAGAGATACACAGAGCTCACATCCAGCCTATATTACTGGGAGAGACACACAGACCTCACATCCAGCCTATATTACTGGGAGAGACACTCAGACCTCACATCCAGCCTATATTACTGGGAGAGACACACAGACCTCACATCCAGCCTATATTTGTTGTGAATTCTGCTCTTGGGCTCCCTCCGGTGGTTATAAGTGGTAGTGCTGCTGTCTCTGGATCGCAGCATTCATCAGGTGTGTCAAGTTTTTGCAATCCTGACTGGGCTATTTAGTCTTGCTTGACCCTTTAGTCAGTGCCAGTTGTCCATTGTTCCTGGAGGATTCACATTCCTTCCTGGTCTCTCCTGCTTTGCTGTTCATTTCAACAAAGATAAGTTCTGGCCTTGATTTTTGCTGTCCACATGCTGTGGCCTTATTGTTCAGTTCTTTTCCATGTTTTTGTCTTTTCCAGCTTGGTCTGTATAAGGATTTGTTTAGCCAAGCTGGTATTTCTGGAGATGCAGATATACCCTCCACATCTTTAGTTAGCTGTGGAGATTTTGTATTTTCTGTGGTGGATATTTTCTAGTGTTTTAATACTGACCGCATAGTACTTAGTTACATAGTTACATAGTTATTAAGGTTGAAGGAAGACTGTAAGTCCATCTAGTTCAACCCATAGCCTAACCTAACATGCCCTAACATGTTGATCCAGGGGAAGGCAAAAAAAACCCATGTGGCAAAGAGTAACTCCACATTGGGGAAAAAAATTCCTTCCCGACTCCACATATGGCAATCAGACTAGTTCCCTGGATCAACGCCTTATCAAGGAATCTAGTGTATATACCCTGTAACATTATACTTTTCCAGAAAGGTATCCAGTCCCCTCTTAAATGTAAGTAATGAATCACTCATTACAACATCATACGGCAGAGAGTTCCATAGTCTCACTGCTCTTACTGTAAAGAATCCACGTCTGTTGTTATGCTTAAACCTTCTTTCCTCCAGACGTAGAGGATGCCCCCTTGTCCCTGTCTCAGGTCTATGATTAACCCCTTCACCCCCAAGGGTGGTTTGCACGTTAATGACCGGGCCAATTTTTACAATTCTGACCACTGTCCCTTTATGAGGTTATAACTCTGGAACGCTTCAACGGATCTTGGCGATTCTGACATTGTTTTCTCGTGACATATTGTAATTCATGGTAGTGGTAAAATTTCTTTGATATTACCTGCGTTTATTTGCAAAAAAAATGGAAATTTGGCGAAAATTTTGTAAATTTTGCAATTTTCCAACTTTGAATTTTTATGCCCTTAAATCACAGAGATATGTCACACAAAATACTTAATAAGTAACATTTCCCACATGTCTACTTTACATCAGCACAATTTTGGAGCCAAAATTTTTTTTTGTTAGGGAGTTATAAGGGTAAAAAGTTGACCAGCAATTTCTCATTTTTACAACACCATTTTTTTTTAGGGACCACATCTCATTTGAAGTCATTTTGAGGGGTCTATATGATAGAAAATACCCAAGTGTGACACCATACTAAAAACTGCACCCCTCAAGGTGCTCAAAACCACATTCAAGAAGTTTATTAACCCTTCTGGTGCTTCACAGGAATTTTTGGAATGTTTAAATAAAAATGAACATTTAACTTTTTTTCACGAAAAATTTACTTCAGCTCCAATTTGTTTTATTTTACCAAGGGTAACAGGAGAAAATGGACCCCAAAAGTTGTTGTACAATTTGTCCTGAGTACGCCGATACCCCATATGTGGGGGTAAACCACTGTTTGGGCGCATGACAGAGCTCGGAAGCGAAGGAGCGCCATTTGACTTTTCAATGCAAAATTGACTGGAATTGAGATGGGACGCCATGTTGCATTTGGGGAGCCCCTGATGTGCCTAAACATTGAAACCCCCCACAAGTGACACCATTTTGGAAAGTAGACCCCCTAAGGAACTTATCTAGAGGTGTGGTGAGCACTTTGACCCACCAAGTGCTTCACAGAAGTTTATAATGCAGAACCGTAAAAATAAAAAATCATATTTTTTCACAAAAATTATTTTTCGCCCCCAATTTTTTATTTTCCCAAGGGTAAGAGAAGAAATTGGACCCCAAAAGTTGTTGTACAATTTGTCCTGAGTACGCTGATACCCCATATGTGGGGGTAAACCACTGTTTGGGCGCATGGGAGAGCTCGGAAGGGAAGTAGCACCGTTTGACTTTTCAATGCAAAATTGACAGGAATTGAGATGGGACGCCATGTTGCGTTTGGAGAGCCACTGATGTGCCTAAACATTGAAACCCCCCACAAGTGACACCATTTTGGAAAGTAGACCCCCTAAGGAACTTATCTAGATGTGTGGTGAGTGCTTTGACCCACCAAGGGCTTCACAGAAGTTTATAATGCAGAGCCGTAAAAATAAAACAAAAATTTTTTCCCACAAAAATTATTTTTCAGCCCCCAGTTTTGTATTTTCCCGAGGGTAACAGGAGAAATTGGACCCCAAAAGTTGTTGTCCAATTTGTCCTGAGTGCGCTGATACCCCATATGTGGGGGGAACCACCGTTTGGACGCATGGAAGGGCTCGGAAGTGAAGGAGCGCCATTTGGAATGCAGACTTAGATGGAATGGTCTGCAGGCGTCACATTGCGTTTGCAGAGCCCCTAATGTACCTAAACAGTAGAAACCCCACACAAGTGACACCATGTTGGAAAGTAGACCCCCTAAGGAACTTATCTAGATGTGTGGTGAGTGCTTTGACCCACCAAGGGCTTCACAGAAGTTTATAATGCAGAGCCGTAAAAATAAAACAAAACTTTTTTCCCACAAAAATTATTTTTCAACCCCAGTTTTGTATTTTCCCGAGGGTAACAGGAGAAATTGGACCCCAAAAGTTGTTGTCCAATTTGTCCTGAGTGCGCTGATACCCCATATGTGGGGGGAACCACCGTTTGGATGCATGGGAGGGCTCGGAAGGGAAGGAGCGCCATTTGGAATGCAGACTTAGATGGAATGGTCTGCAGGCGTCACATTGCGTTTGCAGAGCCCCTAATGTACCTAAACAGTAGAAGCCCCGCACAAGTGACCCCATTTTGGAAACTAGACCCCCCAAGGAACTTATCTAGATGTGTTGTAAGAACTTTGAACCCCCAAGTGTTTCACTACAGTTTATAACGCAGAGCCGTGAAAATAAAAAATCCTTTTTTTTCCCACAAAAATTATTTTTTAGCCCCCAGTTTTGTATTTTCCCAGGGGTAACAGGAGAAATTGGACCCCAAAGGTTGTTGTCCTATTTGTCCTGAGTACGCTGATACCCCATATGTTGGGGTAAACCCCTGTTTGGGCACACGGGAGAGCTCGGAAGGGAAGGAGCACTGTTTTACTTTTTCAACGCAGAATTGGCTGGAATTGAGATCGGACGCCATGTCACGTTTGGAGAGCCCCTGATGTGCCGAAACAGTGGAAACCCCCCAATTATAACTGAAACCCTAATCCAAACACACCCCTAACCCTAATCCCAACAGTAACCCTAACCACACCTCTAACCCTGACACACCCCTAACCCTAATCCCAACCCTATTCCCAACCGTAAATGTAATCTAAACCCTAACCGTAACTTTAGCCCCAACCCTAACCCTAACTTTAGCCCCAACCCTAACTGTAGCCTTAACCCTAGCCCCAACCCTAGCCCTAACCCTAATGGGAAAATGGAAATAAATACATTTTTTTTATTTTTCCCTAACTAAGGGGGTGATGAAGGGGGGTTTGATTTACTTTTATAGCGAGTTTTTTAGCGGATTTTTATGATTGGCAGCCGTCACACACTGAAAGACGCTTTTTATTGTAAAAAATATTTTTTGCGTTACCACATTTTGAGAGCTATAAATTTTCCATATTTTGGTCCACAGAGTCATGTGAGGTCTTGTTTTTTGCGGGACGAGTTGACGTTTTTATTGGTAACTTTTTGGGCACGTCACATTTTTTGATCGCTTTTTATTCCGATTTTTGTGAGGCAGAATGACCAAAAACCAGCTATTCATGAATTTCTTTTGGGAGAGGCGTTTATACTGTTCCGCGTTTGGTAAAATTGATAAAGCAGTTTTATTCTTCGGGTCAGTACGATTACAGCGATACCTCATTTATATTATTTTTTTATGTTTTGGCGCTTTTATACGATAAAAACTATTTTATGGAAAAAATAATTATTTTTGCATCGCTTTATTCTCAGGACTATAACTTTTTTATTTTTTTGCTGATTATGCTGTATGGCGGCTCGTTATTTGCGGGACAAGATGACGCTTTCAGCGGTACCATGGTTATTTATATCTGTCTTTTTGATCGCGTGTTATTCCACTTTTTGTTCGGCGGTATGATAATAAAGCGTTTTTTGCCTCGTTTTTTTTTTTTTTCTTACGGTGTTTACTGAAGGGGTTAACTAGTGGGCCAGTTTTATAGGTCGGGTCGTTACGGACGCAGCGATACTAAATATGTGTACTTTTATTGTTGTTTTTTTTATTTAGATAAAGAAATGTATTTATGGGAATAATTTTTTTTTTTTTTTTCATTATTTTGGAATATTTTTTTTTTTTTTTACACATTTGGAAATTTTTTTTTTTACTTTTTTACTTTGCCCCAGGGGGGGACAATACAGATCGGTGATCTGCCAGTTTGCATAGCACTCTGACAGATCACCGATCTGCGAGAAGTGCAGGCTGCTTCACAGTGCCTGCTCTGAGCAGGCTTCTGTGAAGCCACCTCCCTCCCTGCAGGACCCGGATCCGCGGCCATCTTGGATCCGGGTCTGGAGCAGGCAGGGAGGGAGGTAAGACCCTCGCAGCAACGCGATCACATCGCGTTGCTGCGGGGGGCTCAGGGAAGCCCGCAGGGAGCCCCCTCCCTGCGCGATGCTTCCCTGCACCGCCGGCACATCGCGATCATGTTTGATCGCGGTGTGCCGGGGGTTAATGTGCCGGGAGCGGTCCGTGACCGCTCCTGGCACATAGTGCCGGATGTCAGCTGCGATAGGCAGCTGACACCCGGCCGCGATCGGCCGCGCTCCCCCCGTGAGTGCCGCCGATCGCGCTGGACGTACTATCCCGTCGGCGGTCATACGGGCCCACCCCACCTCGACGGGATAGTACGTCGGATGTCAGGAAGGGGTTAAAAAGATCATCAGAAAGGTCTTTGTACTGTCCCCTCATATATTTATACATTAAAATAAGATCACCCCTTAGTCTTCGTTTTTCCAAACTAAATAGCCCCAAGTGTAATAATCTATCTTGGTATTGCAGACCCCCCAGTCCTCTAATAACCTTGGTCGCTCTTCTCTGCACCCGCTCCAGTTCAGCTATGTCTTTCTTATACACCGGAGACCAGAACTGTGCACAGTATTCTAAGTGTGGTCGAACTAGTGACTTGTATAGAGGTAAAATTATGTTCTCCTCATGAGCATCTATGCCTCTTTTAATACATCCCATTATTTTATTTGCCTTTGTAGCAGCTGCCTGACACTGGCCACTGAATATGAGTTTGTCATCCACCCATACACCCAGGTCTTTTTCATTGACGGTTTTGCCCAGAGTTTTAGAATTAAGCACATAGTTATACATCTTATTACTTCTACCCAAGTGCATGACCTTACATTTATCCCCATTAAAGCTCATTTGCCATTTATCAGCCCAAGCTTCTAGTTTACATAAATCATCCTGTAATATAAAATTGTCCTATCCTTTCTATTTAGCTAGAAGTGGCCTCCTTTGCTAAATTCTGATTTCAGTCTGTGTATGTTTTTTCCCTCTCCTCTCACAGTCAATATTTGTGGGGGGCTGTCTATCCTTTGGGGATTTTCTCTGAGGCAAGATAGTTTTCCCTTTTCTATCTCTAGGGGTAATTAGTCCTCCGGCTGTGTCGAGATGTCTAGGGAGTGATAGGTACATTCCATGGCTACTTCTAGTTGCGGTGTTAAGTTCAGGGTCTGCGGTCAGTACAGGTACCACCTTCTCCAGAGTACGTCTCATGCTGCTCTTAGGCCACCAGATCATAACAGTACAACTGGCCAACAATGAGTTAGCTGCATCTCAGAAGAAGGGAAGGAAAGTGCTGAGCCATTTTTTTTTCTGTAGTCTGTTGTGTTTTTTTTTTTTTCCTCTTTACCTCTGGGTGGCTCAGGAGTTCGGCGCTGGTATGGATGTTCAGGGATTGGCTTCTCGTGTGGATCAACTTGCTGCTAGAGTACAGGGTATTTCCGATTATATCGTGCAGACTCCGGTTTTAGAGCCTAGAATTCCAACTCCTGATTTGTTTCTTGGGGACAGGTCCAAATTTTTGAGCTTTAAAAATAACTGTAAACTGTTTTTTGCCCTGAAACCCCGTTCCTCTGGTGATCCCATTCAGCAGGTTAAAATTGTTATATCTCTGCTGCGTGGTGACCCCCAGGATTGGGCATTTGCCCTGGAACCTGGGAATCCGGCGTTGCTTAATGTAGACACCTTTTTTCAGGCGCTTGGGTTATTGTATGATGAACCTAATTCAGTGGATCATGCTGAGAAGACCTTGTTGGCCCTGTGTCAGGGTCAAGAAGCGGCAGAATCATATTGCCAGAAATTTAGAAAATGGTCTGTACTGACTAAATGGAATGAGGATGCCTTGGCGGCAATCTTCAGAAAGGGTCTTTCTGAATCCGTTAAAGATGTTATGGTGGGGTTCCCCACGCCTGCTGGTCTGAGTGATTCTATGTCTCTGGCCATTCAGATTGATCAGCGCTTGCGCGAGCGCAGAGTTGTGCACACTATGGCATTGTCTTCTGAGCGGAGTCCTGAGCCTATGCAGTGTGATAGGATTGTGTCTAGAGCTGAACGACAAGGATTCAGACGTCAGAATAGGTTGTGTTTTTACTGCGGCAATTCTGCCCATGTTATTTCTGATTGCCCTAAGCGTACCAAGAGAATCGCTAGTTCTGTTACCATCAGTACTGTACAACCTAAATTTCTGTTATCTGTGACCCTGATCTGCTCATTATCGTCATTTTCTGTCATGGCATTTGTGGATTCAGGTGCCGCTCTAAACTTAATGGACTTAGAATTTGCCAGACGTTGTGGTTTCCCCTTGCAGCCTTTGCAGAGTCCTATTCCTTTGAGGGGCATTGATGCTACACCGTTGGCTAAAAATAAACCTCAGTTTTGGACACAGCTGACCATGTGCATGGCGCCAGCCCATCAGGAAGATTGTCGTTTTCTGGTGTTGCATAATTTGCATGATGCTATTGTGCTGGGTTTCCCATGGTTACAGGTGCATAATCCGGTATTAGATTGGAAATCTATGTCTGTGACTAGTTGGGGTTGTCAGGGGGTTCATGGTGACGTTCCTTTGACGTCAATTGCCTCCTCCCCCTCTTCTGAAATTCCTGAGTTTTTGTCAGATTTCCAGGATGTATTCAATGAGCCCATGTCCAGTTCCCTTCCACCGCATAGGGACTGATTGTGCTATTGACTTTATTCCAGGCTGTAAGTTCCCTAAGGGCCGACTTTTCAACCTGTCTGTGCCAGAACATACCGCCATGCGGAGCTATGTTAAGGAGTCCTTGGAGAAGGGGCATATTCGGCCATCTTCTTCACCATTGGGAGCAGGTTTTTTTTTTGTTGCCAAAAAAGATGGCTCCTTGAGACCCTGTATTGATTATCGCCTCTTGAATAAGATCACGGTCAAATTCCAATACCCTTTGCCTTTGCTTTCTGATCTGTTTGCTAGGATTAAGGGGGCTAGTTGGTTTACTAAGATTGACCTTCGAGAGGCATATAATCTTGTTCGTATTAAGCAGGGTGACGAATGGAAAACTGCGTTTAATACGCCCGAAGGTCATTTTGAATACCTTGTGATGCCATTCGGACTATCTAATGCTCCATCTGTGTTTCAGTCCTTCATGCATGATATATTTCGGAATTATCTTGATAAATTCATGATTGTATATTTGGATGATATTTTGATTTTTTCAGATGATTGGGAGTCTCATGTGAAACAAGTCAGGATGGTATTTCAGATCCTTCGTGATAATGCCTTGTTTGTGAAGGGGTCTAAGTGCCTCTTTGGAGTACAGAAGATTTCTTTTTTGGGCTTCATTTTTTCTCCCTCATCTATAAAGATGGATCCAGTTAAGGTTCAGGCCATTCATGATTGGATTCAGCCCACATCCGTGAAGAGCCTTCAGAAATTTTTGGGCTTTGCTGATTTTTATCGCCGTTTCATTGCCAACTTCTCCAGTGTGGTTAAACCCCTGACCGATTTGACGAAGAAAGGCGCTGATGTGACGAATTGGTCCTCTGCGGCTGTTTCTGCCTTTCAGGAGCTTAAACGCCGATTTACTTCTGCCCCTGTGTTGCATCAGCCGGATGTTTCTCTTCCTTTTCAGGTTGAGGTTGACGCTTCTGAGATTGGGGCAGGGGCCGTTTTGTCTCAGAGGAATTCTGATGGATCCTTGATGAAACCGTGTGCCTTCTTTTCTCGGAAGTTTTCGCCTGCGGAACGCAATTATGATGTCGGCATTCGTGAGTTGTTGGCTATGAAGTGGGCATTTGAGGAGTGGCGACATTGGCTTGAGGGGGCCAAGCACCGTATTGTGGTCTTGACCGATCATAAGAATCTGATTTACCTCGAGTCTGCCAAACAGCTGAATCCTAGACAGGCCCGATGGTCCCTGTTTTTCTCCCGTTTTGATTTTGTGGTCTCGTATCTTCCGGGTTCTAAGAATGTTAAGGCTGATGCCCTCTCTAGGAGCTTTTTGCCTGATTCTCCTGGGGTCCTTGAGCCGGTCGGCATTCTGAAGGAAGGGGTGATTCTTTCTGCCATCTCCCCTGATTTACGACGGGTTCTTCAGGAATTTCAAGCTGACAAACCTGACCGCTGTCCAGTGGGGAAACTGTTTGTTCCTGACAGATGGATTAGTAAAGTGATTTCGGAGGTTCATTGTTCTGTGTTGGCTGGTCATCCTGGGATTTTTGGTACCAGAGATTTGGTTGGTATGTCCTTTTGGTGGCCTTCTTTGTCACGGGATGTGCGTTCTTTTGTGCAGTCCTGTGGGACTTGTGCGCTGGCCAAGCCTTGCTGTTCCCGCGCTAGTGGGTTGCTTTTGCCTTTGCCGGTCCCTGAGAGGCCTTGGACACATATTTCTATGGATTTTATTTCAGATCTTCCGGTTTCCCAGAGGATGTCGGTTATCTGGGTGGTTTGTGACCGGTTTTCTAAGATGGTTCATTTGGTACCTTTGCCTAAGTTGCCTTCCTCTTCTGATTTGGTTCCGTTGTTTTTTCAGCATGTGGTTCGTTTGCATGGCATTCCGGAGAATATTGTGTCCGATAGAGGTTCCCAGTTTGTTTCTAGGTTTTGGCGGGCCTTTTGTGCTAGGCTGGGCATTGATTTGTCTTTTTCTTCCGCATTTCATCCTCAGACAAATGGCCAAACCGAGCGAACTAATCAGACTTTGGAAACTTATTTGAGATGCTTTGTGTCTGCTGATCAGGATGATTGGGTGGCTTTCTTGCCATTGGCCGAGTTTGCCCTTAATAATCGGGCTAGTTCTGCTACCTTGGTTTCACCCTTCTTTTGTAACTCTGGTTTTCACCTCGTTTTTCTTTGGGGCAGGTTGAGCCTTTTGATTGTCCTAGGGTGGACTCTGTGGTTGACAGGTTGCAGCAAATTTGGGCTCATGTTGTTGACAATTTGGTGTTGTCTCAGGAAGAGGCTCAGCGTTTTGCTAACCATCGACAGTGTGTTGGTTCCCGGCTTCGGGTTGGGGATTTGGTCTGTTTGTCTTCCCGTCATGTTCCTATGAAGGTTTCTTCCCCTAAGTTTAAGCCTCGGTTTATTGGCCCTTATAGGATTTCTGAGATTACCAATCCAGTGTCTTTTCGTTTGGCCCTTCCAGCCTCTTTTTCCATCCATAATGTTTTTCATAGATCTTTGTTGCGGAAATATGTGGTGCCCGTTGTTCCCTCTGTTGATCCTCCTGCCCCGGTGTTGATTGATGGGGAGTTGTAGTATGTGGTTGAGAAGATTTTGGATTCTCGTTTTTCGAGGCGGAAGCTTCAGTATCTTGTCAAATGGAAGGGTTATGGCCAGGAGGATAATTCTTGGGTTGCTGCCTCCGATGTTCATGCTGAGGATTTGGTTTGTGCCTTTCATTTGGCTCGTCCGGATCGGCCTGGGGGCTCTGGTGAGGGTTCGGTGACCCCTCCTCAAGGGGGGGGGTACTGTTGTGAATTCTGCTCTTGGGCTCCCTCCGGTGGTTATAAGTGGTAGTGCTGCTGTCTCTGGATCGCAGCATTCATCAGGTGTGTCAAGTTTTTGCAATCCTGACTGGGCTATTTAGTCTTGCTTGACCCTTTAGTCAGTGCCAGTTGTCCATTGTTCCTGGAGGATTCACATTCCTTCCTGGTCTCTCCTGCTTTGCTGTTCATTTCAACAAAGATAAGTTCTGGCCTTGATTTTTGCTGTCCACATGCTGTGGCCTTATTGTTCAGTTCTTTTCCATGTTTTTGTCTTTTCCAGCTTGGTCTGTATAAGGATTTGTTTAGCCAAGCTGGTATTTCTGGAGATGCAGATATACCCTCCACATCTTTAGTTAGCTGTGGAGATTTTGTATTTTCTGTGGTGGATATTTTCTAGTGTTTTAATACTGACTGCATAGTACTCTGTCCTATCCTTTCTATTTAGCTAGAAGTGGCCTCCTTTGCTAAATTCTGATTTCAGTCTGTGTATGTTTTTTCCCTCTCCTTTCACAGTCAATATTTGTGGGGGGCTGTCTATCCTTTGGGGATTTTCTCTGAGGCAAGATAGTTTTCCCTTTTCTATCTCTAGGGGTAATTAGTCCTCCGGCTGTGTCGAGATGTCTAGGGAGTGATAGGTACATTCCACGGCTACCTCTAGTTGCGGTGTTAAGTTCAGGGTCTGCGGTCAGTACAGGTACCACCTTCTCCAGAGTACGTCTCATGCTGCTCTTAGGCCACCAGATCATAACAATATTACTGGGAGAGATACACAGAGCTCACATCCAGCCTATATTGCTGGGAGAGACACACAGACCTCACATCCAGCTTATTTTACTGGGAGAGACACATAGAGCTCACATCCAGCCTATTTTACTGGGAGAGATACACAGAGCTCACATCCAGCCTATATTACTGGGAGAGACACACAGACCTCACATCCAGCCTATTTTACTGGGAGAGACACACAGAGCTCACATCCAGCCTATATTACTGAGAGAGACACACAGATTTCACATCCAGCCTATATTACTGAGAGAGACACACAGACCTCACAGCCTGTATTACTCGGAGAGACACACAGACCTCACATACAGCCTATATTACTGGGAGAGATACACAGACCTCACATCCAGCCTATATTACTGGGAGAGATACACACAGCTCACATCCAGCCTATATTACTGGGAGAGTCATGCAGACCTCACATCCTGCCTATAATACTGGGAGAGACACACAGACCTCACATACAGCCTGTATTACTGGGAGAGATACACAGAGCTCACATCCAGCCTATATTACTGGGAGAGACACACAGACCTCACATACAGCCTGTATTACTGGGAGAGACACACAGACCTCACATCCAGCCTATATTACTGGGAGAGACACACAGACCTCACATCCAGCCTATATTACTGGGAGAGACACACAGACCTCACATCCAGCCTATATTACTGGGAGAGACACACAGACCTCACATCCAGCTTATATTACTGGGAGAGACACACAGACCTCACATACAGCCTGTATTACTGGGAGAGACACACAGACCTCACATCCAGCCTATATTACTGGGAGAGACACACAGACCTCACATCCAGCCTATATTACTGGGAGAGACACACAGACCTCACATCCAGCCTATATTACTGGGAGAGACACACAGACCTCACATCCAGCCTATATTACTGGGAGAGACACACAGACCTCACATCCAGCTTATATTACTGGGAGAGACACACAGACCTCACATACAGCCTGTATTACTGGGAGAGACACACAGACCTCACATCCAGCCTATATTACTGGGAGAGACACACAGACCTCACATCCAGCCTATATTAATGGGACAGACAGACAGATCTCACATCCAGCCTATATTACTGGGAAAGACACACAGAGCTCACATCCAGCCTATATTACTGGGAGAGACAGCTCCACAAGACAAAAAATATGAAACATAGATCAATCTACAAGACCGTGGCCAGTAGAAATTCTACATCTGTGGCAATGAAAAGATGCAAATAATCAAAGATAGCTGAGAGCTGTGCTGTACAAGTCCACAAGACTATACAAAACCCCTTTGTTAGCAATGATGGCACCCATAGTGATCATTTTTTCAATGAAAGTAATCATTTATGATTGACATGCTTCTTTAATATTTGGGTTTCCGAAAACCTCTTTCCTCCGACTACAGTTTGTTTAAAAAAAATCACCCTCCCCTGTTCCAGCACTGAGTCTCTGTTAATGCTCAACAGTGCTGTAGGCAGTAAATGATCTTGTGCCATCGACTGAGCTCATTGATTGGCTGCAGCGCACACAGCACACAATGGAAGCAGTGGTGGAGACTCAGTGTTGGACCTGGGGAGGGTGAATAAAGCGCACATTCTTTCTTAAACATTTCACATCTTTCTTCATCTAACAGATGTAGGATAAATGTCACTTCAATGACACAATGTAACTGCAGCCATGGAGGGGAATGTGGAATTATTATTTTTTGCACATTTTTTATTCCACATAAAAGACATTTCTTTGACGTTTGATTTATTTTACCACAAGGGCTTTGTAGGAAGCAACTTGGAAAATCTTCAGCCTCGGCGAGACAGGACGGCCTTTTGTTCGGAGAGGTTGATGTACAGTATGAAGGGATGGCAAACAGATTAGCTGGAGGAGGGATGAAAGGACGGGACGGAGGAGTGGGCCTTACCTGCAGCCATCTGGGCTCTGCTCCGGCAGCTTACCTTGGCCTGGACTCACCCGCTCCTGGGGAGACTCTGCGCTGAGGTTTGGCTTGGCACGCGTGCAGTAATGAGTTAATTGTACAAGTCTATCGGTTTATATATACGAGGCTTGTGATGTCAGCAAAGGCAAATTATAGACGCAGAAACCGTCATCTGCTGCCAACAGCCCCGGACACCAATACTGCCGGGAGCCGGAGCTGGCACTGGTACGAAACGGACAGGTTTACTATTGGGTGAGTCCACTGTACGGAGAAGAATCGTATCAGGACTCACAAAGGGGCAAGTGAAAGGACCTGACTGTACAGATGACAAAATCCTCATGTTACCCCCCACTGCTGGCACAGCGGGTATTTATTTTACTGGGGTGAATAAAAGAAACATTTTTGCAATGACCATGGGGAGAACGACAGATATAAAAAATATTATGTGTAAATCAAAGCTCAAATCTCTTTCCCAAAAATGTGAAACTAAGTCAGAAACGTGACTTCTTTCTTCAAATATAGGTTTATTGCTAAAGTAAATAAATCAGATCTATGTATGTGACTAATATGTATCTACAGTATGTTCTCATGTCTGTTTCCAAATATCTATCATCTATCTATCATCTATCCATTATCTAACAATTATCTATTATCTATCTATTATCTATTTATTATCTATTATCTATCTATTATCTGTCTATTATCTATATATTATCTATCTATCATCTATCTATCATCCATCTATCTATCTATTATCTATCATCTATCTATCTATCTATTATCTATCTATCTCTCTATTATCTATCTATCTATCTATCTATCTATCTATCTATCATCTATTTATTATCTATTATCTATCTATTATCTAGCTATCATCTATTATCTATCTAATATCTATTATCTATCATCTATCTATCTATCATCTATCTATATCTATTATCTATCTATCTATCTATCTATCATCTATCTATATCTATCTATGTATTATCTATCTATATCTATTAATCTATTATTTATCTTTCTTAATATCTATCTACATGATCTCATATCTATTTATCCGTCTCTTCTTTCAGACTTCTTTTTCTTTCTTATTTTTGTTGATTTCTTCCTGGCTTGTGAAAAAAAAACACAATGATTTTCATAT
The DNA here is from genome assembly GCF_051348905.1 of Ranitomeya variabilis. Classification (NCBI taxonomy): domain Eukaryota; kingdom Metazoa; phylum Chordata; class Amphibia; order Anura; family Dendrobatidae; genus Ranitomeya; species Ranitomeya variabilis. The sequence continues at coordinate 30,784,863 of NC_135234.1, read as the reverse complement.
GTTTTTAAAAGTTTTTTGTGTGCCATTTTTTATACACAAATTATTTTTTCCGCTTTAGCTAAGCCTATGGGAAAACACACGAAAAATGCACAATATCCAGAGAGTGTTGTACTTGTAAGGAGTCACACACAAAAAAACAGTGTGAAGAATACCCCCAAAATATAATTTTTGCAGTTCCTTTCAATTCTTTTTTTTTTTTTTACTAAACCACAGTTAACATTTTGCCACAGTAACATTGGAAAACAAAACTGCAGAAAAATAACCCAAAACATCTTTTGACAAAAGTGCAGCACATGAAACTACTCTTCTGCTTTTATATCGCAGCTTCTCTTTTTCTTCGCCTGTATGTAAATAATCTTTGGGTGTCACAATTAAAGAGTCGGCCAACAACTTAACAGAAAACCACAAAAAAAATGATGGTTTTGTTTTCATTTTACTGACTGACTGGCATGTGGCACAGCACTCATTCTGGAAGTCACAAACGTATAATAAATGAAGAGTGATTTAGAGCTGTTGCCCCTCAAAGTTTTTCTCTGCACGCTGATGCTCCTGAGTCTGACCACTAGTATAAATTGTAACTTAAAGAGAATCTTTCAGTAGGTTTTTGAGAGCAGCATGATTTAAGCATACCTCCCAACTTTTGAAGATGGGAAAGAGGGACAAAGTTTGCGGCGCGCTTTGCGCGCCGCGGCAAATTTTAGGCCACGCCTCTGACCACACCCATTCATAATTAGTCACACCCATATCCACATCCCAACCACACCCATTTAGCACTGCCGATCACACTGTTTCATATACAATAATTATAAACAAAAAAATATGGCCACACAGTGCCCCATACTGTATAATGGCCACACATGATGCTCCATACTGTATAATGAACACACATGACGCTCCATACTGTATAATGGCCACACATGATGCTCCATACTGTATAATGAACACACATGATGCTCCATACTGTATGACCGCAAATGATGCTCCATACTGTATAATGACCGCACATGATGCTCCAGACTGTATAATGACCGCACATGATGCTCCATACTGTATAATGACCCCACATGATGCTCCATACTGTATAATGACCGCACATGATGCTCCATACTGTATAATGACCGCACATGATGCTCCATACTGTATGACCGCAAATGATGCTCCATACTGTATAATGACCGCACATGATGCTCCAGACTGTATAATGACCGCACATGATGCTCCAGACTGTATAATGACCGCACATGATGCTCCAGACTGTATAATGACCGCACATGATGCTCCAGACTGTATAATGACCGCACATGATGCTCCAGACTGTATAATGACCGCACATGATGCTCCAGACTGTATAATGACCGCACATGATGCTCCATACTGTATAATGGCCGCACATGATGCTCCATACTGTATAATGGCCACACATGATGCTCCATACTGTATGACCGCAAATGATGCTCCATACTGTATAATGACCGCACATGATGCTCCAGACTGTATAATGACCGCACATGATGCTCCATACTGTATAATGACCCCACATGATGCTCCATACTGTATAATGACCGCACATGATGCTCCATACTGTATAATGACCGCACATGATGCTCCATACTGTATGACCGCAAATGATGCTCCATACTGTATAATGACCGCACATGATGCTCCAGACTGTATAATGACCGCACATGATGCTCCAGACTGTATAATGACCGCACATGATGCTCCAGACTGTATAATGACCGCACATGATGCTCCAGACTGTATAATGACCGCACATGATGCTCCAGACTGTATAATGACCGCACATGATGCTCCAGACTGTATAATGACCGCACATGATGCTCCATACTGTATAATGGCCGCACATGATGCTCCATACTGTATAATGGCCACACATGATGCTCCATACTGTATAATGGCCGCACATGATGCTCCATACTGTATAATGGCCACACATGATGCTCCATACTGTATAATGACCGCACATGATGCTCCATACTGTATAATGACCGCACATGATGCTCCATACTGTACAATGACCGCACATGATGCTCCATATTGTATAATGACCGCACATGATGCTCCATACTGTATAATGACCGCACATGATGCTCCATACTGTATAATGGCCACACATAATGCTCCATACTGTATAATGACCGCACATGATGCTCCATACTGTATAATGACCGCACATGATGCTCCATATTGTATAATGACCACACATGATGCTCCATACTGTATAATGACATACAGGCACGCAGCTCACACACAGGCACGCAGCTCACACGCACGCAGCTCACAAACACATGCAGCTTTGACACAAATGCATCACACACGCAGCCATCACACACACACGCAGCCATCACACACACACACACGCAGCCATCACACACACACAGCCATCACACACACACACGCAGCCATCACACACACACACACACGCAGCCATCACACACACATGCAGCCATCACACACACACGCAGACATCACACACGCAGCCATCACACACACACACACACGCAGCCATCACACACACACGCAGCCATCACACACACGCAGCCATCACACACACACAGCCATCACACACACACAGCCATCACACACACACAGCCATCACACACACACAGCCATCACACACACACAGCCATCACACACACGCAGCCATCACACACACACAGCCATCACACACACACGCAGCCATCACACACACGCAGCCATCACACACACGCAGCCATCACACACACGCAGCCATCACACACACGCAGCCATCACACACACACACGCAGCCATCACACACACACGCAGCCATCACACACACAGCCATCACACACACACACGCAGCCATCACACACACACACACACGCGCAGCCATCACACATGCAGCCATCACACACACACGCAGCCATCACACACACACACGCAGCCATCACACACACACACGCAGCCATCACACACACACGCAGCCATCACACACACACACACGCAGCCATCACACACACACAGCCATCACACACACACACGCAGCCATCACACACACACACACACGCAGCCATCACACACACATGCAGCCATCACACACACACGCAGACATCACACACGCAGCCATCACACACACACACACACGCAGCCATCACACACACACGCAGCCATCACACACACGCAGCCATCACACACACACAGCCATCACACACACACAGCCATCACACACACACAGCCATCACACACACACAGCCATCACACACACACAGCCATCACACACACGCAGCCATCACACACACACAGCCATCACACACACACGCAGCCATCACACACACGCAGCCATCACACACACGCAGCCATCACACACACGCAGCCATCACACACACGCAGCCATCACACACACACACGCAGCCATCACACACACACGCAGCCATCACACACACAGCCATCACACACACACACGCAGCCATCACACACACACACACACGCGCAGCCATCACACATGCAGCCATCACACACACACGCAGCCATCACACACACACACGCAGCCATCACACACACACACGCAGCCATCACACACACACGCAGCCATCACACACACACACGCAGCCATCACACACACACACACGCAGCCATCACACACACACACACGCAGCCATCACACACACACAGCCATCACACACACACACGCAGCCATCACACACACGCAGCCATCACACACACACACACGCAGCCATCACACACACACAGCCATCACACACACACACGCAGCCATCACACACACGCAGCCATCACACACACACACACGCAGCCATCACACACACACAGCCATCACACACACACACCCAGCCATCACACACACACACACGCAGCCATCACACACATCACACACACACAATCTCCTCTGTGATGCAGGGGCGGCTGATGTCCATGTGCAGCTCTCTGCTGAAGTCTTCAGTCTCCTGCTCACAGCTCTGCACTATCCCGGCACCTCCCCCGTCTCTCCTTCTCTGCCGGGATAGCAGCTAAGAGCAGAAGCCGGAGCTCCGTGCACACACAGCCAGAGGTAGTGAATCGCTGACCTTTCTTCTTGATTGCTGCAGGCTCTCTCCTTCAGCGTGGCAGCGCCGCACAGGGGGCGGGAGGGGGGGGGGGGTGTTGCGCGGGCGGTCAGGAGGCAGCTTTTATATAAAAAAAAAAAAAAACAGGCTCTCTCTACGTCCCGGAAGTGGGCGGGGCTTCACCGGCGGCCGCAAATTCGGGATTTTAAATGCCCGAAGCGGGACAGCGGGACCCCGGTGCCAAAGCGGGACTGTCCCGCTGAAATCGGGACGGTTGGGAGGTATGATTTAAGGACAGAAACCCTGATTCTAGCGATGTGTCACTTACCAGGCTGCTTGCTGCAGGTTTGATAAAATCACAGTTTTTTATGCTCCAGTTCTTTAATGCTGAGCTTTGTATGTATAACCCCGCCCACACTACTGATTGGTTGCTTTCCGCTCATGCACAGTGTACACAGAAATCTGCCAATCAGAGTTGTGGGTGGGGTTATGCAGAGCTCAGCATTCAGAGAACTTCTCGATCCGCAACAGATAAAACTGTAATTTTATTAAAACTGCAGCAAGCAACCCAGTAAGTGACACATCGCCGGAATCAGGGTCTCTGCCCCTACATGATGCTGCTCTACGATAACGTAGTAAAAACCTGGTGACAGATTCCCTTTAAGCCCATTTATTCAGGATTTGGCAGGTTCTGTCACTTGACAAGAACAAAAAACGTAGGGAGCGCTACTATAGGGCATGTCTAAATAAGGACTAATACGAACGGGGCTGCTGCCTCGTGCACGGAGAGGCTAAACATGTGGAGAGGAGGAGAAAAAGATCCATGCATACAAGGCGCACACCCAAAAATCACAAGACAATGTTTAAATTATGTGCAATATTTATTAGTAGACATCATAAAACCATTAAAAAAACACATAGTCCCATATGACTATGACATATCAATACAATGTGAAGGCAAAGTGCAGCATATATATGTGTGCTTCATCAGGGGAAGTGCACTGGGGAAGGGGGTCAACCAACCTTAATTAATAGTGGAGCAATCAGGCATAACATCTGGCTGGTGTGTGGAGAGCAGAGCGGTGAAAAGCCAGAAGACTATCCTGGCCAGGATAGACACATGCGCAGAGAGAAAAAAAAACCTTTCTTTTGGGAGGAATATTGAAATATCAAGTGCACAGAGACCATTGATCAGAGGGCCCATATTTAAAAGGGTGGCCATTTAAAAGTGTCTATATATCAACAACCCCTATAATAAGTGGGACCATATAACATATAGTGGGTTTTTATCCCCCGTATGCTCAAATCTGCCAATAGAAAGCGCAAAAAGAAATATCGGCCCAGGGGAGAAACACAAAAAAAATCCACAATTGAAAGTGCCTATGTGCCAGCAGCCCTTATGATAAAGGGTTACCACCCATGTTGGGTGGTGCTGAACAGAACGCTAGGAAAAATTAAAAGTAAAGAAAATGAGAAATATAAGGGGAAAAAAAGGAAAAAATAAAAATAAATATGGACAAGCAAAAAAGGTAAAATAACATATGGAAAAAAAAGAGCTAAGGAACATAAAAATAAATTGAATGAAAGTATATAACGTAAATGTGCACATATAAATCACACATTACACATGAGCACATTGCGCATAAAGAAAAAAAGAGAAAAAAAACACAAAAGCCTATATAACATACAAAATACAATAAATAACAAGTAAATGAAGACATCATCCCAAAAAGCTTGTGTAAAGGTGCTCCTCATTGAGGCCATTGGGAGCCAGGCTTCGTAGGTTGAAAATCCAGCGTGATTCGGTTTCAAGTAAAAGTTTCTTGAGATTTCCGCCTCTAGTATTCAGGTGAACCCTCTGTAAACCAAAAAATCGAATATTAGTGACCGACCCACCATGTTTGGTCAAAAAATGGGAGACCACCGGGGTCAGGGTCTTAACTTTTTTGGCATCAGAGGACGCTAAGTGTATTGTGGAAAGGTGCTTCTGTGCTCTTTTCCTGAATTTCTGAGTGGTTTGACCTATATAGACCCTGCTGCAGGGGCAAATGATAGCATAAATGATGTTCGTGGTCTTGCAGTTAATATACGACCTTAAATGATAAATTTTCTGGTCAGTGGGATTGGTAAAGAAATCCTTAGTGACAGGAACATAGGGACAGACACTGCAATCCCCACAAGGGAAAGACCCCATCAAGCGGGTACCCCGATTCAGTCTGATGGAAGGACGTGTAAAGTGGCTCCTTGTCAAAATATCCCCCAAATTGGGGGCCCTCTTAGCAGTCATGAGGGGACGAGGGGCTACAAGAGGCGAAGTTTGATCATCCGTAGTAAGTATGTCCCAGTGGGTCGTAAGAATGTTTCTCGCCTGACTCCATTGGTCGCTATAGTCCAAGATGAAACGGACAAATTTGTCCTTGGAACGTTTGTTGGAAGAAAGTAACGAATCCTGGCTATGCCCCCTGGCCCTTTGAAATGCAGAAGAGATCAATATCTTGGGGTAGCCACGTTTTCGAAACCTGGTCATAAGGATTCTAGATTGGAGAGAAAAATCTTCATCCAAAGTACAATTACGGCAAATTCACAAGAATTGGCCAACAGGAATACCCCTTTTGGTGTGATGGGGGTGGAAGCTATCGTACCTGAGTAAACTGTTTGTTGCTGTGGGTTTACGAAAAAGGTCCGTGATAAGGCCATCTTCCTGAATGGAGACCTTCAAGTCCAGAAAAGTAACTGATGTAAAAGAAAAAGTATGTGTCAAGACAATGTTAAACTCATTCCGATTTAATTCCTGTAGAAACTGAAGACACTCCTGGTCAGTACCAGTCCATGTGAAGAAGACATCATCAATGAACCTGTGCCACTGTTGAACATGTTTACTGAAGAAGTCGGATTTGTAGACAAAAAATTCTTCCCACCAGCCCAAAAAGATGTTAGCCGATACCTGTCGGTAGAAGGAGTGGTCAAAGAGAAAATAATTCTGCTGCAAAATAAATTTCAAAAGATCAATCAAAAAAGAAGCGTGAAGACGATCGACAGTACTCTGTCTCCTAAGGAAGTGACCCACTGCCTCCAAACCATCATGATGGACGATATTCGAGTACAAAGACTCGACATCACAAGTTACCAGCAAGGTTCGTCTTTCCAGAGAAACATTTCGGCAAACGTGAATGAAATGGGCCGAGTCCCTAATGTAAGAGGGTAAGGCAGTGGCAATGGGCTGCAGGTAGAAATCAATGTAAACATTGGCTTTTTCACAAAGGCTCCCTATACTGGACACAATGGGGCATCCAGGCGGTGTGACAGGGTCTTTGTGAACTTTAGGAAGCAGATAAAAGGTGGGAACGACTGGAAACTCAACCCTGAGATATTGTTTGGTACTGTTGTTAATAATACTATTGTCAAAAGCCTGACCCAATACTGAATTGAATTTGAGAATATTTCCGTTGGGTCTGAAGGTAATTAAACATAGAATTTCTTATTGTTAAGCTGTTTCAGAGCTTCCTCGATATAAAGATGTACAGGCCACAGAACCACGTTCCCACCCTTATCTGCCTCTTTAATAATGAAATCTTTATTGTTTTTGAGTGAGCTAAGTGCTTTTTACTCATTGGGAGTAAGTTTGTTAGGGACCCCCGAGAGGGATGGAAGTTGCATAATGTCCCTCTTGGTCAGTTCAAAGAAAAATTTTATTGCGGGAAAAAGAGAAAAAGAAGGGGAAGCCAATGATTTATTTCTGTACGGAAATAAAATCCTACCTTGTGTACCCTCATTCTCCTGTAGGAGGTCAAGAAGATCCTGAAGAGCCTGTGTTTCTTCCATCCCCAAGTTTCTTGCCATTTCAGGTTTATGGGGAATAGCCTGTAAGGCCTATTTCACATTTCCGTCTTTCAGCTCCCGTCGCAGTACGTCGATTTTTGAAAATGCATTTTCCCATTGACTTGTATTAGCGACATATCGCGACGTATTGCGACGGATAGACACACGTTTCGTCCGTCGTGCACTGGATCCTGCGGAATTTGGCGGTACGTCGTCTGGAAAAACGTTCAAGGGAACGTTTTTCTGTACGTTGTATCCTGTGTTTCAGACTGCGTATGCCCGGCAGGAAATCTCGCCCTCTCTCTCTCCTCCCCGGGACTTTAGACTGGACAGCAGACACGTTGAAACACTGCATCCGCTGCACACGTTATCCACTATTTTCCAAACGTCCGTTGGTACGTCGCGCCGACGCTTTTTGACGGCTGATTACCGACGGAAATGTAACAGAAGCCTAAGACTAATTTCCGGCAGAACAAAAAAAAGATCCTTAACACGAATAAATTTATCTAATGTTTTGGAGGGGGAGAAAGTGAGGCCCTTCTGTAAAAGAGATAAGTCAGCTGAAGATAAAGTGTCGTTAGAAAGATTAATTACCTGTAGTTGTGTCGAGGTTGTTGATGAATCCTGCCCATGAGAAGATGAAATAGGGAGGATATTCATCTGTTGCGAGTTTTGTAGGTTTGGCGGAAGGGGGATTTCTGACCCTTGTAGAAGTTGGTTCTTTTTCTTTTGCCCCCACATCGTGTCCTGCGTCCAGATCGCTGCCTCCTGAAGATAAAAAAATCACTTGAACTTGTTGCCCCTTGAGGAGGATCTAAACAGGGACCAAGTGGATTGACTGCAGTGCGATCAGTGAAATGTTTGTTGCCAAAATATCTCCACTTAAAGGCAGCGTTGTTATCAAAATCAGAACGGTCTCGATGAAACTTCTTAAGTTTTTTTGGAAATAACTTCTGCTTCAAACTTATCCAACGTATCTTTTAGTTTTTAGTTTCAATAAGTTTTATTTTCCGAAATGCAAACAGATTCAAGAAAAATTTTTCCGTAACCAGTTCCCACGCAGGGGAGGTTATGTGTAGATAATACAAAACTAGTACAACTGTAACAACATAAACAAAGACAAAATAAGACGTAAACAAGAGGTTAAAGAAGCAAGGGGGAAGTGAGGGAGTAACTGAGAGATCCATTCATCGTGGTGCAGTGATGAGAACGAATGGGGCGGGGGGGGAGAGTCTGAGGAATTCTATTGAGGCATATGTATTCAGGTCCTCACAGAGATAATGTTAAGACTTGGCCAAGGTTAATATTAGGGTCCCTTTCAATCCAGGGTTTCCAGGTCTGGTAGAAGATGTCCCATGAGTCATTCCTTGTAGCCTGTATTCGTTCATAAAGCATGAAGGTGTTCATCTTGTCCATAACCATTGATATTGAGAGGGAAGGAGCTTTCCATTTCGTCGCAATGTGTAGTTTCGTAGCCATACAAAGCTGGTTGACCAGGTTATGAAATTTGTTGGAAAAACCAGGATATTTAGCTCCTAAGAGGAATACAGTTGGATCAAGTTGGATCTTTTTGCCGAACAGACCCTCTACTATGGATTGGGTCTTTCACCACAGAGCTGAGACGACCGGGCATTCCCACCATATGTGCATTATGTCTCCCAAGGCCCCACACCCTCTAAAACAGTTCTAGAGCAGTTTGCTCGGAACCTGATATGTCCTGTGTAGTAGCCTAATGGATGTCTCAACAAGAGAGGTTTGGTAACTACCCCTGGAAAGTGCACAACAACACCTCCGCCAGTTCTCAATGGACATATTCACATTCAGATCACTCTCCCACTGTGTCATAAATTTAAGCTTTTCGTCACCTAATGTAGTATCTTTTAGTTTTTGTTTGAAACTGGCAACCTGAGTGCTATCAAATGTAGAGAGCTTGGACTCCAGATTCTTAATTTGTGTTTTGGTCAGTCCTAGAAGTTCTTTATCATTTTTCTCTTCCTCTCCACAGGTTCTGGCACTTGGACCCCTACCAATTAGAAAGTGTCTGATAGCAGAAAAGCATTCATTTTTTAAGTGAAAAAAATCACGTCAAAGCAAAAAGGGCTGCATGAATAAGGAGTGAAAAAATTGTACAGCCATTTAAAATGAAAGAAAAAACTACTATAAGAATGCTGTTAAACAGTAAAATAAATAATCCTCTTATTGATTTCTGGCCTGATGCTTCCTGGCTTCCCTGACAGTCATCTTTCCACTATAGCCAGTCACTTACTGAAACAATGAAATGTTGGGTACCACTATGGCCAGCGATTGGCTGCAGCAGTCCTACGACCATCTGTGCGAAACAGGAAGTGCAGACATTGTTGAAAGACTTGGAAAGCATCAAAGCAGGAAAAGAGGGAAATGGTAGGATAAATTGGAATTATTTCAAAGTATTCTGTGAGGTTTTTATATGTGGTTGGACAATCCTTTTAATCGCTGATTTATTCATTTTTTAACAAAACAAAAATCTAATAAATGATAAATTTTATGATTTTTCAGAAATCTGTTGGACCTCAAGTCACCTGGTGTAGGGTTTTCTGGGGGCACGAGTCATGTTTGTCCCCCTGTTCTTTGCCCAGTAAAGGTGCTTTCTCCTGATTGCTCTTAGCTAATATGCAAAGGGTTAAGGTTATCCCCACCGTAGCGTCAAATATTTTTGGCCTATTCCAGATCGGGCTATTCCACATCAGAACTGTGGGGGTGTCACCTTCACTTTATGTCCCGCTCTGCATAGGCAGTTCAATAGGTTTACACCCCCTTTTCTCCTTTCCTCCATGTTGAGTGGATTACACTCACCTAATAAATACAAGTTCCCCTGGGCGGTTCCTTCTCGTTCCGACAACCTACTGCTGGAGATACCCCACCCTAATATTGTGTTTCTTGGCCTGAATATGTTCTAGAATTCATATTGGTTTTTTTTGTTTTGTTCATTTGATTCTAATTTCTAAATTCACAAGTCACAGCTGGGGGGCAGTTATTATGTAAGGTACTAGCAGGAACGCGGGATGCAGTGACGAGCAGGAGGCAGAGCAAGAGTTAACAGAATTTATATAAGAATATGTCTCAACAGTAAATACTCCACGCAGGGAGTAAGGGGGTGTAAACATACAGTTTTCAAAGGAAATATTCTTCAAAACACACACACACACACACACACACATATATATATATATATATATATATATATATATATACTAGCTGAAGAGCCCGGCATTGCCCAGGCATAGTAACTAACTGTTAGTTATAGCACCTCACTTCTCTCATTTTCCCATCACGCCTCTCATTTTCCACCTCACATCTCTCATTTTCCCCCTCACTTCTCTCATTTTCCCCTCACTCCTCTCATTTTCCCCCACACCTCATTTTCCCCCTCACCTCATTTTCCCCCTCACACCTCTCATTATCTCCCCTCACACCTCTCATTTTCTCCCCTCACTTCTCTCATTTCCCCCCCCTAACACCTGTCATTTTGACCTCACACCTGTCTTTTTCCAATCACTCCACTGTTTTCCCCTCACTCCTCTCCTTTTGCACTCACACCTCTTCATTTTCACCTCACACCTCTTATTTTCCCCTCAGTATATACCTGTATGTCATCTTCTCCTGTATATAGTATATACCTGTATGTCATCTCCTCCTGTATATAGTATATACCTGTATGTCATGTCCCCTGTATATAGTATATAACTGTATGTCATCTCCTCCTGTATAGAGTATATACCTGTAAGTCATCTCCTGTATATAGTATATACCTGTATGTCATCCCCCTGTATATAGTATATACCTGTGTGTCATCTCCTCCTGTATATAGTATATACCTGTATGTCACCTCCTGTATATAGTATATACCTGTATGTCACCTCCTGTATATAGTATATACCTGTATGTCATCTATCCTGTATATAGTATATACCTGTGTGTCATCTCCCCTGTATATAGTGTATACCTGTATGTCATCCCCTGTATATAGTATATACCTATATGTCACCTGTATATAGTATATACCTGGATGTCACCTCCTGTATATAGTATATACTTGTATGTCATCTATCCTGTATATAGTATATACCTGTGTGTCATCTCCCCTGTATATAGTATATACCTGTATGTCATCCCCCTGTATATAGTATATACCTGTATGTCACCTCCTGAATATAGTATATACCTGTATGTCATTTCCCCTGTATATAGTATATAACTGTATGTCATCTCCTGTATAGAGTATATACCTGTATGTCATCTCCCCTGTATATAGTATATATCTGTATGTCATCCCCCTGTATATAGTATATACCTGTATGTCACCTCCTGTATATAGTATATACATGTATGTCATCTCCTGTATATATACCTCCTGTATATATACCTGTATGTCATCTTCCCTGTATATAGTATATACCTGTATTTCATCTATCCTGTATATAGGATATACCTGTATGTCATCTGTATATACCTGTACGTCATCTCCCCTGTATATAGTATATACCTGTATGTAATCTCCTGTATATAGTATATACCTGTATGTCATCCCCCTGTATATAGTATATATGAAAATATTAAAGCCAGCATATTTAGAGAAGTATTACAATATCAGCACATTCTATAAATAAATATATGCTTTATATGGATAATGGGGACCAGCTGCCAATCAATATGTACAGACAAAAAACAGAAACACAAGCAGCCATATGGTCCCATAAAATACATGCTTTATTAGATACAAAAGATAAAAATCACCAGACAAGAACAGGTGTACAGAGGGGAAATACCAGTACGCACGAATGATAATGGCAAAAAGCAGGCCTGAGAACGGGCCAGGGGTCAGGCCTGTCTGTTCGTTCCCTGGACCACCTTTGGTTGCTGTAAGTACACCGCTGCACTGTGCCGGGATGTTAGTGTTTCCTACATGAGGGCACTTGCCCTATATATATGGAATACATTGCTATCTCCTATATTGGAAAGCCTCTTTCTAGCATATTGCTAGTTCAGCATTGTGGTTCATGGACCGTTCTCAGGCCTGCTTTTTGCCATTATCATTCGTGCGTACTGGTATTTCCCCTCTGTACACCTGTTCTTGTCTGGTGATTTTTATCTTTTGTATCTAATAAAGCATGTATTTTATGGGACCATATGGCTGCTTGTGTTTCTGTTTTTTGTCTGTACATATAGTATATACCTGTATGTCATCCCCCTGTATATATTATATACCTGTATGTCACCTCCTGTATATAGTATATACATGTATGTCATCTCCTGTATATATACCTCCTGTATATATACATGTATGTCATCTTCCCTGTATATAGTATATACCTGTATTTCATCTATCCTGTATATAGGATATACCTGTATGTCATCTCCCCTGTATATAGTATATACCTGTATGTAATCTCCTGTATATAGTATATACCTGTATGTCATCTCCCCTGTATATAGTATATACCTGTATGTCATCTCCCCTGTATATAGTATATACCTGTATGTCATCTCCTCCTGTATATAATATATAGCTGTATGTCATCTCCTCCTGTATATAGTATATACGTGTATGTCATCTCCCCTGTATATAGTATATACCTGTATGTCATCTCCTGTATATAGTATATACCTGTATGTCACCTCCTGTATATAGTATATACCTGTATGTCACCTCCTGTATATAGTATATACCTGTATGTCATCTCCTGTATATACCTGTACGTCATCTCCCCTGTATATAGTATATACCTGTATGTCATCTCCTGTATATAGTATATACCTGTACGTCATCTCCCCTGTATATAGTATATACCTGTATGTCATCTCCTGTATATAGTATATACCTGTATGTCATCTTCCCTGTATATAGTATTTACCTGTATGTCATCTCCTTTATATAGTATATACCTGTATGTCATCTGTATATAGTATATACCTGTAAGTCATCTCCCCTGTATATAGTATATACATGTATGTCATCTCCTCTGTATATACCTGTATGTCATCTCCCCTGTATATAGTATATACCCGTATGTCATCTCCTCCTGTATATAATATATAGCTGTATGTCATCTCCTCCTGTATATAGTATATACGTGTATATCATCTCCCCTGTATATAGTATATACCTCTATGCCATCTCTTCCTGGCTGTCAATTTGCCTTCAACACTTTTCCTTTCACTTTTTCCCCATTATGTAGATAGGGGCAAAATTGTTTGGTGAATTGGAACGCGCGGGGTTAAAATTTCACCTCACAACATAGCCTATGACGCTCTCGGGGTCCAGACGTGTGACTGTGCAAAATTTTGTGGATGTAGCTGCGACGGTGCAGATGCCAATCCCGGACATACACACATACACACACACATTCAGCTTTATATATTAGATATACAGTACAGACCAAAAGTTTGGACACGCCTTCTCATTTAAAGATTTTTCTGACTATGAATATTCTAAATTCACACTGAAGGCATCAAAACTATGAGTTAACACATGTGAAATTATATACTTAACAAAAAAGTGTGAAACAACTGAAATTATGTCTTAAATTCTAGGTTCTTCAAAGTAGCCACCTTTTGCTTTGATGACTGCTTTGCACACTCTTGGCATTCTCTTGATGAGCTTCAAGAGGTAGTCACCGGGAATGCTCTTCCAGCAATCTTGAAGGAGTTCCCAGAGATGCTTAGCACTTGTTGGCACTTTTGCCTTCACTCTGCGGTCCAGCTCACCCCAAACCATCTCGATTGGGTTCAGGTCTGGTGACTGTGGAGGCCAGGTCATCTGGCGTAGCACCCCATCACTCTCTTTCTTGGTCAAATAGCCCTTACACAGCCTGGAGGTGTGTTTGGGGTCCTTGTCCTGTTGAAAAATAAATGATGGTCCAACTAAAGCAAACCGGATGGAATAACATGCCGCTGCAAGATGCTGTGGTAGCCTGTTGTGATTTTGCTTTTTGCTCCCTCTAGTGGTCATTGGTGATTTGACTCTGGAGCTTCTGTCTTTTCCTGTGTCCTCACCTGGGCCGTTAGTTCAGGGGCGTTGCTATATAAGCTCCCTGGACCTTCAGTTCAATGCCTGGCATCGTTGAAATCAGAGCTAATCTGTTGTGCTCTTGTCCTATGATCCTGGTTCCTGTATTTCAAGCTAAGTCTGCTTCCTTGCTTTTTGCTTTTGTTTTGTTTGGTATTTTTGTCCAGCTTGTTCCAATCTGTATCCTGACCTTTGCTGGAAGCTCTAGGGGGCTGGTGTTCTCCCCCCGGACCGTTAGACGGTTCGGGGGTTCTTGAATCTCCAGCGTGGATTTTTATAGGGTTTTTGTTGACCAGATAAGTTATCTTGCTATATTCTGCTATTAGTAAGCTGGCCTCTCTTTGCTGAACCTGGTTCATTTCTGTGTTTGTCATTTCCTCTTACCTCACCGTTATTATTTGTGGGGGGCTTGTATCTTGCTTTGGGGTCCCTTTCTCTGGAGGCAAGAGAGGTCTTTGTTTTCTTCTCCTAGGGGTAGTTAGATTCTCCGGCTGGCGCGAGTCATCTAGCGATCACCGTAGGCATGATCCCCGGCTACTTCTAGTGTTGGCGTTAGGAGTAGCTATTTGGTCAACCCAGTTACCACAGCCCTATGAGCTGGATTTTTGAATCTCGCAGACTTACACGTTCCTCTGAGACCCTGTCCACTGGGGTCATAACAGTATGCCAGGCCAGTATTAAATGTTTAATGCATTGCAGAAGTGGGATTATAAGAAAGAAAATTTTGAGTTTTTTTTTTCCCTCTCTCATTTTTTTTTTTTTTTCTTTTCCCCTTTACCTCAGAGTGGCTTAAGCTTGCTGCAGACATGAATGTCCAGACCTTGATTACAAGTGTGGACCAGCTTGCCGCTCGTGTGCAGGGTATACAAGATTATGTTACCAGAAATCCTAGGTCTGAACCCAAGATTCCGATTCCTGAACTGTTTTCAGGAGACCGATTTAAGTTTAGGAATTTCAGGAATAATTGTAAATTGTTTTTGTCCCTGAAACCTTGTTCGTCTGGAGACTCTGCTCAACAAGTAAAAATTGTTATTTCATTCTTACGGGGTGACCCTCAAGATTGGGCTTTTTCGTTGGCGCCAGGAGATCCGGCATTGGCTGATATTGATGCGTTTTTTCTGGCGCTCGGTTTACTTTATGAGGAACCCAATCTTGAGATTCAGGCAGAGAAAGCCTTGCTGGCTATGTCTCAGGGCCAGGACGAGGCTGAGGTGTATTGCCAAAAATTTCGGAAATGGTCCGTGCTGACACATTGGAACGAGTGTGCACTGGCCGCTAATTTTAGAAATGGCCTTTCTGAGGCCATTAAGAATGTTATGGTGGGTTTTCCCATTCCCACAGGTCTGAATGATACCATGTCCCTGGCTATTCAAATTGACCGGCGGTTGCGGGAGCGCAAAACCGCAAATTCCCTCATGTTGTTGTCTGAACAGACACCTGATGTGATGCAATGTGATAGAAAAACCGCAAATTCCCTCATGGTGTTGTCTGAACGGACACCTGATTTGATGCAATGTGATAGAATCCTGACTAGAAATGAGAGGAAAATTCATAGACGCCGGAATGGCTTGTGCTACTACTGTGGTGATTCTACACATGTTATCTCAGCATGCTCTAAACGTATATCTAAGGTTGTTAGTCCTGTCACCGTTGGTAATTTGCATCCTAAGTTTATTCTGTCTGTAACTTTGATTTGCTCACTGTCATCTTATCCTGTCATGGCGTTTGTAGATTCAGGTGCTGCCCTGAGTCTTATGGATCTCTCATTTGCTAAGCGCTGTGGTTTTATTCTTGAACCATTAGAAAATCCTATCCCTCTTAGGGGTATTGATGCTACGCCATTAGCAGAAAATAAACCGCAGTATTGGACACAGGTTACCATGTGCATGACTCCTGAACACCGCGAGGTGATACGTTTTCTCGTTCTACATAAAATGCATGATTTGGTTGTTTTGGGGCTGCCATGGTTACAGACCCATAATCCAGTCCTTGACTGGAAGGCTATGTCAGTGTCTAGTTGGGGCTGTCGTGGTATTCATGAGGATTCCCTGCCTGTGTCTATTGCTTCTTCTACGCCTTCGGAAGTTCCGGAGTATTTGTCTGATTATCAGGATGTCTTTAGCGAGTCCAGGTCCAGTGCATTGCCTCCTCATAGGGAATGTGACTGTGCAATAGATTTGATTCCAGGCAGTAAATTTCCTAAGGGAAGACTTTTTAATCTGTCGATACCTGAACATACCGCTATGCGTTCATATATCAAGGAGTCTCTGGAGAAAGGACACATCCGTCCGTCTTCTTCCCCTCTTGGTGCGGGATTCTTTTTTGTGGCTAAAAAGGACGGATCTTTGAGGCCTTGTATTGACTATCGGCTTTTAAATAAGATCACTGTCAAATTTCAGTATCCTTTGCCGCTGTTGTCGGACTTGTTTGCCCGGATTAAAGGTGCCAAGTGGTTTACCAAGATAGACCTTCGTGGTGCGTACAACCTTGTGCGCATTAAGCAAGGGGATGAATGGAAAACCGCATTCAATACGCCCGAAGGTCATTTTGAGTACTTGGTGATGCCTTTTGGGCTCTCTAATGCCCCTTCAGTTTTTCAGTCCTTTATGCATGACATTTTCCGGAACTATCTGGATAAATTTTTGATCGTTTATCTGGATGATATTCTGTTTTTTTCTGATAATTGGGACTCGCATGTGGAGCAGGTCAGGATGGTCTTTAAAATTTTGCGTGAAAATTCTTTGTTTGTCAAGGGCTCAAAGTGTCTTTTTGGTGTACAGAAGGTTCCCTTTTTGGGGTTCATTTTTTCCCCTTCTGCTGTGGAGATGGACCCAGTCAAGGTCCGAGCTATTCTTGATTGGACTCAGCCCTCGTCAGTTAAGAGTCTTCAGAAGTTCTTGGGTTTCGCTAACTTCTACCGTCGTTTTATCGCTAACTTTTCTAGCATTGTGAAACCTTTGACGGATATGACCAAGAAGGGCTCCGATGTGGTTAATTGGGCTCCTGCTGCCGTGGAGGCTTTCCAGGAGTTGAAACGTCGGTTTACTTCGGCGCCTGTTTTGTGCCAGCCTGATGTCTCGCTTCCCTTTCAGGTTGAGGTGGATGCTTCAGAGATTGGAGCAGGGGCCGTTTTGTCGCAGAGAGGCCCTGGTTGCTCTGTTATGAGACCTTGCGCCTTTTTCTCTAGGAAGTTTTCGCCTGCGGAGCGAAATTATGATGTGGGCAATCGGGAGTTGTTGGCCATGAAATGGGCATTTGAGGAGTGGCGTCATTGGCTCGAGGGTGCTAAGCATCGTGTGGTGGTCTTGACTGATCACAAAAATCTGATGTATCTCGAGTCTGCTAAACGCCTGAATCCTAGACAGGCCCGCTGGTCATTGTTTTTCTCCCGTTTTGACTTTGTTGTCTCGTATTTACCAGGTTCAAAAAATGTGAAGGCCGATGCTCTTTCCAGGAGCTTTGTGCCTGATGCTCCTGGAGTCGCTGAACCTGTTGGTATTCTTAAGGATGGTATTATCTTGTCAGCTATTTCTCCTGATCTGCAACGTGTGTTGCAGAGATTTCAGGCTGATAGGCCTGATTCTTGTCCACCTGACAGACTGTTTGTGCCTGATAAGTGGACCAGCAGAGTCATTTCCGAGGTTCATTCCTCGGTGTTGGCAGGTCACCCAGGAATTTTTGGCACCAGAGATCTGGTGGCCAGATCCTTTTGGTGGCCTTCCTTGTCTAGGGATGTGCGGTCATTTGTACAGTCCTGTGGGACTTGTGCTCGAGCTAAGCCTTGCTGTTCTCGTGCCAGCGGGTTGCTCTTGCCCTTGCCTGTCCCTAAGAGACCTTGGACACATATCTCCATGGATTTCATTTCTGATCTTCCGGTGTCTCAAGGCATGTCTGTTATCTGGGTGATATGTGATCGCTTCTCCAAGATGGTCCATTTGGTTCCTTTGCCTAAGCTGCCTTCCTCTTCCGATCTGGTTCCTGTGTTTTTCCAGAACGTGGTTCGTTTGCACGGCATCCCTGAGAATATTGTGTCAGACAGAGGATCCCAGTTCGTTTCCAGATTCTGGCGATCCTTTTGTAGTAGGATGGGCATTGACTTGTCGTTTTCGTCTGCTTTCCATCCTCAGACTAATGGACAGACGGAGCGAACTAATCAGACTTTGGAGGCTTATTTGAGGTGTTTTGTCTCTGCTGATCAGGACGATTGGGTGACCTTCTTGCCATTGGCTGAGTTTGCCCTTAATAATCGGGCTAGTTCCGCCACCTTGGTTTCGCCGTTTTTCTGCAACTCTGGTTTCCACCCTCGTTTTTCTTCGGGTCATGTGGAACCTTCTGACTGCCCTGGGGTGGATTCTGTGGTGGATAGGTTGCAGCGGATCTGGAATCTTGTGGTGGACAACTTGAAGTTGTCACAGGAGAGGGCTCAGCGCTTTGCCAACCGCCGCCGCGGTGTGGGTCCCCGACTACGTGTTGGGGATTTGGTGTGGCTTTCTTCCCGCTTTGTTCCTATGAAGGTTTCCTCTCCCAAATTTAAACCTCGCTTTATTGGTCCTTACAAGATATTGGAAATCCTTAATCCTGTATCCTTTCGCCTGGATCTTCCTGTGTCGTTTGCTATCCACAACGTGTTTCATAGGTCCTTGTTGCGGCGGTACGTTGTGCCTGTGGTCCCTTCTGCTGAGCCTCCTGCTCCGGTGTTGGTTGAGGGCGAGTTGGAGTACGTGGTGGAGAAGATCTTGGATTCTCGTCTCTCCAGGCGGAGGCTTCAGTACCTGGTCAAGTGGAAGGGCTATGGTCAGGAAGATAATTCCTGGGTGGTCGCCTCTGATGTTCATGCGGCCGATTTAGTTCGTGCCTTTCACGCCGCTCGTCCTGATCGCCCTGGTGGTCGTGGTGAGGGTTCGGTGACCCCTCACTAAGGGGGGGTACTGTTGTGATTTTGCTTTTTGCTCCCTCTAGTGGTCATTGGTGATTTGACTCTGGAGCTTCTGTCTTTTCCTGTGTCCTCACCTGGGCCGTTAGTTCAGGGGCGTTGCTATATAAGCTCCCTGGACCTTCAGTTCAATGCCTGGCATCGTTGAAATCAGAGCTAATCTGTTGTGCTCTTGTCCTATGATCCTGGTTCCTGTATTTCAAGCTAAGTCTGCTTCCTTGCTTTTTGCTTTTGTTTTGTTTGGTATTTTTGTCCAGCTTGTTCCAATCTGTATCCTGACCTTTGCTGGAAGCTCTAGGGGGCTGGTGTTCTCCCCCCGGACCGTTAGACGGTTCGGGGGTTCTTGAATCTCCAGCGTGGATTTTTATAGGGTTTTTGTTGACCAGATAAGTTATCTTGCTATATTCTGCTATTAGTAAGCTGGCCTCTCTTTGCTGAACCTGGTTCATTTCTGTGTTTGTCATTTCCTCTTACCTCACCGTTATTATTTGTGGGGGGCTTGTATCTTGCTTTGGGGTCCCTTTCTCTGGAGGCAAGAGAGGTCTTTGTTTTCTTCTCCTAGGGGTAGTTAGATTCTCCGGCTGGCGCGAGTCATCTAGCGATCACCGTAGGCATGATCCCCGGCTACTTCTAGTGTTGGCGTTAGGAGTAGCTATTTGGTCAACCCAGTTACCACAGCCCTATGAGCTGGATTTTTGAATCTCGCAGACTTACACGTTCCTCTGAGACCCTGTCCACTGGGGTCATAACAGTATGCCAGGCCAGTATTAAATGTTTAATGCATTGCAGAAGTGGGATTATAAGAAAGAAAATTTTGAGTTTTTTTTTTCCCTCTCTCATTTTTTTTTTTTTTTCTTTTCCCCTTTACCTCAGAGTGGCTTAAGCTTGCTGCAGACATGAATGTCCAGACCTTGATTACAAGTGTGGACCAGCTTGCCGCTCGTGTGCAGGGTATACAAGATTATGTTACCAGAAATCCTAGGTCTGAACCCAAGATTCCGATTCCTGAACTGTTTTCAGGAGACCGATTTAAGTTTAGGAATTTCAGGAATAATTGTAAATTGTTTTTGTCCCTGAAACCTTGTTCGTCTGGAGACTCTGCTCAACAAGTAAAAATTGTTATTTCATTCTTACGGGGTGACCCTCAAGATTGGGCTTTTTCGTTGGCGCCAGGAGATCCGGCATTGGCTGATATTGATGCGTTTTTTCTGGCGCTCGGTTTACTTTATGAGGAACCCAATCTTGAGATTCAGGCAGAGAAAGCCTTGCTGGCTATGTCTCAGGGCCAGGACGAGGCTGAGGTGTATTGCCAAAAATTTCGGAAATGGTCCGTGCTGACACATTGGAACGAGTGTGCACTGGCCGCTAATTTTAGAAATGGCCTTTCTGAGGCCATTAAGAATGTTATGGTGGGTTTTCCCATTCCCACAGGTCTGAATGATACCATGTCCCTGGCTATTCAAATTGACCGGCGGTTGCGGGAGCGCAAAACCGCAAATTCCCTCATGTTGTTGTCTGAACAGACACCTGATGTGATGCAATGTGATAGAAAAACCGCAAATTCCCTCATGGTGTTGTCTGAACGGACACCTGATTTGATGCAATGTGATAGAATCCTGACTAGAAATGAGAGGAAAATTCATAGACGCCGGAATGGCTTGTGCTACTACTGTGGTGATTCTACACATGTTATCTCAGCATGCTCTAAACGTATATCTAAGGTTGTTAGTCCTGTCACCGTTGGTAATTTGCATCCTAAGTTTATTCTGTCTGTAACTTTGATTTGCTCACTCTCATCTTATCCTTTCATGGCGTTTGTAGATTCAGGTGCTGCCCTGAGTCTTATGGATCTCTCATTTGCTAAGCGCTGTGGTTTTATTCTTGAACCATTAGAAAATCCTATCCCTCTTAGGGGTATTGATGCTACGCCATTAGCAGAAAATAAACCGCAGTATTGGACACAGGTTACCATGTGCATGACTCCTGAACACCGCGAGGTGATACGTTTTCTCGTTCTACATAAAATGCATGATTTGGTTGTTTTGGGGCTGCCATGGTTACAGACCCATAATCCAGTCCTTGACTGGAAGGCTATGTCAGTGTCTAGTTGGGGCTGTCGTGGTATTCATGAGGATTCCCTGCCTGTGTCTATTGCTTCTTCTACGCCTTCGGAAGTTCCGGAGTATTTGTCTGATTATCAGGATGTCTTTAGCGAGTCCAGGTCCAGTGCATTGCCTCCTCATAGGGAATGTGACTGTGCAATAGATTTGATTCCAGGCAGTAAATTTCCTAAGGGAAGACTTTTTAATCTGTCGATACCTGAACATACCGCTATGCGTTCATATATCAAGGAGTCTCTGGAGAAAGGACACATCCGTCCGTCTTCTTCCCCTCTTGGTGCGGGATTCTTTTTTGTGGCTAAAAAGGACGGATCTTTGAGGCCTTGTATTGACTATCGGCTTTTAAATAAGATCACTGTCAAATTTCAGTATCCTTTGCCGCTGTTGTCGGACTTGTTTGCCCGGATTAAAGGTGCCAAGTGGTTTACCAAGATAGACCTTCGTGGTGCGTACAACCTTGTGCGCATTAAGCAAGGGGATGAATGGAAAACCGCATTCAATACGCCCGAAGGTCATTTTGAGTACTTGGTGATGCCTTTTGGGCTCTCTAATGCCCCTTCAGTTTTTCAGTCCTTTATGCATGACATTTTCCGGAACTATCTGGATAAATTTTTGATCGTTTATCTGGATGATATTCTGTTTTTTTCTGATAATTGGGACTCGCATGTGGAGCAGGTCAGGATGGTCTTTAAAATTTTGCGTGAAAATTCTTTGTTTGTCAAGGGCTCAAAGTGTCTTTTTGGTGTACAGAAGGTTCCCTTTTTGGGGTTCATTTTTTCCCCTTCTGCTGTGGAGATGGACCCAGTCAAGGTCCGAGCTATTCTTGATTGGACTCAGCCCTCGTCAGTTAAGAGTCTTCAGAAGTTCTTGGGTTTCGCTAACTTCTACCGTCGTTTTATCGCTAACTTTTCTAGCATTGTGAAACCTTTGACGGATATGACCAAGAAGGGCTCCGATGTGGTTAATTGGGCTCCTGCTGCCGTGGAGGCTTTCCAGGAGTTGAAACGTCGGTTTACTTCGGCGCCTGTTTTGTGCCAGCCTGATGTCTCGCTTCCCTTTCAGGTTGAGGTGGATGCTTCAGAGATTGGAGCAGGGGCCGTTTTGTCGCAGAGAGGCCCTGGTTGCTCTGTTATGAGACCTTGCGCCTTTTTCTCTAGGAAGTTTTCGCCTGCGGAGCGAAATTATGATGTGGGCAATCGGGAGTTGTTGGCCATGAAATGGGCATTTGAGGAGTGGCGTCATTGGCTCGAGGGTGCTAAGCATCGTGTGGTGGTCTTGACTGATCACAAAAATCTGATGTATCTCGAGTCTGCTAAACGCCTGAATCCTAGACAGGCCCGCTGGTCATTGTTTTTCTCCCGTTTTGACTTTGTTGTCTCGTATTTACCAGGTTCAAAAAATGTGAAGGCCGATGCTCTTTCCAGGAGCTTTGTGCCTGATGCTCCTGGAGTCGCTGAACCTGTTGGTATTCTTAAGGATGGTATTATCTTGTCAGCTATTTCTCCTGATCTGCAACGTGTGTTGCAGAGATTTCAGGCTGATAGGCCTGATTCTTGTCCACCTGACAGACTGTTTGTGCCTGATAAGTGGACCAGCAGAGTCATTTCCGAGGTTCATTCCTCGGTGTTGGCAGGTCACCCAGGAATTTTTGGCACCAGAGATCTGGTGGCCAGATCCTTTTGGTGGCCTTCCTTGTCTAGGGATGTGCGGTCATTTGTACAGTCCTGTGGGACTTGTGCTCGAGCTAAGCCTTGCTGTTCTCGTGCCAGCGGGTTGCTCTTGCCCTTGCCTGTCCCTAAGAGACCTTGGACACATATCTCCATGGATTTCATTTCTGATCTTCCGGTGTCTCAAGGCATGTCTGTTATCTGGGTGATATGTGATCGCTTCTCCAAGATGGTCCATTTGGTTCCTTTGCCTAAGCTGCCTTCCTCTTCCGATCTGGTTCCTGTGTTTTTCCAGAACGTGGTTCGTTTGCACGGCATCCCTGAGAATATTGTGTCAGACAGAGGATCCCAGTTCGTTTCCAGATTCTGGCGATCCTTTTGTAGTAGGATGGGCATTGACTTGTCGTTTTCGTCTGCTTTCCATCCTCAGACTAATGGACAGACGGAGCGAACTAATCAGACTTTGGAGGCTTATTTGAGGTGTTTTGTCTCTGCTGATCAGGACGATTGGGTGACCTTCTTGCCATTGGCTGAGTTTGCCCTTAATAATCGGGCTAGTTCCGCCACCTTGGTTTCGCCGTTTTTCTGCAACTCTGGTTTCCACCCTCGTTTTTCTTCGGGTCATGTGGAACCTTCTGACTGCCCTGGGGTGGATTCTGTGGTGGATAGGTTGCAGCGGATCTGGAATCTTGTGGTGGACAACTTGAAGTTGTCACAGGAGAGGGCTCAGCGCTTTGCCAACCGCCGCCGCGGTGTGGGTCCCCGACTACGTGTTGGGGATTTGGTGTGGCTTTCTTCCCGCTTTGTTCCTATGAAGGTTTCCTCTCCCAAATTTAAACCTCGCTTTATTGGTCCTTACAAGATATTGGAAATCCTTAATCCTGTATCCTTTCGCCTGGATCTTCCTGTGTCGTTTGCTATCCACAACGTGTTTCATAGGTCCTTGTTGCGGCGGTACGTTGTGCCTGTGGTCCCTTCTGCTGAGCCTCCTGCTCCGGTGTTGGTTGAGGGCGAGTTGGAGTACGTGGTGGAGAAGATCTTGGATTCTCGTCTCTCCAGGCGGAGGCTTCAGTACCTGGTCAAGTGGAAGGGCTATGGTCAGGAAGATAATTCCTGGGTGGTCGCCTCTGATGTTCATGCGGCCGATTTAGTTCGTGCCTTTCACGCCGCTCGTCCTGATCGCCCTGGTGGTCGTGGTGAGGGTTCGGTGACCCCTCACTAAGGGGGGGGTACTGTTGTGATTTTGCTTTTTGCTCCCTCTAGTGGTCATTGGTGATTTGACTCTGGAGCTTCTGTCTTTTCCTGTGTCCTCACCTGGGCCGTTAGTTCAGGGGCGTTGCTATATAAGCTCCCTGGACCTTCAGTTCAATGCCTGGCATCGTTGAAATCAGAGCTAATCTGTTGTGCTCTTGTCCTATGATCCTGGTTCCTGTATTTCAAGCTAAGTCTGCTTCCTTGCTTTTTGCTTTTGTTTTGTTTGGTATTTTTGTCCAGCTTGTTCCAATCTGTATCCTGACCTTTGCTGGAAGCTCTAGGGGGCTGGTGTTCTCCCCCCGGACCGTTAGACGGTTCGGGGGTTCTTGAATCTCCAGCGTGGATTTTTATAGGGTTTTTGTTGACCAGATAAGTTATCTTGCTATATTCTGCTATTAGTAAGCTGGCCTCTCTTTGCTGAACCTGGTTCATTTCTGTGTTTGTCATTTCCTCTTACCTCACCGTTATTATTTGTGGGGGGCTTGTATCTTGCTTTGGGGTCCCTTTCTCTGGAGGCAAGAGAGGTCTTTGTTTTCTTCTCCTAGGGGTAGTTAGATTCTCCGGCTGGCGCGAGTCATCTAGCGATCACCGTAGGCATGATCCCCGGCTACTTCTAGTGTTGGCGTTAGGAGTAGCTATTTGGTCAACCCAGTTACCACAGCCCTATGAGCTGGATTTTTGAATCTCGCAGACTTACACGTTCCTCTGAGACCCTGTCCACTGGGGTCATAACAGTAGCCATGCTGGTTCAGTATGCCTTCAGTTTTGAATAAATCCCCAACAGTGTCACCAGCAAAGCACCCCCACACCATCACACCTCCTCCTGGTTCACGGTGGGAACCAGGCATGTAGAGTCCATCCGTTCACCTTTTCTGCATCGCACAAAGACACGGTGGTTGGAACGGAAGATCTCAAATTTGGACTCATCAGACCAAAGCACAGATTTCCACTGGTCTAATGTCCATTCCTTGTTTTCTTTAGCCTAAACAAGTCTCTTCTGCTTGTTGCCTGTCCTTAGCAGTGGTTTCCTAGCAGCTATTTTACCATGAAGGCCTGCTGCACAAAGTCTCCTCTTAACAGTTGTTGTAGAGATGTGTCTGCTGCTAGAACTCTGTGTGGCATTGACCAGGTCTCTAATCTGAGCTGCTGTTAACCTGCGATTTCTGAGACTGGTGACTCGGATAAACTTATCCTCAGAAGCAGAGATGACTCTTGGTCTTCCTTTCCTGGGGCAGTCCTCATGTGAGCCAGTTTCTTTGTAGCGCTTGATGGCTTTTGCAACTGCACTTGGGGACGCTTTCAAAGTTTTCCCAATTTTTTGGACTGACTGACCTTCATTTCTTAAAGTAATGATGGCCACTCGTTTTTCTTTACTTAGCTGCTTTTTTCTTGCCATAATACAAATTCTGACAGTCTATTCAGTAGGACTATCAGCTGTGAATCCACCAGACTTCTGCACAACACAACTGATGGCCCCAACCCCATTTATAAGGCAAGAAATCCCACTTATTAAACCTGACAGGGCACACCTGTGAAGTGAAAACCATTCCCAGTGACTACCTCTTGAAGCTCATCAAGAGAATGCCAAGAGTGTGCAAAGCAGTCATCAAAGCAAAAGGTGGCTACTTTGAAGAACCTAGAATATAAGACATAATTTCAGTTGTTTCACACTTTTTTGTTAAGTATATAATTCCACATGTGTTAATTCATAGTTTTGATGCCTTCAGTGTGAATGTACAATTCTCATAGTCATGAAAATACAGAAAACTCTTTAAATGAGAAGGTGTGTCCAAACTTTTGGTCTGTACTGTATATATATATCAATAAAGTAATTTCAATGGGTGAAAATAACAGGTTAAATTATCAGTCTCTGGTTCCTAGATGATGGTGGCTGGAAAATCCCACGTGGCGCGTGACGTCTCTGAGCCTGTCCTGCAGAAGGGTGAAGCACTGTCTCTATGGCGGCGGAGTATCCTGATCTTTTTACACGTGGTCTTGTGATCCTGGAATGAGGACAGAACGGGGAAAGGTCTGCTGCGCAGCCAAAGAAGTACAATGTCCCAGAGTGAAGGCCGCAGTCTCAACGCTGCGAACCGCATGTGTTGCCAGATGCGACAAGAGTCAGCAGGTGTAAGATGCACCGACCGGTTAGTGCTGTAGGGCGCGGGGATTATCGGGAGGTTAGTCTCTGGAAATGCACAGTCTGTATGCGTGGGAGATGAAACACTGCAAAGCGGGCCTGTCAGTTGGCGTCAGTCTGCGGAGAGGGAGTCAACCTTCTCTTGTTGCACACACTCACACTGGGTCCCCGCCAAAAGCCCTGTTTCCGCATGCGCAGTCCCCTTTATATCACACCCGCCTTCAGCAGTCAGGTGCAAAAGTCTATTCCTGTCAGAATGCGCTTTCCCCGGCAACAATGGTGACAGTTCCGGCCCAGACACGCAAGAGAGACCACTATTCTGGTCCATCTTCCTACAATTATATGGAGGGTTAATGAAGATTGAGGCGGACTTGCCTACCTGGAGCCTGGTGGTGGCACACCGTTTCGGACTTTATCATGATTTCAGACCTTAAAGGGATTGTCCTCTTTCAGTTATTCTTCATCCTGGGGCTCAGTTTGGTATAAAAAATGCTGTATTCACCATCCCTGGGTCCACTGGTGAGTCTCCCCCGCTGTTCCTGATGTGCGGACTTGGCTGCAGTGACTACGTCAAGTCGTCAGTGTGGTGGCTAATCGGTAAGCTCAACGACTCTGCCATGGTAGGTGCAAAACGCCCCACTCGGAGCCACTGAAGTCACTGATTTGCCACCGCACAGTGGGATGTTCTGCCTACCCTGGCAGAGTTGTTGAGCTTACTGATTAGCCACCACACTGATGACTGCAGCCAAAGAGCAATGGCGGAAAACTCCTCTGGTGGACAAGGGGACGATGAGTACACCGTGTTTTGTTTTTTATACCAAGCTAGACTCCCAGGGACAAAGATTAACTGATAGGGGACAATCCCTGGTGATGAGAAATTATAGGAAAATGACAGAGTTGTGGTCGACCCCATCCAACAAAGAATGTCCTTGTTTCTGTATTTTATTCACTGGCCGTACAAGTGCGATATGTACGATCTCTCCAGATCCAGAAGAAAAGTCCTCTCTCGAAAACTTTGAACAGTACCTTTTGTCATCTCTTGATAAAAAAGAAGTGTCAGGATAGTTATTGTCAAAGAGAAGCTGAGTCGTTGCCATCTACGAGGATGGCTGTGACCATAAATGATCTTGATGAACTTTCTTCCAACTTGGCAACTGTGTGATTACTGCAGGTATCGTTCAAAGAAATGTCATTCCCTGGTGGGCCTGGAAATACTCACGGTGCCAAACAAAGGAAGTAACATTGACAGAAGTGATTGGGTGATTTAACCAAATCCTGGAGTTTTATTTCAGCTCAGAGTCAGGAGGGAGGCCGGCCGGTGTCAGCTACAATAAACTTGTTCTAGCAGAAATTATGCAGAAGACTCTTATTTACACGAAATTACACTGGGCCAAGAAAAACCCACCTGGAAGATGTAAACACACATTATTATCATTTATTTACGTCTTTGGGGGAATCTTCTTGTAGCCTATGCCGCCAGAGAGGTAAGAGGGAGTCAGTGATCCATAC